>NC_139225.1:115173306-115483306 GCF_055691185.1 Crinia signifera
CGTTTCGTCTATAAAAACACTTAATCATTTTACACAAATGAGGAAATGAATCAGAAATAAGGTGCAAATTGAGCTCTTTTCAGATATCCCAAGTTAAGAAAATATGTCCCAGGGGACAAATTGAGTGCCCAATGCCTCAAGCTGGTTTGTCGCTTAAATTTCCAAAATCGGCTTAAATGGCAATGGAAGTTGAAAGCCCAAAATAGCAGTAACACATCACACTGGACTCAAATACACAGTATGCCACATCACACCGGACTCAAATACAGACTGGGTAAATACCCTGAATAATATCTATGCCTGGAGACACTCAGACCAAGACCTCATCCAGCAGGCTGCCGCTGGTGCTTATTCACCGGGCACACACATGGAGTGCGCAGGTCTCACATTACTGCCGGTGCAGGAGCTCCACCCCTGCCGAGCGCAAACACGGAGAGCGCCCGGGTCCCATTAATGCTGCCGCTGGAGCCCCTATGCTGGGTGTGCAAGAAGGGTGTATCCGGTTCTCATCCTTCCCGCCGCTGGAGACCTGTCCGGCATCGCTGCTGTACCACTGCTAGGTCTCTGTCCTGACCCTGCACAACCCCCCCCGGATTCATATCTTACCAGATTTTTGTTCCCACTAGACAGATAAATGTGTACCGTTTAAGAACACAAATACTGTGAAATGGCAAGAGAGACCAGAGTAGCACTCAAAGCGCACTATGTAAGAGACCGGAATGCTGAATGATGTTTCCTGACTATAAAAGAAACATGAATTTTTAGGAAAACATTACATTAAGATTAACTGCAGTAGTCGGAGTACAAATATCTCTTGTTCTGATTTACACACACACACACACACACACACACACACGGAAAAACAAACAAAAAAAAAAACACATTAAGAATATGGCAAAATGTTTGGTACTTACCAAATCTAAGGCAGAGCCTCCTCCTAAATACTCCATAATAATCCATAGTTTTGTGCCCTGAAAAATAGGAATAAACTCTCAGATTTCAAAATACCATATTAAACTTAGTCCATTATCAGGCCAAAGGCGGATCATTTTCCGTCTAAATTTCAACCCTATCGGAAAAAAAAAGTAACTGACCGTTCGTCAATTTAAAAACATGAAACTTTACATAGCTTAAGGTAACAATAAATTATTTTAAGTTTTAAAGGACCAAAGTCGCACTGCTTTATACAAAGGCTAACAATGGAAGCAGGTGGGACATTATCAGGAGCAGTTTCTCTATCCCAGAACTCCTGAGCTGCAGGTGTCAGGGGTTCAGGACAACATGCACACATGTATTTATCACTACAGTAGTGTATACTAATTTAAAGAGCCATTAAAAAACAAACAAAAAAAAACTGTTCCAGATAAAGGTTAACAAAAAAAGGCATGATAAATGCTATCTAAAATGTTAGTACTTAAAATGTAGAGGTGCATGGAATACAGTTTATTTTCAATTGGTATTTAATAGGATATTGTCCAGTTGAAAGCCTTTATTCGCAAAACACACCTTTAATCAATTTCTGAAGCTCACTATAACTTGGCGGGTCTATTCCGATGCACAATTCCAACACAAGGTTTTTTTTGGGAGCCAAATTCCAGTATACTTTTTTGGATTGTGGGAGTAAACTGAAGTACCAGGAAGAAACACACGCAAGCACGGGGAGAGTAACCTCCTCGCTGCTAGGACTGTGGTGGCAATTGAACCCAATCAAACCATTACATCACCCACACTGCCTTCAAATTTCCTGAGGAAGCTACTTTGTCTAGTTGGCCAAGTTACAATAAAGAATTTGTTACTGGGTGGAAAACCATCCACATCAGTTCCATGAAAGAGGCCTCAACACAGCCGCCGGTGGCCATATGAAAGCAGAGGTCTAATAACAAACATTGACCGAGAGGAATTAATTAACTGGAGGCTGCTATATGCCAATAAATTTAGATAAATTCAAGGGCAATTTAAAATAAAGTAATCCACGCACATTTAGATAATGAAATAGAATTGTGACCAAAAACTACCATGCCTTTGTTAACGCCTAAAATCTGGGAGGCTTTATTGTAGTCTCACCTCGTAGAACCATTCCTAACTGCATCCCAATACTTGGAACATGAGCGCAACACCCCATCCCATAGTATGCATTCCTAGTCTGACAGATCACCACAACACTACACCCCCCGCCCCCTTAAGCCATTACAAGCATAAAATATTAGTGTGTTAATTTGTTTTAAATGAATAAATCATACAAAATTATTCATTTTTAAATCTATCCTTGATAGCGTTCATTCGAGCAGCCGCCATCTTTAAAAACCCATGCAGTTCCTCTTCCCTGCCTGGGGTGTCGCTGTCTGCTGTAGTGCTTCTAGCACAGTGTGGTCTGTATATCAGCACTGATATGCAAACCAGAACTGTGCTAGAAACACCACAGCAGACAGTGATACCCCAGGCAGGGAAGAGAAACTGCATGGGTTTCCAAAGATGGCGGCCGCTAGAATGAACACTACTTGATATACCCAGTATATGGAAATTATACCCATTAAGTTTGGAGAGGATGTGGATATGAAATGCATCAGCTATCCAGAAAGGGTTTTGTTGTGCGTGTTTAAAAAGTGGCCCCAAATACACACAAATAAAAGAATTCACTTTCATTTAGCAGTTACCAGTTTATAGATCTAAAGGTCATAATAGAATAGAATAATCTGCCACATGCAATAATTTCATTGCCCAATTGAAACCAAAATCATGGTCTTAATACTTTGAGTGCCAATGTTGCGGTGGTAAATCCTCAAAATGTCTGCTAAAAACATCAGCATCACTCACAGCGACTGCTTTTAGAATAAATACAAACATTTTTAATGGCTATTTTGAGGTTCACAGGAATGTTGGCACTCAAAGGGTTAAAAAAAGGGTCATAATAGATGTGAAATTGTCAAGCACATTCCCTTGGCATGCAAAGGGTTAAATCTGCCCACTAGTGGGCACCTACTGAGCTTCAACAGAGTCAGATGTGAATAATGACAATCACATACCAAACATAAGCGTATTGGTCATCAACTGACAACAAAAATGGATGAAGCCAATTGGTCAAACCACCCAAATCAGGACAGATACAGTATTAGGCTGAATGTGCGGAACTCAACTTTACTTCTGCAGTTGTGACTGACCAATGATTTTTTCACAAAAAGGTACCATTTCTAGCACTCACATTCTAGCAATGCTGCTCCCTAACTTATAGTTTGTCAGCAAATAGTAAGAAAAATAAAAAAAACTTGAGACCCGAGTTCTCTATTTGGGCAACTTTTATTAATTCATATAAAAACATATCTAAGTTCTTCTCTGTGATCTAAGGGAACAATTAGTAACTGTGGTCAGTGACTACGTTGTACACCAAGTGCACCTTCACTGTGGATAGTGCTCTGATTACTTGATCCCAAAAAGAAAGCCCCAAGTATTCTGGATACAACCACCTATATATGAACTTACCAAAGTTAGGTTTGAGGGTCTATAGCAGGCATGTCCAACGTTGGCCCTCCAGATGTTATGAAACTACACATCCCAGCATGCTTTGCCACAGTTTTGCAATTAAAGAATGCATGCTGGGATGTGTAGTTTCAAAACATCTGGAGGGCCAACGTTGGACATGCCTGGTCTATAGCATGTAAAGATGTGTACACACTAAGATTTTAATTAATATGCACAATAAACGATACTGTTAACAAGCTTAGTGTGCATATCATTCAGTGTGTACCCACTATATTGTTAACAATGCTCAATTCACGCTCGCGGATCATTAACAATATGTTCTATTGGCTGAACATGCACCCAAAATCTGACAATCTAGTCAGAGACTGCATGTTCGGCGGTGGTCCCAGTGACATCACTGACATACCGTTCAGTGTTTAAGGATATCGGCAGTGACGTATATCATAGTGTGTGTGTGTACAGGGCTTAATATTAAGTAACAGGCTTACACACGTGTTCATGCACACACATGACAGTTAGATCAGTTTATACGTATACACAATAAATGCTACAGAGATAGGTCCTGGCACATAGCATGACTAAGAATCCTTGACGAAGGCCCTAGTGGCTGAAACGCGTTGGGACACCTTATTCATCCTAGAAGTCAGCAATCAAACTCCCACTATCACCACCCCCTGCCGCAGCCTCCTCCCAGCCGGGAGTACGAGCCCACAGTACTCCGTCAAGCGTTGCCAAGGGAAACGCGATCTCCCGAGAGCGGAACCCAGAAGTCACGGGAGACAGTGACTGTGGAGCCGGGTGCTGCCGCACGGCTGTGCACTAACCCGAGCTACCAACAACAGCTACAGCAAGGCGGCAGAATCTTCTAATGTCAATCCGGTAAGAGCACACAGCGGGACGCCGCTTACTGCCCTCCACGCCGGAAACACTTTATACTACACGGTACTGGACAATTACCTCCCCATTCCTTCAGACCAGTGCAGCACTTTTATTACGAGACTTTACAGAGATCCACGGGACTCTATCATCTCACATTGTTGTGGACAAATAACATTGCCAAGCGCAATCCCTCATCCCCTTGCCCTGACAGACCGCTGCGGTCACCCACATAGGTACATAGGTTCCTACTAAGGGACCTATGGAATAAAGGGACCTACATAGGTCAAACATACCTCATAATAGACCTTGTGGAGTGATACCCCGCTGGCCTATTCCTGCAATACCAGGACTCCATACATTTTCCCACCACAACATAACCATTGTTTTGATCAATAAATTCCCTTTGAATTTTATCTATTTACCATCTCTCAATCTGTATTATTTATCTACTCATTCTTATCTATATATACACACATACTGCATTATTCACACATACCTTAAGTGCAGCACAGGTGAGCGCAGTCTATCCAATGCTCTTCTCTAAACATAGCATGACTACACTGGTACAGATTATGTCACAGGAGAACAACCTGCAGGGGTACTGTAAAAACAGCAGCATGCAAGCTTTGTCTAAGGTTTATGTAATGCACAGGGGACCTTTAAACCCAATCACCAGGACCCAGCTATAGCTACTTGGACAGTGTGGGCCTCATGAAGTAAATATTACCAGATGGCTGCATTACACAACATTGCACAACCCTGAGATAAACAGTACCATTCCTTCTCTGTGATCACAAAATGCCACCTATTGTGAGAGCTCATACGCTGTATCGCAGGGTTTCTCCTGTGGTCACGGATTCATGTAGATACGTATAGTCTATACAGTACCTTCAGATAGGATCCATAGTACTTTGTCACATAGGGACTGTCACACTGGCTCAGTACTGTTATTTCTTGCTGTATATCTTCTATTTCATCCTCTGCTTCTTCCAGGTCAATTATTTTTATAGCAACTACATGCTGAGTCCGGTTATCAATCCCTTTAAAAACTTCACCAAACGACCCTTTCCCAATGCGCTCAAGTTTTGTGAACAATTCTTCTGGATCAGCCCGATGGTTCTAGGAGGAATAAAAATGTCAAGTCACCAAGATGCTCAGCATAGGACATATAGAAGGCATTATTCATTAACAACTATATATATGTAGCAAAGAACTTACAATAATTTTAAACACATAAGTGGTGAACAGTTTGTGGAAAGAACAAATGCTAATGGGGCAAACACGTGGGGCGATTTAAGCCTCATTTCTAAGCAATCTGACTAGACCGCTTAGAAATGAAGCCCGTATCTCTGTGTGTACACCCTACAGTAATAGTGATGGGCGACCACAGAGATAGAGTGCATGCACTATCCTGCTTAGAATGCCGTTTTGCCTACAAGCATAGGAAGAACCCTGCTCCGCACAGTTCACTCAGAACACATCATGGGTGCATCACATGTGTTTAGCTCAGCATGGGGCACCTGTCCCATGTATGTATGGGGCTTGAGACTGATTAATGAGGAGCTTCAGTAATAATTAAGTGGGAATCTTACTGATTAAACATGAATTCATCCTAATAATGGCAGTCGCTGCAATTATGTACAAAAAACATTTGGTAGGACCAGTACATTATAATAGAACACAGGTTCTCAAACTTGGTCCCCAGGACCCCCCACAGTGCATGTTTTGCAGGTATCCTCAAAGAATCACAAATGAAATTAGCTCTACCTGTGGATCTTTTAAAAAGGTGTCAATGAGTAATAAATGAACCTGTGGAGATACAGGGTGACCTGGGTGTGGGCTCCTGAGGAGAGAGTGTGAGACCCCTGGAATAGAAATTTGACTTTTTTTATATGATCGTTCAGGTAAAACATAATTTTGTATTCATTTCAGAACGGTGTTCTGCAACAAAACTAGCAACAGCATTCATGGGTCCCAAAGGAACACTGCCCCTAGTGGGCAATCAAAATAACTTAGAGAACGCTTGTTCATTTTCATTCAATTTACATACTTCCAAATAAACGTTACAAAAAGTAGTAAAATCAAAAAACCATCCAACACCCAGGATAACCAAAATAGTGGGCATGGCCTGTGGGAATGACTCGATCGCCCGCCAGCCATCCCTCCAATCTACAGTCACTAGGGGCATGTCTAGCGAGCAGAGAGCTGCTGGCCATGCCCCCAGTCCCTCCCTCTAGTCTAGTCGGGAGGTAGGTCACTGTAATACAAGAGAATAATTAGTTTATACAACAATTAAGCTACAGGATGTAGGGATCACTTACGTAACAGGACTAGATAAAGTCAGAGCCTCTACAATATAAAAGCGGCTTTTTATTACTAGTGACCCACGTGGTTAAGTCTCTTACTTGGAATATGAAGGTCTGAAGCTAGTGCCTAAAACTGAAGGACTTCCAAATGACAACATTATTAAATACCCCTCACTTTTAGGTAATCTACTATGTCATATGTAATTTATGAAATACTTTTCATAAATGTTCCAGGAAAAGTCATTTATATGGGTGTGGCTAATATGGTGATCAGTAAGAAGGTCAACAGTGAGTTTAGATCAACCACAAAAGGTCCACATGGGAATAAGGTAGACAAATATAAGAGGTTACCACAAAAATTGTGTAACACAAAGCGGTTGACATGAGCACGTGTTCTCCGAATTAGTGATTCATGTAGTCTTTCATGGCTCGTTTCACTCCCCATGCTACCAGTCGCAATCATAGTCTATGTGTATGGTAAATGTATTCAAAGTTCCAAAAAATGGGAAAAACAAAATGCAAACAAAAATTATGTTGACATTCACGTGTCCACAATTACCAGGTTGACCAATAATGGTCACTCCAACTAATGTCAACCCAAAGTCTGGTTGCCCTTTGTCAGTAACAGAAAAAAAAATGGGTACTTGTGTATTAGCAGGGCGCCCATTACGTAGTGATGTATTAAGAATACTAATACACCACTATGCTGGCTACGTAACGTACATAGCTTGTTCAGGAGCTGTGCTAATACACAATGGTTCATATCCCCACTATCCACATGAGCGTGGAGTTAATTTCATAAAGTGCGGCGAGCCACTGGGCACAGAAGTGTGGCAAGCACAGCGTGCTCCTGTGAGGGGGAAGCAGATATACGTCCGCTCGTCACACTTTATAAAAATTAACTCCACACTCACGTGGATACTGGGGGTATGATGTGGATAGTGGAGATATGATTGTGTTACTGGGTGAAGTGTGTGTGTGTGTATGTGTGTATGTGTATGTGTGTATATATATGTGTGTGTGTGTGTATATATGTGTGTGTGTGTGTGTGTATATATGTGTGTATATGTGTGTGTATATGTGTGTGTGTGTGTGTGTGTATATATATATGTGTATATATGTGTGTGTGTGTGTGTGTGTGTGTGTGTGTGTGTGTGTGTGTGTGTGTGTGTGTGTGTGTGTGTGTGTGTGTGTGTGTGTGTGTGTGTGTGTGTGTGTATGTGTGTATTATACTTACCCATCACGATCCCCGCAGCAATGTCCCCGGCGCCAGTGTTCCCCTCCTTCATGACACCCCGGCAGCCTCCTCCGCGACAAACCCGGCGGCAGCAATGTACGCAATTAGCGTAGTGCTGCTGGGGGAGCAGGGAAACCATGTGATGCTCCCCCAGCGGCAGTACGCTGAATTACGTACGTTGCTGCCGCCGGGGAGTGACGAGTGACTGCCGGAGGAGGGGAACGCTGGCGCCGGGGACATTGGGCGAGTATAATGCACTACACACATTAGCAGAGCGCCCAGCTAGGCTACGCTGACAATGTAGCCTAAGGTACGTTGTCAGCGTAGCCGCACGCCTTGCTAATACAAGTACCAAAAAATGTACACTTCTGAAAACCAGTAATAGTACACATTAAAAACTGATGAGTTAGCATGTTAAATATTAAGTATTTAGGTCTGCTTTGCCAAATTGGGGGAAGGGATAAAAAAAAATTGCATTCCGCATGCCAACAGACAAATCGCATAATCCTTAGCAACTCATTATCTAAAAGTGACTGCACATGAGAAGCACTGAAACAGACCTCTTACCATGAAAGTATCAAAACACCCCCCAAAAAAAAGTCTAGAAAAAAAAAAAAAAAAATCAAAAGTGGTCAGGTGCCAGGAGACTGGCGAATTAGTGCCATGGAGATGGCTACAAAAGCACTGTGCATACAGAGCTTCAGCGCTGCTGTCAGACACTGAGGAAAAATGATTCTAAAGTATTAAAGCTAGTTCTAGGTCAGGAGAGGTCATAAGTCAGAGGAATGGAAGCCCATTCAGCCGCTAATAAGTGCTTTTTACAAGACTCAGGGAAAATACAATGTAGGGAAGAAAAAAGGCTGTTCAGAGTAATAATGCATTCAGTTACATGGGAAATACTTTGCAGTCCCTGCTACTCTGGAAACTAGGATTATACACAACTGTTGTGCGAAATGCTGCCACTGTTAGATATGGGGATATTCAATCTGCGCAGATATCTCCCAACAGGGGAAATATCAGCACTCACCTATTTAATGCTGCCGTTAACGGCAGCATAAAGGGTGTCAGTTCCGACTTTTTTTTTTTAAAGTTGGCTCAGTTTTGTCGGAAACTGCTGTGGGTTGTCGAATTAATAGACGTTTTTTTCACTGAACCACAGTCTTTCCGAAACTCGGAGCACCGAATTACAACTGTCGAGTTACTCTCGGAGCAGATGAAAATAGCCTGGAATTCAGACTGTTGGGATGTTCCGACAGTCGGAATCCTGGATTGAATACCCCCCCATTAGGCTGGATTTGGAGTGGTATGGTATGTCCACTGCTGGAATAAATAAGATGTGTATATTATGCAGGTCATTTACCAGCCAGATCATTTCACCAAATGTGCTAAGAGAAAACTCTATTTGCCAAGTACTAGCAGTTGAGTGCATGTAATCAACTGGTACTCCGTTCTGTACCACATAAAGCCAGGTTATGGAGCACAGGGTCACCGGTGTCTAGGTAGACACAGTCAATAGGTTGACTGAGTAAAAGTCATCACTGACAAAGATCGACATTAGTTTTTCAGGTGTCACCTTAGCACATGGACCTTCAGTCCTTCAGGAAGTGTAACATACCCTGGACCACTTTACCATTCCTGATCTGAGTCCACATGAATGGTCAAGTATGAAGAGTCACAGCAAAAAAAAAAACAACTCCTGTTGACATTTCCATGTGTCGACCATTGTCATGTCCACCTGGTGCCATAGTCAACCTATCATCTGAATACCATAAAGACTAGGAGCGATCAAAGTCAAAGCTCTCCGGTGACTGGTATAGTTAGTGAATGGATCAATAGTTGATACCACAAGAACATACAGCCAGCCTATGCTTGCCCACTGTATTGTGTATAGTGTACACGGTTTCGTGTTTTGTACACAGTAACACTGTCACTTTGCTGAAAATGAAAAACAAAAAAAAACACAAGCAGGAGAAACAAGCAGCCTGTGCCAGTCCCACCCCAAAACAGGTGGCAGAGAGGGCAATTACACTGCTTATCAGAACAGAAGCCTTGGGGCCAGTGTGCTTTGCCAATGTTTCCACACTTGGTTGGAGAGTACCTTGCTTCTTAGTCATGTGTCTCTGGAATACACGTGCACCCCGCCAGCGGTGGAACTTTATACGATACAGGAGGGAAGGTCATTTTATCTGTGCATACTCCGTTCTCACCGTGATCTGCAGCCTTTACTTTACACAACAGTCACTCACAACAGTAATCACCAGAGTGGACCATCCCAGTGACCGAACCAAGGCATGCTTCATAAAAGGTGAACAAGTACAGTGTACGGGAAACTCCTCACCGCAGTACCCATGTAATGTTTCAGTGCCACTTACAGGCTGAATTTAAACCGTAAAAAATGTGGTCAGTAGGCCACCACATGGTTAACAGTGAATTAGGTTTAAAAAAAAAAAAAAAAAGAATCAACCTACAAGGCATCAACACAAAAGGTTCACGCCTGATTTTTCATGATTTGTAGGGGTAGTTTGCCATATTTGCGTAGATCATTTGCATCTTGTCTTTTCCCCGTCAACCATCTGGCGTCAACCTATTAGCTAGGTTTTATCAGTCAACAGCCCATAAAGCTATGCATGGCCACAGTCACACCAATACAATAATATGCCTATAGACTGACCGGTCATAAACATAAGGGAAGAGGCAGGAGCACAAAGTGACCTATAGCTTTCCCTAATCCAAATCTCTGGAACCATTTTACTAAACTCTGCAGGGAGTAAGATTTAATGGTGAAGCAGAAATCCATATAACATGGGTAAAAGGGTGATAATAAATCAGGAAATCATTGTGCAGCTCCCGTTGGCAGTGTTACAGCCAGATCTATATATTTTGCCATTATCTAAGGTAATATATAATATAATGCTTCAGAGCTACTAACTTGCTGCAGAGGTCTCGTCAGTATTCAACTCTGAAGCAGATGTGCAGGCATATGTAAGAAACCCTAAGCAGCACAGATCTAACCAATGGGAAGACCAGAATTCATGTGATTAACTCCGCTGAATGCAGACTCCTCCCTTCTGATAAGACTACATGTTACACAGAGACGCTACCATGACAAGGCCCATGTGCAGATAAGGCCCAATTGAACTACCTCTCCTGCCAATGCTTTACAATACAAAATCTGGAGCGAAGAGAGATGTCCTACTGACAACCAATATCAGGTTCCGGAAGGCTGAGCAATCCATTCACCTGAACCCAGAATTACACATGGGTGTAAATGCTGGGGAAGATCTAGATTAGGCCTGGACAATCTGTGGTTCTCCAGCTGTTGTAGAACTTCAAGTCCCAGATGTGTCCTGCCACTGTTTTGCCATTATGGAATGTTAAAGCTTTGGCAAGGCATGATGGGACGTGTAGAGTTACAATAGCTGGAGAGCACACAGGTTGGCCAGGCAGGTTCTAGATGTTTCAGAATCAGGATGCTCGTAGTCATCAATAGATTGTCATTGACAAAAGGTCGCCATTGAAAAAGGTTCAACAAGTTTTTACAGTATTTTACATTTTTGGGGCTTTCAAAACTAACATCCATGTGGGCTCTGACTGGGAATGGGCCGAAGCATGGCAAGCAAAGAAATAATTAAAACCAGTGAAAGACTCAATGTTGGGCTTTTCAGGTGTCAACCCAGTGCCCGTCTATCCTATGAGCTGCACCCAGATGTTTCTGACTTTCGAATCAGCTATAGCTAAATGCACCACTAGAGAAGCCATGCTGGAATCTAGCCACAGGGTGCAAACTTGCGTGCAGTGTTCCGTAAGCAAACAATGACTCTTAATAAGGTAGATCACATACAAGGAGGCATCTGTGACCTATTTGCAGTGCTATTCTATTTTTAATGTCAATAGGTTATAGATTTAGGGGCCTATTAAATGGATTTCCCTGGTGATTTAACAAAGCCTGGACAAATTATGTATCCGGGAGATCTCCTGCATCATGTTGGATACACACAAACAGATCAGGCAGACAAAACCAAAATTCCCCATCTACATGATTACCAATCTGCCACTCTATGCCAAGGTATTACAACTGGGCGGGCATTTAAATATGGATCCCCGGTGGATGTTTAACCGGTCGGTCGGTGTTGCACACATCAGCTGCTGTGCTGCAGGGCCGTCACCTGACCATTCAGACAAATGGTGCGTACCCTCCTACCAATATACTCGCAAAAGAGATCAGTCATGGATATATTGCCTAGCGTGTACACAGTATAAGACAGATGCTGCAAACTATATGGGACTGTGGTCGGGCCCAATTTAGCAAGCAAAGAAATTGGTTGTATTAGCTGAAAGATCACTAGAGAGGGATCGTATGGTAGCTCTGGGTGTCTAGAACAGAGAAGTATTTTGCTAAAGGTCTTTACAATGGGTAAAGTGCTTTACCAAGCCATCTCGGTAGGGCTTTCCTGGCAAGTAACATTAATAATTAGAAATGGATAATAGGAAATGTTATCCAACAGGGAAAACCCTCCAAAACTAATAGGCCTACTAGAATGAACCTTTAAAAACATCTGAATACCTCACCTCTATTCTAGAGTCATGGAAAACAGCTGACTCAAGTGACAGCAGAGAAACCGGCACTGCACAATGAGGAACAGCGCAGTGACATCAGCTGCCTGAGAAGGGCCAAACTATTTCTTCAGTAAGAATCACATATTAGTCATGTAAACTGTGGTGAAAATTGATGTTCTAATTATAGTACAGGATACACCTATGACAAATAATAGCATGAATAAAGGCAATTTCCATTCAGGGAAATGTCTGCCTGGCTTCAGAAATTCAAGTATATCACACTACTGTTCAGTGGTATGTGAATAATCACCTCTACGAACGCCAGTCTGCACCACTCATCCACCCTAGCAACAAAACAAAATAGGAATGCTTATCCTACAACTCCTGGTTACAGGAACAGAAATCAGGTGTGCCCACCCGCCTGCCATCCTTTCATTAAGGTCTAGAAAATGTCAAGCCCGTAGTGCTGTAAAAGTATTCACAATGTCACTCGAAATTGGTGATGAGCTGCTCAGGATTCTGTGCAATTGCAAAATGTCACTTGGCACTCCAATCTCTATTACCCAATATATATTACCTAGTTTTGCAGGTGAAAGCAAAATCCATTAAATAGAAAAATGTTAACCCTTCAAACATGATATACAATTTTATCTAAATAAACCATTAGAACGGAGAAACTCATTTGAACACATAAGCTGTACTGTTACTGCAAGGATGAGGTGTTATCAATTTGTAACTCTGCAGATTAAAGGTCATTGCTCACCCAAATGTTTTTATTTTCAACAGAGAATGTACCACTGCAGCCTGGCAGAGCGTTACATTATTGGCAACCCTTTCCTAAGCCGGGAATAATCGGTGATGCCGAGAGTCACAATTTAGTGCATACACTGACCAATATATCGGTAATACTTGTCAATGACGCCACTCACCCTGTATATGCAGTCGTGGATTGAGCTGCATGTACAGGAGGGGGCATTAGCACCTCAATAATGACTGTGCTCACACACTGGACTGACTGAGCATACACTGGACGATATGCAATATCTCTCTCTCTCTACACCTGCCTCAACTCTTCAAAACGAGCACTTGCTATTAAAAAGGCCTCAATATTTCAAAACCACGTTTCATTTGAACCACTTCAAATTCTAGTATCACCTCCAAAAAAGGCCTTGGCATAACCAATACATAAAAACACTTATTACTTTGGAGAAATTAGGTTTTGCTCTGAGGGTCTGAGCAAAAACCTGTCTCAATTAGTGTCCGTGGGCTAGTTGGTGCGATTCAGCGCCAACAGCATCACACCTCACTTTGGAAATGGCACTTAGAGGTGTGCATTAGTCGCGGCACACAATATTTTCTGGGAGCGACATTGCTGCGCTGGTCGAATTCACCTAATTGCTAGTGATATATAGGAACTGTAACTGCTACTATGCGCTAGGTTGTACAAACTAAAAGCACTATCGAATGGGGGGGGGGGGGGGGGGGTGTAATTCAACAACCACAATATGTGTGTGCAGGTGTGTGTGTACTGGCTAGTTAAAGTGCATTTCCCCCAGGCATATCACCACATTGCAAGGTGTATGAATAGTTGTAATAGTGTATACTCTACTACGGAACTCTGAAGATCTAGAAAAAAATGCGCTACCCAGCAACAGAGCACAACATGCTACATCACGCACAAGATAATTATGCTAAATTCTATACTATTATACACTATACTCTAAAATTAGTTTAGAACACTAGATGGTAAGGGGGTGATTCAATTGTTTTCAGCACGCCCCAGCTGGGCTTCAAAACTAATGGGTGCCAAATGAAGCAATTTAATGGGGCGCCCATTTACTCTCCCAACCTCCTGAGGCGAGCAAAGATGCGCGAAAAGTCTGTGGTTTGGGGGCCCTCACCACTGCTTTTAGATGTGTTTAGCCTCTTTTTCTAGCTAAACTTGCTGCGTTTAAGGGCAGCAAGGTTGGTGTAATGGTTAGCATTATTGCCTGAGGTCATGGGTCAGATTCCCACTATGGCCCTAATTGGGTGGAGTTATATATTCTCCCCATGCTTGTGTGGGTTTCCTCCCGCAATCCAAAAATATACTGGTAGGTAAAGCTGCTCCCAACAATTTAACCCTAGAATGTGTGAGTGTACATGTGGTAGGGTTCACTGGGGCAGGGACTGAGGTGAATGTTCAAATAGTCTCTGTACAGCGCTGTGGAATATGTGGGCGCTATATAAGAAACTGGTAATAATTTACCAGCAGTGATTACATTCCAATTAGAATATTTACCATCAGGGCTGATTTTAGGGTCATGCACAGAGCTGCTGATAGCCGGAGCATGTGTGCAGTGAAGACCTGCATCTGATAAATGCAGAATACAGATCTTTACAGTAAAAATGCAATGAGAAGAAGAAGATCTTCTGCTTGACAAGAATTATTAATACAGCCTAAGCAACATGACTCTTGCTTGCACAATGCCTCCAACTATGATATCCTGCACACAGGTGTGGCCGTGTCATGTCAAAGGGCAACAAGCATTAGTATAATACAACTGGATAGACAGCATTCTATTCTATTGTGTCATTTGCACTTTAATCTGAGCCCGAGCAGGAACTTCCTAGTGACATCCAATTGCACAACAGAAAGTAGCATTACGGCTCTGCTTTGTAACACGCCGGACTATTTTGACCTCCCCTCCCCCAACATGGAACAGGGCCACATACAAAGGCCGTTTAGAACTTGTGAAACTTAATATGATTTTCTTCTGAACAATTTACAAATGCGTACATCAGTATCCTATGACGGAACTTAATTATAGTTGACCTATATAGTTTAAAAAGCATACAGAAGGTTTTTACAGTTTTAATGTTATGGGATCTTTTGTTGTTACTGGTCCTATCTTGTGTCATTCATTTTATACGGCAGTTGCCTTAGGATAGGATACTACTGTGATGTATATGTATGAGGCTACCATGCACAGGTCTGTGTGCATACGTGTATCATACGCACTACCCAGAAGACCTTGTCTAAATATGGCACATCATAAAAGGTTATGACCGAACTGTTGTATTAAAATTTTAGGTTTTAAAAAAAAAAAGTTGTCGCTTCCAGTAGCTAAAAGTACCATTTGGTGTGGTACAAACACCAGATATGTGCGTTTTCGGTTCTCAAATAAGGATCTTATTGGCTCTCATGTTTTAGATAGCCAATAAGATCCAGATTTGAGAACAGAGTAAAAACGAACCATCACATCTAATAAAACACTCTGGTAAACTATATGGCTTGAGGACAGTTCATGACGGATCAAAAGGTAAAAAGGAAATAGGCAAGAGTATAAAAATCTCACTGGCCCAGCCAAACCTAGTCCAAATTAGTTAGCGGAGTGCAATCTACATCCTAGTTCACGGTAATGCAATATAGAAGTGACCATTTGTAGTTATGTCAAGGGTAGAGTTCATATACACGGCACGTGTCTAGAATGGCATGCATTCTCTTACATTCCACAGGGTCATCATCCCTGCAATATAGGTAGGTGTAACAGTCCTTGAAAAAGGGACAATTTACGATCAGCTAAATCCATTGCTGCAAACCTGTAACCTCCAGATAAGATCTAAAGGAAAAATTCATGTTCTGTGCGCTGTCTGGCAGAATACTGCATGGGGCTACTGGCAGTAACGGAACAGATCCAAGCAGAATCAATGTATATTAGAAGTAGATCTCTGCACAAAAGAATCTAGTTCTGAATTCTGTACAAAGGTGAAATACTATGGTGTTGAGCATGGGTCTTCAAACTGTGGCCCTCCAGATGTTTTCAAACTACAAATCCCAGCATGCCTTGCCACAGTTTTGCTATAAGAGAGTGTTAAAACGGTAGCAAGGCATGCTGGGATTTGTAGTTTCACAACATCTGAAGGGCCACAGTTTGAAGACCCATAGTGTTGAGTGTTTAATGAAAAAAATCCGTCTTTATATTTTTGCCAGTTAACTGTAAATGTACTATTTATGATCAAAAATGTCTGGTACTAAATTGAATAAAAAAAAAGTAGGGAACCTAAAGTTTTGATGTAAAAAAAAACCCTCTGATTTCATGTATTATATTCGCTGCTTTTGCCATATTTAGGATGTACCATCAGGTCTTCCCTATGTTAAATAGTAGTGCTATGGTTAGAGATTTCTGTATGCAGAAATGAGTGGTCTTACATTAGTGAAATCAAGAACGCGTCATGCACAAGTCCGCTATTTAAAACGGAGAAACTCAGCGGTGTCACATGCCTTTTAGAGATAAAAAAAAAAAAGGGGGATTATCCCAAATTCTATACTATTAATTCTAAAACCGGTTTGCAACAATGGACTTTAAGGGAGTAATTGAACAGTTAAACAGTATCCCTTGCTAGGTGTCTTAATGGATCAATTCAATTGTTGTTCCTTTCAGGCAAACATTAGCTGCAGGAGACATTTCTCACAGCCTACTGAGGTGTGAACTTGTGTGCAAAGTTCGTGGTTTGGGCACTGCTTTAGATGTGTTTAGCCACTTTTCATGGCTAAACCTGGTGCCTTTTGGTGCATCAGTACTAATGGGACCTTGAACTGAACAATCATCCCTCGGTCGGGCACACATTCGTATAGATGCCAGCAAGGGGTAGCACAATCAATTGAATTGCCCCCTTAGGCTTCAGTCCAAATCACTAGGGGGTTTATTCTAGTTCTTTCTGACAAAATCCTTCTTAGATGGACAAAACCATGTGCACTTCAGGGGGGCAGATGTAACATGTGCAGAGAGAATTAGATTTGGGTGAGTTTTTTTGCTTCTGTGCAGGGAAAATACTGACTGCATGATTTTACACTGCAATATAGATCTCACTTTGAAGAAAAACCCCACCCAAATCTAATTCTCTCTGCACAAGTTACATCTGCCCCACCCGCAGTGCACATGGTTTTGTCCATCTAAGAAGGATTTTGTCAGAAATAATTAACTAGAATAACCCCCTAGATGACTTAACACTGACAAATGGTGTGTAGAAAGGGAGAGGCGCCTGCTTTAATTTGAAATTCAAAAAAAAAAAAAAAAACCCAAACACTACACAAGGTTTTTATCGTGACTTTTACACACCCTTATAAATGTCTAAGATCATTTTCCTCAGTCACTTCAAAAGAGGGTAATGAAGTTGAGGTTTTTTGGGGTGTTTACAGTAATGGGCTCCTCATTAGCAATTCAATTTTCAGGTATACAAATTGCTGCATAAAGCATGTCAGATGGCAGCAAGCTGAAATGAAACGGAGCAACAATAATTGAATAGCTCTACGGAGCAAAGGGCTAAACCTGACTAGAATGAGCGTTCAATACGGTTACTTCATTCATATCAGCGCATCACCTTGGAAGTTGGGGGGTAGTGTGCGAGCTGAAACACCGGTGGCAGCAGCTAATCGCAAGCTGATATTTGAATCCAGCGGTTGCCAAAACAATTGAATTCTCGCCTAAGGAATATATTTACTCAAGTGCAGTTTTTGTTTTTTAGAAGGGGAGATGTTGCCCACAGCAACCAATCATACGATACTTATCTAGCACCTTGAAGTAAATTTACCCCAAAGTGTCAGGATATCATCTGTCCATATTTACACAAAGCAGTCGGTGGCATCCTAAGTGCCCATTAAAGGGGGCAGGAACAGTGATTTCAGCCTAGATTTAGGATTCTAAAACACATTGCTCAATTCAAGTGTCTGTCAGATGCAGAAGTGCATTATCAGCTCATGCAATAAAGGAATGCAGCCTGTGGAGGGGTTCCTCCCCCCTCCCCTAGAAAATGGGTTGTATTCAGAGTAAATGTCACGTAAAGTGACAGCATGCATGTGAAATGCGGAAGCACTGTAAACAAGTCGGCCTCCAGAAGGCTCTAATGTTTACAATGCTAACCACTAAATATTTGGCCTGTGCATTATGTTTGTAGAGATAGCATTTCTTTTTCAGGCTAGACACACAAAGCTAATTACAACACCTACATCCGAAAACATTTCCTAGCTTCCAACTTCATAGAGCAGGTTTCGCCAAGCAACCATCTATACCTGCATCTCCTCTTACGTGCAATCATTCATCCCCTACATCTATGGTGTACTGAGAATTGTGCTGCTAATTGTTACCTGTGCTCTTTTAGTTAAGGGGCATACACGTTACTTACAGAGCGATTTGCAGCAATTTGACTAGATTTTGACTACCTGCACCGACTTAATGAATGGACGATAGAATGGACGATAGCGGCATGCAGGACAGCACATCACCAGGGGCATACACAGAGTGATTGGTGCTTACTTTCCAAACAATCTAGTCAGATCTCTTAGAAAAGAGCACAAAATTGCTCCGTGTGTAGGCCTTTTACAGTTACTGTTATGTTCAGTGATGTGTACCCTGCATTGTTCCATTGTGTGCCATATGTATGACTGAAAACCACTTGTGGAGCCTTGTTAAATAAAACATAATAAAATGTGTCGATTAAAAAAATAAAAAAATAATTCCTGCATGGTTATAAGTATTTGTGAACGTATTTGAATATAGTCCCCCATCTCTTTCCACGCATGTGCACCAACGCTTGACAAGTCAGAAAGCTAATGGTTTTGTCAACACCAGGCACAAACTGCAGCTTTCACATAGTCGTCACAGTTGATGTGTTGACCCTTAAGGTGCTCTTTCATCTTTAAGTAGAGCAGTGTTTTTCAACCACTGTGCCGTGGCACACTAGTGTGCCTTGAGCTGTTCTCAAGTGTGCCTCCATATCTAGAGATGCCCAAACTAGTTTACAGCCACCACCAGTTCAAGTGTTATTTACTGGTCTCTTCTTTTCATTTAAAGGGCCAATGTATTTTATTTGTGTTACCTGTGGGGACCAGTGTGATTGTTTTTTATATGGGGCAATAGGTTTGGTATTTTGCTGTGGGGGCCAATGTGTTTTGCCCCGTGGGGATCTCATGGTGTGCCTTGGCAATTTTAGTCAAAAGAAAAAAGTTTGGTACCGTGTTATTTGTTCAGGATATCATCGATGTAACGGAAGTAAGCCAAGGGTTTGATTGAGCAGGATGCCAAGAAGATGCCAAGAAGTCACTTTTCTTGGCAATTTTAAAATCGTATTTAGTGTGCCGCAAGGTAAAAAGGTTGAAAATCACTGAAGTAGAGGGTTGCAGCACCTGCAGTTCAAGGAGGTTCTGCCACACCCATCATACACCCCTGACCTTGCACCCTGCGACTTATCAAAGATGAAAAAGCACAATTGAACTAGGATGACTATGTGAAAGCTGCCCTTCAGTCCAGGTGTCGACAACAACCACCAGCTTTCTTCTCCGACGGGTTTGCCTGACTCATCACGCGTTGGCGCACATGCATGGAAAGGGATGGGGACTATGCTGGAAAGTGATTTGTGCATTAGAACGAGCAGGGATGTGAACCTTCGGCCTTCCAGTTGTGTTTGAACTACATATCCCAGCATGCCCTGCTATGGTTTTGCTATTTGGCCCTAAAATTGTTGCAAGGAATGCTGGGATATGTAGTTCAAACACAACAACTGGAGGGCCGATGGTTCCCTATCATTGACAGAGGATAAAGCCTTGAGTTAAATAAACTATACAAGTCATAGGGGCAAATGGTTGTTTTGGGCAGAACAGGATTAGGCAACATCAGGCATCCCAGTTGCTGTGAAACTAAACATTCCACGCCACAATTTAGCCGGTCCTAACAGCAACACTGACAGAGAATGCTGGGATGTACAGTTCTACAGTAATTTAAGTACCACCCACATAACCCTCAGAGGCACTCATGAATTATATAGCGTCCCTTCTGGACTTGCAACTTGGTGGGACTGCTATGGTATTACCAGTGGCTTAACTATAAAATGTTGCTCCACAGCCAAAATATTTTATGCCACACACCTTAATGCCACTTACACCAAACAACATAATGCCACCTAAACATTACGTCACACATCGTAATGCCAATTACACAATGCGCTACACACCATAATGTCACTAATACTATGTGCCACACACTTAAATTGTAAAAGCACAATCTGGTAATTGGTGAGTTAGTCCTTAAATATACAGAGATCCTGGGATAGTTTAATTTTAACTAGGTGCAACAGGACATATACTGTATACGTTGTGTAATTAGCATATACGCACAGTAGGCAACTTCTCTTCTTAGTCACTGATCGGTTTATTTCTCCGCTGCTGATTTTGAACCGTCTGTTATAAAGTTCACCACGGGGCTCCCCACTTCTGGTCAACAGCGTGTGCAGACATATTGTAGAGATACTGTAGCCGCGGCCACATGACACTAGCTTGCCGGATGTGCGCGGTGCACCGGTCTGACTAGAGAGCCGCTGCTGGGGGTGGAATTGACAGCACCTGCCCAGCTCTATATCATGGTGTGTCTGTCCTTCTTCTGGGATGAACTGGCTCACTCACTTTTCCTTGCATATATCCTGTTGCAGCGCATCATTTATTCTTCGTGCTCCCCGTAGGCACCTGCTGGCTCCCCCAAGCCGAAACAGGGTCTACGGCACGATTGTGCCTGTTCTTGCGTTTCCCTCCTATTTCCGTTTAGAGTGTAAGCTTGCAGCGGGGCCAAGCTTTTCTCCATGTATGTCTGTTTTACCCAGTTTGTTCTTTCAGTGTTGTCCACATTTGTAAAGCGCAACAGAATCTGCTGCGCTAGATAAGAAACTGTAAATAAATAATTGGAGTACAGGTTGCCTACTCCTGCTTTATAGTGTCTGGATGGTCACAAATTTCATGGTAGAAAGGTTTCATGATGCATTATCACACAAGTATCATGTGGTTAATGTATTGTTCGGAGAAGCCGGCACTTTTAGGTTTGCACACTATGTTTTGTTAAATGCTTTTATGCGCCAATAGTGTGCATGCTCTGTATACAGCTAAACCTAACCTCACATTAGTAGTATGCTACTCAGACAGGCTTCCTTTTAAATAAAAACGGTACCTTGTTGTTCAGAGCATAGATAACCTCTCAAAAAAACAATACAATAATTGAGCATGAAGTTTCTTTACATGTATCTTATACGCATAAGGAAACCACTGAAGTCACAGACCGGTCACACAACCCTTAATCTCTGTCAAAAAAAAAAAAAACCACTACATTGAAATCATTGGGGTTGATGTAATTCAGCACATTGTATCAATTTAGGATAAAATTAGGTTAGAGAAATCTGGTACTCCCGGGTAGTCAGTCGCAAGAACCGGCACTCTCCGACTTAAGTGCCCTGCCACAATGCCGTTTGTGCCGCACTAGGGTTCAAAAACGCATTGCAGACCTAGTTTAGCTGGATCTTAACAGCGTGTCGATGCCAATAGATCTAGAAGCGCTCTCTCCTGGCATGATTCAAAGCGGGATGCAGTTTAAATCCCGGCGGTCGGGATCCCGGCGTTCAAAATCCCGACACTTTCTCCCCCCGTGGGTGTCCACGACACCCTCGGAGGGAGAATAAATTAGTGTGCCAAGCGTAGCGAGGCACCGGGCCCGCTGCGCGGCGAGCGCAGCAAGCCCGCAAGGGGGGCGATCCACGTCCCCCCCTTGTCGGGATTTCGGCATTCCGGCGTCAGGATTTTGGACGCCGGGATTTCATGCCGAATCCTCCAGAGCATACTGAATTGAACAGGCTTCCATTTTATTTCTAATCCAGCATTACAAGCGGGAAACCAAGCAGAAAGACGGAAGAGCTCCATGCAGTTCTATCGCTACCTGTTGCCCATGCCTTAAATAAACTCCAAAACTATAATGCTCATCATGTAACCTTAAAAAGAAGACAACCTATGTACCAAAAGAGCATGCTCACTGCGCAACAGAGAGGCCTGGGGCACCTCTGCAGGCCCTGACTGATTTACGAACATTGTAACACCACTTCACAAGACAGGCACACTAGAACCTGCTATAAATCTCTAAGGCACCTTAGCAGGAAGTAGGAGGGGGATGGCACACGCACAGAACATGCTCTGGGGATTAGTAATAACTGCACACAAAGTCAATCAAGCAGCATTATTAAGACTTATTTGCATGTGTGACGATAATAGTGCATGCTAATAAGTGCCCTCAATAAAACCTACTGCACCAGCAGTATACATGATAAATAGCATGTGCAGTCATAACATATAGGATTGTTATAAGGGCAACAAACCAACCCATAAGACGCAATTCACATACTCTTCACAAAGTGGGTTCAAGCATTAGTGAAAAGAACAAGCCCTTAATGTTCCATTTGTCATCATATGAATTAGATAAGCATTTGTGTGTTCAGGTAACTTCAAATCTACAATAGGCCGTCTTTATGCTGGTGGCAAATAGATTTTTGCATCAACAGGTGAAGGCTATAAAACACTTTTATGGGAAGACGTGTTGTGCAGAAGAACTGGGAGACCACGCAGGAAGAATGCAGCCTGGAAAAAGTTCCTATGCTACTACTAATCTAGTGATCGTACGCAGGCCTCACCCAAAGCGGCCTATGATAAGCCGGGGGATAAGTAAAAGTGGAAACAGCTAGCACAGATCATCACCACAGCAGCATCTAGATAAGGCGTTCTCTTAAAGTGGTTTTCCACTTACTTATTAACAGAGTCAAATACTGGGTTACAATTACTATGTTACCAACCAGCAGATAGAGGCTTGGCCTTGTCATGACAGTTCGCTGAAGAATGTCAATAGAACCATAAATGGAAACAGATTTGGAATACACAAATATATTTGGCTGCAGTAGAGCAGTATACAAAACCCTGACTTTAATATATACATACAGCCTTAATGTTTCCTGCAGGGCTGTATGCCTGGTGTAAGCCGTCACTCCCAAGCATTAGCAATGCATTCTGTAGCACCTGTCTAACTAAAACAAGCAAGATTACACCTGCAATATTCCGCAGTGCTTTACAGAGTATAGTTGAACATTCACATCAGTCCCTGCCCCAGTAGAGCTTACAATCTATATTCCCTACCACATGTACACGCACAGACATTCTAGGGTTAATTTTAGTTGGGAGCCAATTAGCCTACCTGTATATTTTTGGATTTTGGATGGAAACCCATGCAAGTTCGGGGAGAATATACAAACTCCGCACAGTTAGAGACATGGTGGGAATCGAACCCATGACCTCACTGTGGAGGCACTAACCATTACACCATCCGTGCTAGATGTACTGTATCACAAGTACATCTAGTTTTAGGTTACTTATACACTATATTTGAATATTATGAGAACACAAATAATAATCAGCACAACAATTGAGAGAATACTTAGAGCAAAAGCTCTTAATCATCCATCACACCCCATAGAGGTGCACAAGACAATGTGTTATGCCTGGATTCTGTAGTATAAAGTACGGTTGTGATATTTAGCTCCCTCCTATTCATTCTTTAAAGTACAGATTAGGGCTGGAGAACTAGGAGACACAATCTTTGGCCAAGCATGACACAGCAGCAGTTGTTTTCAGAGTTTTGCTGGCCATATTCAGTACAACGTTCCCCAACCATCCAATAGACCAATTAAAGTTATGGGGACACACACACACACACACACACACACACTACCAACTGGGGATGCAAGCCCCAGATCAGAATCAACGGGATTTGGGCATTTTTGCCCAATTGGAGCTTCCAATCCCGGGATGGAAATGTGTATGGACATATCATTGCTTTCTGCAGGTAGTACTAAGCACCAGCCATGTTAGTCTCAGACGCTGCCCGGAAAACATGCTGTTCACTTGGCAGCGTGATGGTGGAGGTCACTTTGTGCAGGAACACACCTGCCCACCCCTCCACTACAGTCGCTGGTCCATCCACTGGCCCTGCTGCTGCCACCTTGGGTGTCGGGACCATGCCAGCCTGTCACCTTGCACCTGGCTGCTGCAGTCAAGTTCTACTAGTGAGCAGCAACTGTGCGGGGAGGGATCAGGGTAGGCTGGTTTATTGTGTCTGAAGAGCTTGTCGGGTGGCAGCAGTAGAACACACCAGTAGGGTTACTGTCTGTCTTTTCTCCCGGCTTGAGAAGTTGACAACCCTGTGCAGTGCCACTCGCTTTGCTGTCCACCACTTCCCACACACACTGTTTGTCCTCTCCCAGTCAGGCCAAATGGCCCGGGATTGGCCACCAACTTTTCCATCAGAACCAGCCAACTACTGTCTCAACTAATGTGATACCATGCCTGCCTACATCTGCATGCTTTTGTTTTATTTAATAAAAAGTGTGGTAGAAGTACATAATGGTCTAATTCTCAATCTTTGTAGTAGACATCAAGTGAGAAGTTCAATTCTCTGTCCTCATACAGCAGGCTCCCAGCACAGCTACATGCATTTGTTGAAGTTGTTAAATGCAAATAATTTGTAATAACCTAATTATTAGTTGCTCCATATCACAGAAATGAAACACATGCAGATAAAACTGATTACGAGGATTATAAATCCTTTAACTATCTTTTATTGCTGAATTTGTCTGCATAGAAGTAAACATTACGGCTCAGTAAAATATAATTGATTAACAATTAAAGTGGTCACAGTAAATAATGAGCAAAAGCAGCCTCTACATTACTGTAAAATTGTAAACACCGATAGGTTGGGCGGTTACGGTATAAATGGTAAAGTGTCTAGGTTGACAGACACTAGGCCAACACCTTGAAATGGTCGACATACCCAAGGTCGACATTGACAACATGTCGATAAGATTATGGTCGACGTGAATAAGGTCTACATAAATTTCTGTTGGTGTCTGTCGACAGACACAATATAACTGTGCTGCAGGCATGCTTAGTGGTCGACCTTGGCATGGTCTACCCAAGGACCGCATACTAGGTTGGGTATGGGATCTCGGCTGTAAGTGGCATGCCGAGGCACAGAATCCCAACAGTTGCTAAGTAGCCATACCCTCTGTTACCCTCCTAATACTCCATCCCTACAGTCCAAGCCTGCAACCTAATGCTGGGTACATACTATATGACATGCCAACTGATATCACGCACAACCCGAGAACAGGAGGAGAGACCCAAGTAGGGAGTATTCCATGGAGCTGAAGCACTCAGTCACCCTGGGGAAAGGGCTGACCATCAGCTCTGGCAACTTCGTTACCCCAACTGGCGTGATGGAGGTTTGGAGGTCGGAGCATTTTGGCTGATGCTGACTAGTGTGCAGAGACCCAGAGCCAGACTCAAGCAGCACCGATACCCCTTAGCTATAGCTCCCCCTGTTGAGGGGCATCTGCAGCTTAACAGCACTCTCAGATTTGGAAAATGGGCAATTAAACTGTTGGGGTAAACTGTGTGGGCCCTGCAGGATGAGCTCTCTCCTACACAGATCTTGCTCCTAATCCTGCGATGACGACACTGCCAGTGTTCTCCACCTGAGAAGCAGTCCAGACTTCCCCTCCCTCCAGTCTCCTGCTCCACTGCCACCAACCCTGGGGTGACCGCTGCTGCAGACAGACAGTGATGTACGGCCACTGCCTTCCCATTTCCCAGTTCCCGCTCTGCTGATTCTGGCTGACAAGGTTATGCACTGCCACATTTTGGACATGCTCAGCTCTACCGCTGCTGACCGGAAAGTAGGGTGACACTGTGGGCCTGATGGATGGCAATCCTGAAGGGAGCACAAACAATTCAGTTTAAGCTTATACACAGAATTACTAATGACAAACATCAGCTGCACAAGTATGTAAACAGGTAATACCACAGACCTATAATAGCCAAATAAGACATTTTCTAAGGTTTTACTACAGGAATTTGCATAAAAAGACACTTTAGGAACTTTGTGTTTACAATTTTGCTGAGATCACGCAATGATGCATGTGCTGCACATTAAACCTAGCAATATCACTGGCGGCCTTGTTTATGCTTACTTAGGAACAGGATCATTCAGTGCTTCATAAAACTCAGTTCAGCATACACAGAATCTAGGCTCAAGGGCATGCGATCAGAAGTCTGAACAAAAGCACATCGCTCCAGTGTGTACTCCGCTTTAGTCACACACAGATATACAAGTGTCATATCAAATGAATTACAGTCTCATCGGTAGAAAAGATGCAAAAAGGCCCAACAAAGCGGCAACATGATCTCATGACACAGTCGGAGTTCTGTACAATGATGTGAATGCTGCCAATACCCCATGACACCCCTATGTAACAAGGTATAGCTGTACTATGGTACAGGGCATGGTGAAACTAACCCCTACAGGTTACCCTTCATTTAATATCCTAGCCCCAAACACGGCTGTTTATTGTAGCAACATAACCCCCCTTTCAAACCCAACGTCTAGTCAGGCTCAACAGCCCAAGCGATAGCAGCAGATCCAATAGTGAGCCACTTTAAAATAAAGTCATCAACATTGTTTAACGTTCAAATGTAGCCCATTTTTGATTAAAAAATAAATATATATATATATATAAAAAAGATTTGGACTGCAAAAAAAGGTTAAGCAGGAGAGCAACAGCAAATTTGGACTTATTTATAAAAAAAAAAAAAAAAAAAGAATAATTGCACTTTTGGCCTATAGATGAAGGATGTCCAAGGGGTAGTAGCTCAGCAACAAGGGTACTTCTTTACTTTCACGGCGCCACTAGAAATCGCGGGCATCGCGGCCATTGAATGCACTAAAAATCGGGTGCGACGCGACCGACGCGATGCCCGCGATTTCCCATAGGGAACAATGTTAAATTTCTCAATTGAACCGATTTTACTGTTCAATGCCTCAATTGACACGATTTTTCCATAGGAAACAATGTTAAATGGCCCACAGAGGCCAAATAGGCACCCTCAAGTGTGAAATGGCCCCCACAATTGTTAATGCCACCCCACGATCAACGTCAACCCGAAGCGTGGCGAGCGCAGCGAGCCCGCGAGGGGCGGCGGTACGCGTCCTCCGACCTTTTCATACCCCCACTATCCACGTCGGCGTGGAGTTGAGAATAGAATAGTGTGGCGAGCACAGCGAGCCACCGAGCCCGAAGCGTGGCGAGCGCAGCGAGTACCTTCACAGGTAAACGCGTCCCTTCGCGGGCTTCACAGGTATCCTCGTCCGCTCGCCACGCTTCAGGCTCGGTGGCTCGCTGCGCTCGCCACACTATTCTATTCTCAACTGCACGCCGACGTGGAAAGTGGGGGTATGAAAAGGTCGTAGGACGCGTACCGCCGCGCTCGCCACGCTTCGGGTTCACGTTGATCGTGGGGTGGCGTTAACAATTGTGGGGGCCATTTCACACTTCAGGGTGTCTATTTGGCCTCTGTGGGCCATTTAACATTGTTTCCTATGGAAAAATCGTGTCAATTGAGGCATTGAACAGTAAAATCGGGTCAATTGAGAAATTTAACATTGGTCCCTATGGGAAATCGCGGGCATCGCGTCGCACCCGATTTTTTAGTGCATTCAATGACCGCGATATCCTATCTGTCCTAATCTAGTGGCGCCGTGAAAGTAAAGAAGTACCGCAACAAGAACTGCAGCTGTACATTACTTATACTGTACCACCACAAGTCGCAGGACGCTTTATTACATGTACAAAGCGGTATTTCAAAAGACAATTACTATATTTCTCTTTTAACAGTGGAACGCTGTTTAAAGCAGCAATAATTATTACAACACCAGGAGCATTATGTATAGAATATAATTAGGAATTTTAATCCAGCAGACGTACTGCTGGATTCAAATTGCTCATTCCCAAATCAGATTCTCCCATTTTACCATATGCTGTCAAATTTTAGAACATGAACGGTATCTCGTGCATTAAGGTGTATGACCATTACAGTAGGAAGCTCTGCCAAAGTGCAATGGATGGAAACACTGTAAAGTGCACTTTAGTCTACCCATTGTCTCAGAGCGTGTGTGAATGTGACCCATGAGTGCAGCCTGACTTACCATAACTGCATTAATAATAACACAAAGTAAAAAGTAGCGCTGTCTGGTTTATAGTAACTAGAAGAGTGGACTAAAAATCATTTAACGTGTGATCATTTAGAACAATGAAAGCAACATAACCCGCGTCACTTCTAATCTTCAAAAGAGACAGATATTGCCTTTAATCATTGGAGCATGCAAATACGGCACTAGTAGCATGCAAATACGGCAAAGCAAGTAGGAGCAGGGTCCAGGAGTGAAGGCTCAGAGGGCGGCTTATTGCCCATCACTGATGCGATGAGATCCAGAACTTATCTTGAAAGCCATATTTCTTGCAAAGTGACGTCACAGGAAGCCTAGCAGGAGAACAGCAAGTGTACTCCAGCTACTGCATGGAATATGTACGGATTAATATTTATGTGTACCCAGAAGGTACTAAGCCATGTACAAAAGGGAAATAGTGAAGGCAGCTGCTACACGGTTTTTACACAATTTGTCTTTTCTAAAGATAGATTACAGATGCTGAGGTGTGTAGCCATCAGGTACTGTACTATAACAACTGTACCTAGGCATTGAGGGAGCGGGATTGAAGTGCTTTGCGCATCGGTAGCCACCAAACAGCCCGATTTATGCGTTTTTTCTCCATCGGTGTGAATGCGAAACCGGGTCGCTGGACCCGGTAAGCCCTTTCAGATCACACCTATTACTGGGTCAAACCGGCAACAAACCAGAGTGAACCTGGTAATTAGGTGCGATCTAAAAGGGGTATTACAATTACCCCCCAAGAAGGCCAAATTTCATTATATTGTATGAGTGTGCGCCCACACATACACAAGCATGCAACAGACGGATGGATCCATCAGACAACTAAAGGCTTAATTTTATACATACACATTGCATATGTGATAGGTCAGTTAGTCGACCTAAAGATGGTCGACAGGTCATTAAGTCAACATGGGGGTTTTCACTGTTTTTTGAGCTGACAGGTGGTATTTCATGCCCTACCATCCACTAGGTTGTGGTGGGAGGATAAAATAGTGTTTCGAGCGCATCGAGGCACCGCGCCCGAAGCATGGCGAGCGCAGTGACAAACCCATGTGGACTTTTTGACTCTCAACCTAGAACAGGCATGTCCAACGTTGGCCCTCCAGGTGTTGTGAAACTACACATCCCAGCATGCTTTGCAATAGTTTTAGCATTCTCTAATAGCAAAACTGTGGCAAAGCATGCTGGGATGTGTAGTTTCACAACATCTGGAGGGCCAACGTTGGACATGCCTGACCTAGACCATGTCAACCTAATGTTTGTGTCGACCTCACGACCTAGACCATCTTTAGATCGACCATACAATCCATACCCTTGCCTACACCTATGTGCGTGTGTATAAAATCTACACATGTATAGATCAGTATGCATCAGTTTTTAGAACATACATTTTAATAGAGAAGTTTATACGTAACAAACCGCCTTAATAGGATTACTTTACAGAAGCAGAGCATAAAACGTGACCAAGTGAAATCACTAAGGAGAGCAATAGCAGAACACACGCACACTTCAGCCCAGCAAAGTCTAATGAAACTCTCCACAAACAATACATCGGGACTTACAAGGCATACAGAAAGATCCAGCATAATTTGTCAACATGGTATTTCCCAGAGGAACCGGGGAAATGTAAGATCACTCCAAGGGCTTCCAGTACCAACACAAAGGCATGACTTTAAAAGTCATGCCAAGAGTTTTTACAAAAAGACAATTCAACTTCAGAAGCTGCATATTGTTTTAGTTAAGGATGCTCAGCAAGAATGAATATAAGAAACCACTTGAAACAGAAACAATTTGTGAACACAGATCAGCTAATAGCGGAGGAAATGCTTCTCTAGAGGGGAAGAGTTGATTAATATATAATGTAATAAAAAAAAAAATACATTGTACAAATGGCATAGTGTCACATTTGAAAGGCAGAAACTGTAAGCTTAAATGGAGGAGACTTCTATAAACTGCTGCCATAAAATACATCCAATAACATGTTCTGAGCACTTCTTGGTGGTAGCAACCTTTATAATAAAAGCCTAACGCTCTGCCTCACCACTATGCGGTGAATTCAAGTATTAAGTGTGCCAGCAGAATGCGCACGGTGGAGCAATTTTAAGTGTTGCTCCATTCCTAACATTATTAGTGTTCATTCTAGCACCCTGCATCTTCCAAAACCTGGGCAGTACCCCTTTCCTGCCTGCGGTGTTGCTCTCTGCTGTGGAGTCCTTCTAGAAACAGGTCTTGTTTGCATATCAATGCTGAAATACAGACCACAGTGTGCAAGAAGCACCACGGCAGGGAAGAGTCAACATATTAGAGGGAAAAACTATTGGTCTAGTCCAGGGATGGGGAACCTTCGGCCCTTCAGCTGTTGAACTGCACATCCCAGCATGCTCTGCAACACTTGCTATTTGGCCATACTAAATCTGTTGAAGGGCATGCTAGGATGTGCAGTTCAACAGCTGAAGGGCCGTGGAGGGCCGTGGTTCCCCATCCCCGTCGCTAATTCCGACCCCCCCCCAGTTCAACAGCTGCCAGTTCCCCCTTCGGCATCACTGAAGCTCGAAGTTGATCTCAGTCGAACCCAAATCGCTGGGCCTTCAATCTGATACCAGGCTGGATCCATATGGGTTAATGGATTCCAGGGATATTGAGGTTAAACCGTTTTTTTTTTTTTTTTCTTAAATGTAATTTCATGACCAAACAGCCCAGTTTCACGGGGACCAAAATCATTCGAAGCCAACTCAAAAGTTCTTCAATATGATACTGGTCTCATGCAAATGGGTCAGTTGGTTCCGAAGATATAGCTGGTTGGTTAAAGGGGGGTAGGGAGAGGGGAGTGGTTGTCTCTCCCCCTCACACCAGAATAGGCTGGTGTATAAGGGGTCAGCCTGGGAATGTCCCTGCATGATCCTGGGACCATATTCCCAGGTAAATCCCTGCATTTTCTGTTGTGAAAGTACAGATTATTACCTGTTAATAGGCTTTCCTCTACTCCACCATGGCAGCATACTTCTGGGTTTCCGCCCCCTTGGGTAGATATCTGAAAGGAACAAAAAAAGACACTGCCCCCCTATATAAGGGACCGCCCTCCTAGGCTCTGTGTCTTTCATTTTACAAGCTTAACTCATATAATTATTCATATTAAATAACACACTCAACCCTTTAGTTCAGGGCTGGGAAAACGGCTGCCATGGTGGAGTAGAGGAAAGCCTATTAACAGGTAATAATCTGTACTTTCCTCTACCTCCCCATGGCAGCATACTTCTGGGTCTACCCTAGCAGTTTTCTTCACTGGGAGGGCATAGTAATATAATGTAAAAAAGGAAAAAGGATACTGGTTTCTTTCACCGTATCTACAGTGTGCTCCAAGTCTTTCTTATGAGTACTACTTCTCTTCTACTCCTCCTTTTTTTTTTTTTTTAAATTACTGCACTAAGAATTCTTCTTCCTAGTTTTGTATCTTCAGTAGCCGCCACGTCCACCCTATAGTGCTTGGTGAACGTGTGTGACGAGGACCAGCATGCTGCCTTACACACTTCTTCCAGTGACGCCGCCCCTTTTTCTGCCCACGATGCTGCTAGCGCTCTCGTAGAATGAGCTTTTAGCCCCACTGGAGGATCTAATTTCCTAATCTTGTAGGCTTCACATATACATGCCCTTATCCATCTGGATATCGTCATTTTTGTTGCTCCTAGACCCTTTTTTATCCCTTCTGTAAGCACAAACAGTCTCTTTGACTTCCTCCAGGCCTCTGATCTTTTTAGGTATATTTTTAATGCTCTACTTACATCCAAATTATGCAGCCTTGCCTCTTTGGAGTTTGCTGGGTTCTTACAGAAGGACGGTAATATTATTTCCTGATTCATATGAAACTTTGAAACAACTTTTGGTAAAAAATGCGGGTTTGTCCTTAATACTGCTTTATCTTCGAAGAAGTTGAGGAACGGCTCCTCCGCCCATAGCGCCTGCAACTCCGAGACTCTCCTAGCCGAAGTAATTGCGACAAGGAAGACTACCTTGATGGTGAGCATCTTCAAGGGCACCTCTTCTAACGGCTCAAAGGGTGCCTCCGTCAGCACATTCAGGACCATGTTAAGGTCCCAGGGTGCCAGCGGGTTATGGAACACTGGCCTGATCCTTTTTATTGCCTGCACGAATCTTTGAATATATCTGTTGTCTGCAATTTTCAGATCCAGGATAGCACTTAGTGCCGATATCTGTACTCTCAGAGAGCTCGCTGATAGGTTCTTTTCCAATCCTGTTTGTAGGAACTCCAGAATTGTATTTATTCTTCTCTCATCTTTGCCCCCTGCTCTGCAGAAGTATATATATTTCCTCCATGTCCTGTAATATACACTGGATGTTGAATATTTTCTCGCTTTTAAAAGTGTATTCACCACTTTTTCCGAAAAACCCTTTCTTCTCAATGTCCTGGTTTCAACAACCAGGCCGTTAGCCTCCAGTTTTCTGGCTGCCTTTGATAATACCGGCCCTGCTGTATTAGGTCCTTGTAATCTGGCAGTATCCATGGTTCGTCTATCGCCATTTGAGTTAGTTTTGCAAACCACGCTCTCCTCGGCCAGTATGGTAGAATCGCGATCACCCTGGATTTTTCTCTGCTTATCTTGCTGATTAGCCTGTGAATAACCGGAAATGGTGGGAAGACATATGCTAGTTTCATCTCCCACCTTTCCGTCAGGGCATCTACCTTCCATGATCCTGGTTCCCAGTGCCTGGAAATGTAACAAGGCACCTTCGCATTCTTCTCTGTCGCCATAAGATCTACTTGTGGTAGGCCCCATCTCTTCACAATTGCCTCGAACACCTTTGGTGACAGCTCCCATTCTCCTGGGGCTATCCTGCTCCTGCTTAAGGTGTCGGCTAGCCGATTTTCCTTCCCTGCAATGAATACAGCCTTGAGGTTTACCACATGACTCTCTGCCCATTGTAGTACCTTCGCTGCCTCCATCATCAGGGCTTTGCTCCTCGTTCCCCCCTGTTTGTTCAGGTATGTCACAACAGACTGATTGTCCGATCTTATCACAACCTCCTTGTTGATTAGTAACTTCTGAAATTTTTTGCATGCCATCAGTACAGCCATCATCTCTCTTATATTGGAATGGCTCCGGCTTGCTTCTATATTCCATTCTCCCTGTGCCATCCGTTGTTCGCACACGGCCCCCCAGCCTTGCTTGCTGGCGTCCGTGGTTACTATAATCTGTGTCTGAGTTGCAAACGACTTCCCTTGACTTAGTCTCTCCATGTTGTTCCACCATCTGAGGTTTGCTTTTGCCTCTTTTGATAGAAAGATTTTTTGCCTCTTGTCTTTTTCTTCTCCATTCCATTGTTCTAGGAAGCATCCTTGTAATGCCCGCATGTGGAACCTTGCCCATGGTATAGCCTCTATTGCTGACGACATAAGGCCTAGCACTCGCATACACTCCTCTGTATGACTTATGTTTTCTTTTAACATTTTTCTTACTTCCTTGATCAGCTTCTGACGTCTGTCTTCTGTCAGCTTCACACGCATAGATTGTGTATCTAAAACCATTCCTAAGTATATCACTTTTTGTGCGGGTTCGAGGTGGCTTTTTTGATAATTTATCAACCAGCCGTGCTTTTTTAGATAGTCTAGCACCAGTTTTGTGTGCTGAGCTGACAGAACCTCTGATCTTGCCATAATAAGGAGATCGTCCAGGTATGGCCATATCGACACCCCCTGAATTCTCAAGTTGGCTACCAGCACCACTAATACCTTTGTGAAGGTTCTTGGTGATGTTGATAGGCCGAATGGTAGAGACATGAACTGATAAGTTCTTCCTTTTAGTCTGAATCTCAGGTATTTTTGGTGCCCTAAAAATATCGGAATATGCAGGTAAGCCTCCTTTAAGTCTATCGTTGTTAGATAGGCTCCTTTCTCTATGTCCGGAAGAATGCTTCTGATCGATTCCATTTTGAATTTTCTTGTGTGGACAAAAGTGTTCAACCTTCTCAGGTCTAGTATTGTCCTGAAACCCCCTGATGCCTTCTTCACCACAAAAAACCTTGAGTGCCATCCCTGGTTTTCTTGATGTTTTGGTACTCTTTTTACCACACCTTGGTCTATCATGACCTGTAGACTGCTTAATAATGCTGATCTTTCTTCCCAGTTGCTTGGGACAGGTGACTCTTCCAGCCAGTCTCCCGGCAGTTTGGTAAACTCTATTTTGTAGCCTGAAGACACGACTTCTAATACCCACCTGTCCTGGGTTGATTGGCACCAGACTTGTTTGTAATGTATCAGTCTGCCGCCAACCCTCTGTCTGGCGTCATTGTGTCTGACGAAAGGCAAAGCGGCCTTCTCTGCCTCTTTGGCCACGAAAAGTACTTCTATTCCCAAACCAGGGCCTCCTGAAACTACGACCTGGTCTATATGTTTTGGCTTCTTTATAATCTGTTGTAGAGTACCTGAAGTTTTTGTTAAACTGTCCTCTTCTTACCGCCTTCTCTTGGGGTAGCCATACGGACTTACCACCCGATATTTTTGTAATTATTTCGTCCAGTTGCTGTCCGAATAGGTATTTGCCCTGGAAGGGAATAGATAGTAATCTATTTTTTGATTGATTATCCGCCGCCCATGGCTTCAGCCAGAGCGCTCTCCTTGTCACTATGTTGTTTGCACTGGATCTTGCTGCCAGCCGTACCCCATCTAGGGAGGCATCGCACAGGAACTCTACCGCCATCTGAATGTTCTGTACCATTTTCATCAGTTCCGTCCTTTTAATTCCATCTAGCATATCCGACTCCAGGTCCTGAACCCATGACCTTAGGACCCTAGACGTAATAGCCATGGCTGATGACGCTTTGATTGCTGCACCAGACGTCACGTGCTGCTTCCTCAGGTTCATTTCTATTTTGCGTTCCATCGAATCCTTAAATACGTTAGCGTCCTCTAACGGCAGTGTTGTCTTTCTTGATATGCGAGCAATCGCTGCGTCCACCTTTGGTGGCTCCTCCCATGTTTTAACCTCTTCAGGGTTAAACGGGTACATTTTTTGTACTCTTATGGGTACAGGTACTTTTTTATCGGGGTGAAGCCATTCTTCCTCCACTATCTCTTTCAGAGGTATTGATAAAGGAAACTGCTTCCCCTTTTTCTTTTTATCTTTGAACAGTAAATCTTGAAGTTTTCCTTCTTCCTGTGTATCCTCAATATTCAGGGATTTATTAATGAGACACAACAGACTTTCTAACAGATCTGGGTTGAAGTCAATTTCTTCTTTCTCTTGAAACACTTCCCCCTCTTCTGCTTCCTCCTCTGGTCTAGCTGCAGGCCCTTCCTCTGGGTCATCTGAATCAGAGAGTACTACTCTTCTCCTTTTTGTAGAAGCCTTAGTACTTTCCTTTTTTGCCATAAACGTGTCAGCTAATGCTGTTTTTAACAGTGAGACCAGCTCCGTCATTTGGGGTAATCCCATCTGTTGTGTCCCCTCACACTTGTTGCATGTAGAACCTGAACATTTCTCAGGTAAAATTCTTTTGCATAATACACACTTTGCTGTATGCAATTTTTTATACTTGGCTTTCCCTTCCGTTTTTTCTTTACTGGGTCCTGCCCTGTATAAGTAAACGCCAAGTCACTAACTGTATGCTCCAACAACAACAAGAAGTATGTTCCACTAATGCTCCAATAATTCCTGGCTTACCCTGCATCCGCAGGCTGCTTCCTGTCCTCTTCCATAATGACACTTTCACAATACGCTGTACTCTAATAGAAAAATTCATACACTTAGTATCATTTCCGTAAGAACAGCCATTGCCCTAGCAGCGCTGCTGCTTCCACAGGGCCTTACCTCGTCTGCTGGTCTCAGAACACGTCTGCAGCAACCTCCACTGTTTGCAGACTAGTTTTAACTCCATGCCCGGCGTGCGTGTATCCCCGTGACGTCAGACGCCACCTCCGCTTCCGGGCGCCGTCTGATGACGCGCCCCATGTACACGCCGCGCTTACCGGCTTCAGCCTGCGGCTTCAGACGCCGCACACCTCGCCGGGCACCTTCTCCCTTGGACGCACTGGGCGGCAGGGAGCTACAGCAGACGGACGTCCCAGACCACACTTGATGGCGGGGGTCCCAGACACGATACGCTAAGTTCACAGCTGCACTGGGCAGAGGAACCAGCCCTCCTGATCTCCGCAGGGTAAGCCATCCATCTACCCATGAAAGGAAAAAAAGACACAGAGCCTAGGAGGGCGGTCCCTTATATAGGGGGGCAGTGTCTTTTTTTGTTCCTTTCAGATATCTACCCAAGGGGGCGGAAACCCAGAAGTATGCTGCCATGGGGAGGTAGAGGAAAGGGGTATTATTTCAAACAGCCGTGACCTGCAGTGCTCTGAAAACAGCCGGGCAGCCCCCTGCTCTCTGCCCAGCTGTCAATGACTGTCACCCCTGCAGCTTCCGCTCCAATTCTCCCTGCTTTCACCTCAGCCTGCCCCCCCCCCCCCCCCTTTAATCATGTGGTGCCGGCGCCCGGCGTGCTCCCCCGACGTCACGCACAACAACAGCGCACACAATATTTCAAATGTCCACTCGGCTAGAGGGGACACCAGGAGGGGAGTGGGAGCGTGCTCTGCGCTGCCCTCTGCTCCTCTCCCCATAAAAGTAGCTGCACCGCTCTCCATCTCTCCCTGCAGCAGCAGCGAAGGCTCATAGAAAAATTTACAGTAAGTGGCACTTTTGGGGGCATTTCTTAAGGGATGCTACAAGTGGCAGTATGTGGGGGCATTACGCATAATGTGTGGCTTAATGTTTGAGGGGCATTACTGTGTGCGGCATCATGTGTAATGGGTACTATGGTGTGCGGCATCATGTGTAATGGGTACTATGGTGTGCGGCATCATGTGTAATGGGTACTATGGTGTGCGGCATCATGTGTAATGGGTACTATGGTGTGCGGCATCATGTGTAATGGGTACTATGGTGTGCGGCATCATGTGTAATGGGTACTATGGTGTGCGGCATCATGTGTAATGGGTACTATGGTGTGCGGCATCATGTGTAATGGGTACTATGGTGTGCGGCATCATGTGTAATGGGTACTATGGTGTGCGGCATCATGTGTAATGGGTACTATGGTGTGCGGCATCATGTGTAATGGGTACTATGGTGTGCGGCATCATGTGTAATGGGTACTATGGTGTGCGGCATCATGTGTAATGGGTACTATGGTGTGCGGCATCATGTGTAATGGGTACTATGGTGTGCGGCATCATGTGTAATGGGTACTATGGTGTGCGGCATCATGTGTAATGGGTACTATGGTGCGCGGCATCATGTGTAATGGGTACTATGGTGCGCGGCATCATGTGTAATGGGTACTATGGTGCGCGGCATCATGTGTAATGGGTACTATGGTGCCATCAAGCAAGAACCCCCTAGCAATGAGCACGTAGGTAAGCAGCACTTATGTGCCAAATATGTAATGGGCATGTTATATAGTATGTAATGGGCATCATGATGTGTGGCACAATGTGTAATGGGCATTATGGTGTGTGGCCTTATGTGTAATTGGCATTACAGTGTGTGGCTTTATGTGTAATGGGTATTACGGAGTTTGCTAAAATGTGTAATGGGCATTACTGTGTATGGTCTAAAGTGTAATGCCACACCCCTTTTTGTGATACCACGCCTCTTTTCCATGATGCCACGTCCCCTTTTTGCCACACGGCTACGCCGCGCAAAGGTCCCCCTACTGTTATGTCTAGATCTGGGACCACCCATTACCATAATTCTAGATTCGCCTATGGTCCTACAAACATGTTAAGAGATTCATCTGCCTTACAGGGAGGTGAGGTAATAGTTCAGTTTTCTACAAACCTGTTGTACATGTGCTTTGCATGTGCTCTGTAGCAGAGCTGCACGCAATGGTCTCATTTACACTGGCGGCTGAAGGGGGTTTAACTGCATTTCATGAGTTTATAGATCACGTGTTGACAATATAACATGCTATGCAGCACTATGCATGACAGATTAATGCCTATAGATGGGGGCAAAATCATTGCATTGATGCATACAGGCAAATTTCCACATTGTCACTTTCCATGCATTCAATTGATATTGCATCAGACAAAACTGCGGGAGCTAGTCAATGGCTTTCGGCAACCAGTCAAGATAGCACCATTCTTGCACCCAAATGCCGTGATTAGCAGCACTCGCACCCAGCCACAAAGCCTCTGCTTTAGTGTGGATCTTAGTTTGTGCCTCAGGAGGCTGCCAGCAGATATCCTTGGTAGGTGCAGCCTCAGGACTAGCTGTCCAAATATAATCTGAAAAAGCACAAAGCTGTTGCATATATTAGTGCATCCTAAGGGCTAAGTGTACAACAGGGCTACCTTAGCCAAATGTTTCCTATTCACTCACAAAAGTGTGCTGCTGTTTCAGGCAAAAAAAAAAAAGCAAAGTCAAAGAAAACCATTCATTTGAATGTAAGACAGGCCAAGCAGGCAGCTTCACAAGGACTGGCGTCATGGGTTACGTCTAAGCCACAGAAGCAGACACAGGACAGTGTGTCTACAGAACGCAATATTCAAATTGGCAAAACACACAGTATAGAACCAATTACATGCTGCACTTTAACAGATACAAGCAAAAATGGGCATTTGGGGAAAAGGAAGTCTGCACATTTTTGCAGGATTTATGCCTTTAACCACCCCACAAAAGCATTCAAATTAAAAAGCACAACATAACATGGAGCAGCATAGAGCAAATAGGGCACAAACACCAGCCACACAAAGATGCAGTGATCACCGGCCATATGAGCGGACAGGTGAAGAATTACACATGCCACACACACGGGAAGCTGGTTTGTACATTTATCAGTCACTCATTGGTGCATAAACCTTTAGTGACAACATATTGCCTATAAAGATCCTATTGCTTATAAGATTACAACATAACCACATAAAACCATCACACTGACAGTGGCTTTGCACAAGAAGAATGCATTGCTTAGTCCTCATCTGATGAGTTCTAACAGCAGCATCAATGAATGCAGAAGATCACTGTAATACTACAACTGATCATAGTGCAGTATATCATCGTCGGTGTTGCAGGTATATGCATAACCTAAATCCAGATCGTTCTTTATGTGCAAGTCACCATAGAACTCTTTAGGGCCAGACAGTCATACTACAATATAACATCATAGAGGGGACGATGTCAGAGATGTGCTCTTCAGGGTAAGTGTATTAGGGATATATTAGGGTTGATTTATGGAAAGGATTGTTAGGGGATAAGGATTATTGCTTAGGATGAGGGTTAGGTCAGGGATGCTCTAAATACCAGATTTACTGGGATTATATCGAATTTGGGGTGTCCCAGCTACCATTCATAATGATGCAGAGAAGGTTTAGTCTTCTGGTGGTCAGTGGGGTGCAGGGAACAGAGCCCCAGCCTACAGCAACATCAGGAACAGTGTCAGTCAGAGAGCATGGCCAGATGACGGAGGTCCTGCTGAGTATAGTGTTCAATGCAGCAAAAGAAGAACGAAGAACTACAATCAGAAGTTTATTAAGTTGTGTCAAGGTGTTTGAGGAATACTGCTTTTTTGGATTCCTTCCAATTCAAAGTAGTTTTACATTAGAAGATTCAGGTATACAGTTACCCTTTCCTGCACACAGGACAGATCCTCAGGTGGTGGACATGGGAGTAACTGGTACAGATTGTGAGGGAGTCTGCAGGCTGACACGTAGTCTTGACACTAGGAGGTTTTAGCAGTCTGCCCAACAAAATAGACTGTGCCCTTGCAGTTGCCCCTCGCTGGAAGCCTACCTGCAGTTCTCTCTAGAATGTACACTAAAGGGGACCATACACTGTTGCGACTTCTCACAGCAGTGTAAAGTCCGCTAATCTCCCTTGGGCCACCTGGGACAGGTGGCAGGACCGCATGCAATATCAGCAAGTGTTGCCGGAGGTTGTCTGATGCGACAGATCCTACATGCAGCATTTATGATCTAGGGTCTCCGATGCGTACGGGACTGAGCATTGGATCTAAAAACACATGCGTGTTGCCAGACTTCACAGCCCGATCTGCTGTAATTCGAGTGAAATTGGCCACACCACACTAGTGTATGGCCACATTTAAGCTGAATCAGAAGAGTTTGACATGTGACCTGATGCACAACCCCTTGTACATTGAATCAGAGTTGAATAGGACCTCTGCCACAGGCAGCCTCCCGGCAGTGGGAGAAGGGATTGCATGCACTGCAGCTGCCCGGGATCTCCGAGAAGGTTCAAATCAATTCTTATATGAATCTTCTACTTCTGAGAAGTCCCATACGTGGAGCGGGGGGGGGGGGCTTAGCACTGTCACACACAAGGCTCTATGATAGTTATACCCTTTAGTCCTACCATAGGCAGCTAATTATGAACACGGTCATTTTAATTTTTTACCAACAGTTACTTACTCTACGGAAACCTAGACACACCAAAGACAAAAATAGTGTTCAAAGACCATTCTGTTAGCAACCTATGTTCATAAGGATTAGCAAACCATTTAATGTGGTGCAGTTTTGAGTACATACCACAATATTCTTAACCTGCTCCTAAGAAGCATTTAGCTGCAGCAGATAAAGCCGGTGCTGCATGCAGATTACACTCCACATGGAAATGGGACCACATGAAGAGAAGTAGGTTGATAGTATAGAGTACGGCAACCCATGCATCTCACATCTGCACTGCAGAACAGAATACTAATTACTTAGTGCATCGAAAGGCAGTTCCATTACATTTTAATGAGTAGTAATGGCTGTGGATTCTACAGGTGAAGCCAAGATGGATGTAAGAAGGAAGAGCGCCTTTGTCAGGTATGTAAGAGAAAGCTATTGATCTGCCAATACTTTATGTCCAGGGCAGACAATGTTCCCATACAGAATTCAAGTAATACAAGGCTTACATCATTCATTTTGAAGCCAGGGTCAGTAGACATTAGGTTTTAGTGAAAATAGGATATCAGCGTCCTTCTGTATAAACCCCAAAACTGTGGTTCCCAAACTTTTCTTTAAATCATGGCACCCCCCTAGAGCAGTGTTTGCTAACCTGGACACTCCAGCTGTTGTTTAACTACATATCCCAGTTTGCCTTGCATCAGTTTTAGCATGGCCAAATAGTAAAACTGTAGCAGGGCTTGCTGGGATTTGTAGTGCAACAACAGCTGGAGTGTCAAGGTTAAGGGCATACACACGGAGCTGATTTGTGCTATTTTCTAAGAAATCTGACTATATTGCTTAGAAAGTAAATACAGATCGCCGTGTATATGCCCCTTAAGTCATCGCTGCCGTAGAGCATCACAATTTCTTTCACGGCACCCCTAAGCCAACTAAGTAAATTGTTTTATATGTCACACATAAGTTTAATTATGGGTGTGGGAAAGGATTAGCTTCTATTTGTCCACATATTGTATTGTTGCCCACCAGCATAGTTTTTGCCTTTTACATTGACCATAAATAATTTGATTTGGTCCTGGACCACCAATCCAAGGAACCCGCTGCAAGTGTCCTGATGTACACCCCCCCCACAGGAGCCATGGCACAGTTTGGGAATCAATGCCGAAAACATGATCTTGTTTAAGTCAGGAAAGAGTGGAAGGGTATATTCCAACAAATAGGTGGGAAATCAACACAATGTGCGATATATGGTAGGTCAAACAGCTCACGTTTTTTTTCTTTATCCTATGTGGGGGTGAGGGGAAACTTGTGATACCAGGAGGTCTGATGTGCCATTGCGGTGAAACATTCATATCAATGCCAAACTCCCCCACCAAAGTCACAGGAAAAATGCTTGTATACAAGTTGTGGATTAAGGCAACGATATCTAGAAGTTTACAATATGGGATGACAATCATTTCGCGGTCAGCATTTCCACAATGTAAATCTTGCCCCAAGTGACTACCCATCACCATTTAACTCAACAGCTTGCAAATAGTGAAGGAAGACTTTCAAATCCAACAGTGTAGCAAGTTGTAATAGAGTCTAATGGTGCCCATACACTGGGAGATGTGTGCTATGTGATTTGAACCACACTATGACAGAATGTAGTACAAAGATACCTGCAGGCACACACTCTGCATCGTGATCTTGACTACATGGAGCGATTAAAACTAAACACAGTACTTGTTTCCTAGCACGGCGCCATGGATTTTAATTGTATTGATCGGGGCCGCAAAAATCGCATCGCATGCGATGGACCCGATTTTTACATTGGAATCAATGTAAAATCTTCCATGAGACCCCAATTTTACATTGATTTCAATGTAAAAAGCCCCAAAACCCCCCATTTAGATAGCAAACCCCCGCCCTGATGGGTGAAATGGGCCTCCATTGTTAATGCCACCCCCTATTGATGCCAACCCGAAGCGTGGTGAGCGCAGCGAGGCCGCGAGGGGCAGCAGTACGCATCCTCCAACCTTTTCATACCCCCACTATCCACGTCGGTGTGAAGATGATTTTATATAGTGTGGCGAGCGCAGCGAGCCCCGCATTCCTTCACATGTATACGCGTCCGCTCACCACGCTTCGGGCTCGGTGGCTCGCTGCGCTCGCCACACTATATAAAAATCAACTCCACGCCGACGTGGATAGTGGGGGTATGAAAAGGTCAGAGGATGCGTACCGCTGCGCTTCGGGTTGGCGTTAACAATGGGGGGCCATTAACCATACTTAATACCCATGAGGGGGCATATACAATGAGAAATTGGCCATATTGGCCCTTTTCCCATTGTTCCCTATGTAAAATCGGGTTGATCGTGTCGGATGCCATTATAATGGCATGCGCCCGACGCGATCAATAAGATTTTAACTTTAAAACTAATTTAACATTGTTCTCTATGGGAAAATCGCGTTGGTCGCATCGCGGCCCTTTATAATAGGCCGCGATCAACTCGATTTTGTCTTTACCGGCAAATTAAGCTGGTAATTGACAGAAAATCGGGTCCATTGCATGCCTTAAGTACCTTAACTTAAGGCATGCGATCAACCCCGACAGGCGCAGTGCTTGGAAACAAGTACCCTAAACACTTAAAATAGCACACACACACCCCCCCCCCCCCCCCCCCTTAAAACCCTTACTGAATTTATGAATGTCTATGGGCACCTATACAATTTGGTCAGATTGTATAAAGGAGCAATACTCATGGAGAGTCTCAAGTAGCCATGTATCGCCAAATCTATTTGGATCATGGAATCTTATTTTCCCATGAGGAAAACAGTCTCAGAAAATCTGGGCTTGGAGTCAAAATGAACTCCAAAGGGATTTTGCAAACTACAGAAGTAGTGCATGTTGGTGAAGAATGCTAAATGCACAGTTTCCCCAACAGAACTTTCTAATTATCTTAAGCGTACTCAGAGAGGGCATAGAACGAAGAGGTGTGAAGATCCACACATCACACATTCTAAAGGTTTCCTGCAATTCAATAAAGTGGTCTTCCTCTGACCAGTTTACAAGCCTGCATACAAGACTTAAAGCCCCATATACACTAGACGAGATAGTAAACAAATTCTCATAAGGCCCATACACACTAGAACAGGGGCTCTCAAACTCTGTCCTCAGGACCCCACACAATTCATGTTTTTCCAGGTCACCTGGCAGGTGCATTCAAAGCTCAGTGGTTTGGGCAACCTATTGGCTGTTTGTGTGTAATAAGCAGGGTCTAAAGGTGCGTACACACGGGGGCAATTTTGTGTAATATCGCGGGAAATATGGTATCGCCGGGTGCGCGCTGCCGTTTTTACCCCTGTAGTGATCGCTGGTCACAGGAACATGCTCCTGCGACCAGCTGATTACCACTGCCGGGCTCCCCCGGCAGTTTCTTTTTCATCAGCGACCATCTCTGGTCGCTGATAAAAAGGAGAAACTGAGCAATATATGGATCAGCCATATATCTCCCCCGTGTGTATGGGGCTTTAGACAGGTTTATGCACCTTAAAGCTGCTAACCCCTGGTCTATTTGGATGTGATAAATGCAGTAATTCATGCGCACCAAAAGGCATTGTTTTGCTCAAGACGCATGGTAGTGGGAAGGGGGGGGGGGGGATCACTTTGGGTCCTTAAAGACCTTTGATTTCTTTGCCATATATTCAAGGACTGACCAAAAGACACAGGAATGTGCTGGGTTCAGCAACGCAGTGGAAAAGGTGTAACGTCCTTGGTCTTGGAATGCGGTCCCAAATTCTGGGTCAGACCCTGCAATTTGATGGAAGCAGGGACTCCATGCACACAGTATACCAACATTACTGCATATTAGTACTTGTGCGCTCTAATATGAGTGACCATGTTAACATTTTCAATTTATAAAATTTTGCTGGTATCACATGAATGTTATTCATGATCGTGCTGAAAGGCAAAGGAACAGCAAAGGACATGCTTAATCATTTTATTCCATTACTTGTGTTGGGGACCTAAATGCTAGCAAAAATGCTTAATAACCACATATTCAGTTTTAATGTTTACTAGCATCTGTATGCTTTCCAAGCACAAAACCACGAAATTGGAAACAGCGGAATCCAGACACATTTTATAATCCTTAAAAATGCATACAAAAATCAATTTTCTAGTAGCTATATGTACGCTTAATGATTTCAGATGCCCACCCTATTAGCCTGCTGTGTCTTTTAAACCTTTGGTCTGACTGACTCAATTATTAATACAACCTTTACAATACAATAATTCTGGTTATTGCCGAGTCAACCCAGGTCTTTGCTTGTTATAAAAAGGATCAGCAAAAAAATAACCTAGGGTCAGCAAAAAATAAACTAGGCCCAGTGGGTAACAATGTATAAGAAATGGGCAGCTGACTTCTCACCTAGAAGTAATACCACGTACATAATAAGAGACTAAAGCCACTTAAAAATACTATAAATGCAAACCATATTCTACACAAGTGGTAAATTTATCGCCCTCCAGCTGTTCTGGAGCTACACACACCAGCATGCCCTGCCACAGTTTTAGCAATCCATTTTATAAAATCTGTGGCAGGGCATGCTGGGATGTGTAGTTTCACAACAACTGGGGGGCCATAAGTTTGACACCACCAACATGTAGAATCTACATGTTGTATTAATCAAATCGGTAGCAAGTTATTGACATGGAATTTGATTGCTAGGTATCTTAAATTTGAATGTTCTGGGCCAACTTTCACTGAGATCTGGACAGAACTTCCTGGTGTAAGGCTGCTCTATACAGTGCGTTTTAGCAGGATGCAGTTGAACAGAATCCTGTTTAGTAGGATGCAGCTTCTTGAATCTACACATTGCATTTGAGCATGCTTTTGTATATATCCTCTTGAGTAAGCATCCTGCTAAACAGCTCCTGTTCAACTGCATCCTGCTGTGTAGAAGCAACCATAGATTTAAATGTGCAGGCTCCTTCTTGCCAAACAGATCACTTTAAATATGGACTTGTCAAAACGTAATGTGTAGACGCAGCCTAAGAAGTCACCAGATTTCTAATTTTCCAGACACATAAGCAGGGAAGGCTTTTTATGTTCATCTATTACTGCATAACACAGTATTGTACCTACAAATCGTGAGGATATAAACCCAGCATAAATGTCTTTGTAAATATCTCTTATCCATCATAAATTATTAACTCATAGCACTAAAATAAATCAATAGAAATATAATCTCCATAACGGGTTTACAGCTAATACACAAAAACATACCTACACCAACAATATAAAATCTCCACAAGTGCTAACCTGGTGTTGTCGCTCCTACAATATAAATAGTATATAAATTAAATTATTGTGCAGCTGAGCACTTCCTGCAGTCGTTGGGCTGTCGATGTTCTGATAGTTAAATTATAATCAACAACATGTTTGCCGTTGACCATTGGATGAGTAGACAGTATGGCCCCATAAGCATTATGTGAACTTGATCACTGTCAGTATACTCAAAGTGTCAACTACCCAGATGACGTCAACACAACTGTCGACAAATCATCCCTGGTGGTCTTGAGGTCTCAACTTTTCAGGACAGTAGCAGCAGCTCCCACATTATTCCATTTCTCAGCATCTGTGGATCAGTGTTCTGTTAAATAATTCTGCTCTAGTGTTTTCCCCCTAAGCAACCATCAGAATGTTCTCTATGTTGTTATACTCAGAAAATTGACATTTCAGAGGTCAACACTGAAGCTTTTGGATGTCAACCTGGTGCCTGCTGAACCATATTGACATTCTCATATCAACATTAAGAAGGGGGGGTTTTCAATGATGTCCGGATTTCTCAGCTATTCAATCCGCCAATTATTGACCGGTTTATCGGATAATGCAGGTTCGACTTTGTTAAAAAAAGTCAAATCTGCATTGGTGGAAAACAAATTTTGGACTAGGACATGTGAGCCAACGAGTATTTAGCTGAGCCACGTGTTTTCCCAACAGTCCATAAAAATTTTTTTTTTTTTTTTCCTTAAACGGCAGTTGAAATTAATTAAAGTGCATAGTTATGACTGTCCTTAAAATTAGTCACTGATTGAATATCCCTTTATGGTGTCGACATGGTTACAGTCAACCTTTTGACTGGATACCGTAACAATAGTACCACAACCATCACTTATGCAACAATTATGTAAATGAGATAATCACGCCATCAAGTTACTCAACTTCCAGTAGATTGCATCATTATTCCAAATCCATAGCAATTAAACACAATTGGGCAATTTGGGGACTATTGCTACATGGTCAAAGTTTCAATTGTGCTTCTATGAAAGTAACTATTTATTTCAAGTTTCAGCACAAAGTTATCCCTTCCCGGAGCTAAACCTGACATCTCACAGGCTAATGAGGGATACAGCACCAAACCTTTTAAAAGAGGACATGCCCATAGCATTCTGTAAAATGATAGGTGGAAGCGGATTTGATTATCTGGGTAATTTCACTGCTAGATCTTCCCATAATAGTAATGGCCGCCGAATGCTTTACCATCAATGCATGAAACCATCAGCAGAAAGCCATCGTCAGCAACATATGCATATTATCAGATGCCACGCGGACAAACCCCTCGCCATTGGTCATATACCACCGGGGGATTTTACCTACACGTTACGTCTTTAGCGCTTAGGTTAGCCTGTGTAAAATAAATGTATCCATTTTAGAGGTCACCAAGACGCAGGTACTTCATAGTAGTACAACAGCATTTCAGGAAAGCAAAACATCCAGATACATAGACAAATGTAGCTAAGCTCATCGTGGCCACACCACTCGCCATGTCCAACTCCCGTGGAGATTGGCGCAATATCATGCAAGTGCATCTTAATTCGCTCCCACAGCTCATAGGGACGCATTAGCGATATTCCAAACACATATGGCAATTTTACGTGGCGGGTGCAAATTTGGTGTGCCACACTGGAATGAGCGGTGGCGATCTGGCAACAATGAGCATGGTTACATCTGTATCTTCACTTGGTAAATCAGACCAGCATGCATGAATAACTGGCTGGCCCTGGGCACAAGGGCTATTGGGTCAGTCTGGCCCAGCCACTGAACCATTGTTATTCAGTGCTGTATTACGCCAATGTTATAACTTTGTCATGTTCTCAGAAAACAAGAAAAACCAGTGTGAATTGTACAAAGCTCACACAGTTGCGCATTCAGGACACTTAGGGCAGTATTCAATGAGAAAAGTTCTCTGTGTTTTGTGGAGAACTTGTGCTTTGTTCGCCTTGGACGGAGCATTTTGCTCTCCAAAAGCGAGCAACCCTATTCAATGTGAAATGTTCTCCGTCTTTCTAAGGGCAGTATTCAATGAGAAAAGTTCTCCGTGTTTTGTGGAGAACTTGTGCTTTGTTCGCCTTGGACGGAGCATTTTGCTCTCCAAAAGCGAGCAACCCTATTCAATGTGAAATGTTCTCCGTCTTTCTAAGTGACTTTCTCCGTGTAGCAATTCTCCATCTTTTGATGGAGAGCTGGAATGTGAACTTTTAAACTAAAAGGTTTTTTAAGAAATTTTGGTGTAAAAAAATCAGTTTTTTTTTCTGTGAAGGGGCATGTTATTTTTATTCATGTGCTTATAGCACATGAATATATATTTAATTTTAAAAAAAAATTTTTTTTTTTTAATTTTTTTTTTTTTTTTTTACACAGTGCAGCCAGCAGGGGGCCGGAGCGCTCGAGCCGCTCATTAGATATTCATATATTCACTGCACCCGAACGTAACTATGCACAAACGGGTGCAGTGAATACTGGGTCTCCCGCTGGCTATAGGGGGGCGCAGCCTGGGTCCTGGAGAGCCCCCCTCCCCTCCACAGTACTCTGGAGCAGCCAGGGAGACTTTAATCTCTCTGGCTGCTTCCGGCTCCCTGAAAGCTCCCTGCTCCCTGCAGGGGTTAAGACTCTCCGCGAGTGGCGGGGAGCATCAGCCACATTGAATAGAGGGAGCAGGAGTGGCAGAGAGCCCTCCGGAACACGGAGAGTGCATGGAGAGCGAAATAAAACGCTCTCCATGCACGGAGAACTTTTTCATTGAATACTGCCCTTAATCTGGCTACAAACCGTACTACCAAAAATAAATCAAGGAATTTTTTTAAATTATCAGTCTCAAGACAAAGCGTATAATTAAAGGGAAGTAACAATGCAGCATGGAGTCTGTACATACCCACAACAGAAGCAGAACCTGCCTATGTTGTGGCCTTCTCTACTAACACCACGAACATTGTACTTAGGGAAGCCAATACTGGGGCATTTTTTTTTTTTTAATCCCTGGATTCAGGATTGAAAAATGCTAAATTCTGGGATTGGCTTGCTTAATAGAAGAAAAAAAAAAAAAGCCCCGGCCACCCTGCATATTTACTTACATGATTTGGTGCAGCCGAGCCAGGCGGGAGAAGCCAGGAAGTGTCCGAGCAGGTACTCAGATACTGCCCAGCATTAGACTGTGCATGTGCAGTCTAATACTGAAGTCCTGGGATTGGAATCCCTATAATTTAGAAGCCAAATCCTGGAATCGGAGGGATTCCGGGATTGGCCATCGTAAACTGTACTGTAGTCCTGACCAACCTGTAGCTCGCCAGTTCTTGTTAAACTACAGGTCCCAGCATGCTCTGCTGCATCCGTGGGGAATGCTAATACTGTGGCAGGGCATGCTGGGATGTGTAGTTTTACACTAGCTGGAGAGCCACAGATCGGCAAGGCGTACTGTACGCTTAAAAAAATTGACAGATACACAGAGTGATAGATAATAGGTTTAGTTTGCAGATCATACAAATAAATCGAATCTCAGTTTATCAGAGTTGAAACACAATCAAGGTGAAATAGCTGATATGGCACATGTAATCCCTATCTGAATTATGTCCTTGCAACAAAGAATTTACAAAAAAAAAATGAGATCAGGTCATCAAACAGACTTTTTTCCCTTTGCCTAAGCATCTTTAATAATAAACTCTATTGTCTTTCACAGGTCCTCTATTGCGCACAATTTCAGGCTAGTGATACAAGCACCTTAGTTTTAGAAGAAACACACAACTTGCAGTCAGCGATATCTATTACAGAGGCCAAACACTGACTAACTATGATCAGCAATTACAACATGTAGGCTTAATACGTTTAATAACACATTACTGTCTTGCTGCAATGTCCACATTAAAGGTCCATACACACTGTGCGTTTTTGCCCAGTGTGTATGGATAATGATGTGGGGGGGGAATAAATACAAATAAATTGCTGGGCCGAAAAACTAAGTGCATACACAGTGATTTTTCCAGGGGTGGACAACTTTCCACAGTAGGACACTATGGGAAGCCATCCACTCCGTCACTCATCTGCTGGTACTACCAGCACATGAACTGCCGGGCCAGCGATGATGATGGTGCCGATGACATCAGCGCTCACCACTGCCCCGTACACACTGGGAGGCTTTCGACTCATACAAGTAAACTGAGCTTGTGTGTATGGGCCTTAACTTTGAGTGCTCAAACAGGTCACCAACATGATGGGGTGCGAGCAGAAACATTGCCTAGCTTCGAATTGAGCAACATCCGAGATGCTCTGTCAATGGTTCGGTAGCTGTCAGTGCCACGCGAAACCCTTTGTAAGAACAACTACGTTGAAAACTGGATTACAGCGAACACTCAATGGAGTCAACCTAATTTTTTTTTTTTTTTTTTATTTGTTTGTTTCCTTAAAATATCATACAACGAATGAACAAATGAACACCTGCATCTGAGAAATGCAAGTTGCTATAGATATGTGACTTGGGAGAAGTGTACGAAGAAGTGGGGAAGCCATCCTAGATCCTAAAAAAAGTGTCAACTGAGAATGCAGGAGCTTTCTTTAGCCATAAAGAAAGTGATCATTGTTTTTGAAAGGTCAAAAAAAAAAAAAGATAGCAAGTGTTCATCATGTTAAAGTCTATCCAGCATTGTTGGGGTACAGAAAAAGGTGTATAGACCCTTCATAAACTCCTCTCCCATCAATACAGCACCTTAACATACATGTCCTACAGCATTTAACCCATTATTGAGGTTTAGCGAAATTATCCTGAAAACTAACATTTTTATTGGCCAACTAATGCTATTCAACCGGACCAAGTTCATGATTATCCATTAGGAGAGGTGTAACAGAGGATCTGCAGTGTCCCATCATTTTTATGTCACTATAATGATTTTTTCCCAACTTTTCTTCTGCTCAGGACTGTGGCACATATGCACAAAATACATGAAAAAAATAAATTAAAAAAAAGCTGTTTAGAACCAGATAGCAATTTGCAGTACAAGTCGACTCAGAACAGATAACAGCACCCAACCGGACTGACCCCAATGTCTAGGCAAGGGTGGAAAATAAGTGGGCTGAAATCCAGTAATATAATATGGTGACAAGATTCCTGAGTTGTAAATTAATCTTTAACAGTAGAGATATTAGATAACAGAATAGCACAACTAGATACTCTTAAGGTGCCCATACACATTGCGATATGTGTGCTGTGTGTTTTGAACTTCATTTATGTCGTGCGACTTTGGCACTTGTAGGGGGGATGTGATGTGATTTTAACCTCTTTTCTGGTTTTTATTTAATTTATAGTTACCTAATGGACATCGCATCGCATGTACTACAAAACTGATGCAATGTACCACAAAAAGTACTGCCTGCAGATACTTTTTGTGCTATACAATATTGTACCCAAGGGGACTCGCATCGCATCCCCACAGGTGCGATTTTAACCGATGCGTTTTGAACTTTAAAAGTTCAAAATGCATGTTAAAATTGCAAGTGTATGGTCACAGTTACAGCCATCAACATTGTACAGTGCTGTAAAGTGACATTTATCCAGGGTAGTGCACACTATAGGAGCAGTCATTACAGCCAGCAACATTGTACAGTGCTGTAAAGTGACATTTATCCAGGGTAGTGCACACTATAGGAGCATTCATTACAGCCAGCAACATTGTACAGTGCTGTAAAGTGACATTTATCCAGGGTAGTGCACACTATAGGAGCATTCATTACAGCCAGCAACATTGTACAGTGCTGTAAAGTGACATTTATCCAGGGTAGTGCACACTATAGGAGCAGTCATTACAGCCAGCAACATTGTACAGTGCTGTAAAGTGACATTTATCCAGGGTAGTGCACACTATAGGAGCAGTCATTACAGCCAGCAACATTGTACAGTGCTGTAAAGCGACATTTATCCAGGGTAGTGCACACTATAGGAGCATTCATTACAGCCAGCAACATTGTACAGTGCTGTAAAGCGACATTTATCCAGGGTAGTGCACACTATAGGAGCATTCATTACAGCCAGCAACATTGTACAGTGCTGTAAAGCGACATTTATCCAGGGTAGTGCACACTATAGGAGCAGTCATTACAGCCAGCAACATTGTACAGTGCGGTAAAGCGACATTTATCCAGGGTAGTGCACACTATAGGAGCAGTCATTACAGCCAGCAACATTGTACAGTGCGGTAAAGCGACATTTATCCAGGGTAGTGCACACTATAGGAGCAGTCATTACAGCCAGCGTCATTGTACTGCCTTAAAGGGTCATTTAACAAGGGAAATACACACTCAAACAATGGTTCCAAAACTTATTTCAGCCACAACACCCAATAAAAATCTGATTTTTTTATCACAGCAACCCTCTGCCAAGTTTCCAAATGAGAAATTTAGAAAAATATTAAATCCAACTACATGCTGAGGAACAGATTTCGCTTCTGTTTGTACACATATGACTGGATGCTGCAAGCACTGGATTTGTTGAATAATAATTTCAGTTGGTCTTGGGCCTCCAAACCGAGACACCCCTGCAAGTGTCCCAAGGCACCCCAGAGTGCTTACAGTACAGTTTGGAAAGCTCTGCACTATAGGGACACTCATTACAGCCAGGAATCATACTAGATTTCCTGAAAAGCATTTTCTTAATACAGTGCTGAAAATAATGACAACGCGATGATAGATCTGAGCAAAAGTGAAGCTTGTTATCTGCCTGATTTGTGGACACCAAGCAGAGGGGTTCCTAGTGCTGTATAGATCAGCATATAGGACCACGGGTCAGAGTGATCCCTGGTGCTGTATAGATCAGCATATAGGACCACGGGTCAGAGTGATCCCTGGTGCTGTATACATTAGTATAGGAATATGCTGACATGACACAGCAGCATACAGGCTCTGGCAGTGTACATGCCACACACAGGGCAGCCGCACGTCAGTGTGTGTGCAGCACATACAAGGTGTGTGACCAGACTACAGGTGCGCTCACAGGGCAGGTACATGTCAGATCACGGGGACAGTATGCTCACACCCTTCATGTATAAACATATGACGGCGAATGCGGCCACCGAGAGGTAAACATGCATTTCCTCTACATGTATGACTTGCGCTGAGACCATACATTACACAGTGAACCTCACATATTACAGACCCATGGGTGATAACAGCCACGGAGGGCAAATCACAGATCCCCCCCCCCCCAACACACACGGCCGGGGCCTCTCACCTGCATCCCAGGCACTTGTACGGCTACCGGGGAATGAGCCATGGCGGCGTTGAGGCCTCCTGCTCCGGCTGCGTGCGAGAGGAGGGCGGCGGTCGTGGGCTCCTGGGCCCGCACTGCTGGCGAGAGGAGACCGGGCTGCTCTGGCTGTCACTATCCGGCTGTGAGCATGTCTCGGCGGGCGAGCAGCAGGGAGGGGGGAGCGGGGAGAGCTCAGCAGGCGAGCGGCGCCATATTGGGAGAGGACTGGAGGTTGCGGCAGCTTCTTGTGCGCAGGGTGGAGCCGCCGGGCTAGGGACGATCACGTGGTGCTGCGCTGACGTCACGGAGCCCCGCCCCCTCCCTGGACCGGCACCATTACGTAGTACTACTCTGTATTGTAACCTGTCCTGCGGCGGGGGCAGGTGAGGGCTGTCTTCGTCCTCTGCCTGCACCACCCAGTTCCGACCCTCAGGCAGGTTGTCCTCTGTCCCTCGGCTGCCAACTCCAGCCTATCAGTGAGGGACAATTCTGACTCACCTGTATTATTATTTGGCTGAGGAGGGACAGGCAGGTATAATTACCAGAGTCATTTATTACGGGTGTGCACCTTATACACAACATGCTTATCATAATGTAAACTTCTGAAAACACACTTTTGTCAATTTACTATGGATGACCGTAGTTGTGGTTATCATCGATGGTGAAGGTACAAACGCATTGATGGTAGCATAATATCTAATAGATGACCAATGATATTTTTGACTATCGATGGTCATCTATTTTTTTTGACTGGCCCATGGGTCAATCAGAGCATCAGAGGCCTGGCTTTATGGGTATGGGGTGATTTGGTTATACTGTGCCATCGATGGGGGGGGGGGGGGGAGAGAACCATCTGGTTTTACACCACCAATGGCAAAACTATTCTACAGTCTACAGCGACCATAAACCATCAATGATTATAACTCATCAATGGTCCATAGCCATCCCTAAAATTGAGACCCTCCTGTCATCTGAACATGCAGTCAAATCTGACTACACCATTAATGACTGCATGTTCAATAGGGTGATGTCACTGAACAATATAATTTAGGGTTTAAGAACTAGATCGTTCATGCGGCTACACTGCTGATTTTGTTAACAAAATCGGCGGTGCTGCAAATCACATGTGCGTACCCAGCTTTACTTGCCAAATGGGGCACAATGGTGCCATTACTGTGCTACTATTATGACATTAAGCTTGTCGAAACCTTGCTTCCGCAATATCTGACAGAAGCCAGATGTGAGACTGCCCTGGCTTCACTGTGACTAGCAGTGACTTCATATTAGAAGTCCGACCTGCCAGTCACCCAATGAAGTCCTATTTTAAAAAAATAAATTTGGTTTAAGTAATATTTGTTTACGTATATGTTATGGGTGTACACACGGTGTGATTGCCTTGCTATTTTATCGTATTGAATCGCACAGCAAGTTAAACGATTTTGATTTGGACAGATCTGTACTATATAGTTTTGCCTGCACAGTCTATTATATTTCTTTATTCAGTTTCAATGCCGCGGGAGCACACATATGGATGGAATCAGCATCGAATGTGGCTAAAAACCATTTGATGTCAATTTGATTTGATTTTGACTATATAAGCTAAATCGAGTTGAAAGCAAGGTAGAATCGTACCCTGTGTACAGAGCATTAGCTTTCTTGGTAAACATAACCAGTATAATAAAATTGAAAGCACTACAAACGACATAAACAAATACAACTCCATGCACAAACATACTTTTAAAAATAAACATAAAACTGACAAAATACAGTAGCAATGCATTGTGTACATGCAGGGCCGGCGCCACCACTAGGCAAATCTAGGCATTTGCCTAGGGCGCCGGCCACTGGAGGGCGGCATTTTGTGCCGCCCGGGTACCTGTCCTACGGCGCTGTCTATTTAAATCTGGCGGCGGAGGCGGCGGAGGCAGCGGGGGTCCCTGCAGTCCATTAAAAATCACGAGCGCTATCCGCCGGGCTATGCAGAAGCGCTTCTAGTGTGAAAACTCTGGCAGCACGGCGCACGCTGATCTCAGCCAATCAGCGTGCTGCCAGTGTTTTCACACTAGAAGCGCTTCCGCATAGCCCGGCGGATAGCGTTAGTGATTTTTAATGGACTGCAGGGACCCCCGCTGCCTCCGCCGCCAGATTTAAATAGACAGCGCCGAACGACAGGTACCCCCCACCGGCCCTGTGTACATGAAGCTTGGCATTTGCAATTGTTAGGATAATACCGGAATACAGGTGTGTCAAAATCAATGCCAGGTGACTCAACCCAAGGCAGAGGTGTGGGGTCTAAAAGGGTGTACAACCTGCTCGATATTGATGCACGCTAGGACCCAGCGGGTGCTGACGTCTGACTGGAGGGTGGGTGGCGGGAGCACAGCGCGTGGGGAGAGGGAGGGGGGGATGCTGCGTAGAGCAGCATGTAACTGCCTTCGATCTTCCAGATCGAAGCAGAAATCGTCAGGCCTTAGTTCCACCTATCAAAAGGTCGACACAAACATTAGGTTAACAGTCAAAAGGTCGACATGGTTTTTTTTAATTTTTAGTCCCGAATGTTGACATAGTCGACATGGACACCGTAATGGGGCACCGCGTCCCCTTGCATGGCTCGCTGCGCTTCCCAAGCTTCGGGTGCCTCACTACGCTAAGCACACTATTATATTCTCCCTTCACGTCCTAGTGGATGGTAGGGCATGAAATACCGCCCGTCGGCAAGTGTCAGCTCAACTAACAATGTGAAAAACCCATGTCGACCTTTTGACGGTTGACCTTCCCAATGTCGACCTAATGCTTGCGTCGACCATTTGACCATGTCGACCTTAGGCATGTCAACCGTCAATATCTGTAACATAATTAATACTAAAAACCAGATGAGGTTCAACATGTTTGCGGTCAATTACATACGCTGTGAAAGTCACTTATCTAGATAAATCAAGTTGGAACAGGTTGTGTTTTTTGAATCATCTAGGATTCTGTAGGCACAACATATTGTAGGTTATACAGTGGAAAGAACTCTGGTGTGCTCAAGAAAAAAACAACCAGTGGCGGTTTTTACCTATGGGCTGCAGGGTTGCAGCCAGGGCCGGCGCTACCCGCTCAGCGCAGCCTGCAAAGCAGGTAGGCGCCGGCCCTTAGAGGCGCTTCCTCCCCGAGTCCTGACACACTGTAGCTGACGGAGCCTGCGCCTGTCAAAATATATGACAGGCAGCGGCACGTTTCACAAGGAGCTCGGTGTTGGGAGCACTCTTTGCTGGCCGCCCAGACCCGCACGCAGGGGGAGGTTTCCGAGTATGTAGAAATCCCCCCTGGCCGCCCGATGTATCGATGGCCCGGGGCCGGTTCTGATGTTTTTCCCCCGTCGGGTGCCGGCGGCGAGTCAGCTGAGCTGTGCTCCCTCTGCCTCTCTGACTTCCTCCTCTCTGCTGCTGCTGCCGTGAGCTGAAGATACAGCTGCTGGCAGGCAGGGGGAGCACCTCTCAGACTGACGTCAGCCTGAGGGGACTGGGCTGGGAGAGAGACACAGAGGAGCAGCAGCGCTGTGGCCAAGCAGCTTTCTTGAAGTGAGTGGGCTACAGTGGCTCTGGGGTGACCAGCACAAGTATGTCACTACTGTGGGCATGTACTACTGTAGGCTGTGCTGGAGGGGATTCTGTAAATATGTGAAATGCCTGTAACAACTCAGATCCCCCTCCAGCTCAAACCCCCCACAGGCAGATTCTGAATATGTCTGACATGTCTGCCTATGGGGTGGGGTACTATTTGGAAGCCACCCTTTCAAAATCCTGCGTGTGCCACTGCCTCCGCCTGACTCCTCTCGCCGCCCGCGCTGCTGAGTGACGCCGCCTGACTCCTCTCCGGGTCACAGTGCAGGAAGGACCTTGCGATTGCCTTCCCTCTGTGAAGCCGGCCAGGGGAGTTCATGACCCCGTCGCTGTGCCCATACATGTGTGCAAGCGGAAGAGCCGGAGGTGGTTTTGGGAGCCGCCCTGGACACAGTCAGGGTCAGGAGGCCATGCTGGGAGGCACTGTCTGTTCTCTAACAGGCTAACAAAGGTGTGTGTCATTGTAAATAAAGGGGGCAATTATCCAGGGCCAGAACGGTGGTCCACTATAATGTTCACTGTGGCCTTCCACCTACATGAGGAGAGGGGCACCATCCGCATTAACACAGACTTGGCAGTGCCACTCACAGAAATAATTAGAATTAGGCGAGATAGAGAATAGAGAATTGTCTGAGTGTTTATTCATATGCTTAATTCTGTGAGTGCCACTGACACCACTGTGTTAATACAGTACAGTACAGGGTACTGTACTGTACCCCACCTGCACAGTCAGCGTGATTCTCGCACAGGGGCAGTGGGCCATGGGAATGCACAACGTTTCCTCGGCATCCCCATGCAAACGCTGGGCATTCCCATGTAAATGCAGCCATGACGGAGTGTGACGCAAATATGTCAGTCTCCAACTCTCCATTGATTTCTCCTGCTGCGGGACATGTGAAGGGATGTGTTTCCATAACACATCCCCTTGCATGGTTGCGAAGAGTTATGGCAGTGGGTGGGGGCATGTATTTGTCGGGGTGGTATGGGGCACTAACTCTGGGCATTATGTGTAAGCGTCATTATATGTAAGCAGCATTATTGTGGGCATTATGTGCATTCCTCTAGTCTAGGCATTATGTGTAAGAAACTGTACTGTGGGCATTATGTGTACTTTATTACTGTGGGCATTATGTGTAAGAAACTGTACTGTGGGCATTATGTGTACTTTATTACTGTGGGCATTATGTGTAAGAAACTGTACTGTGGGCATTATGTGTACTTTATTACTCTGGGCATTATGTGTAAGCGGTATTATTGTGGGCATTATGTGTACTTTATTACTGTGGGCATTATGTGTAAGCAGTATTACTGTGGGCATTATGTGTACTTTATTACTGTGGGTATTATGTGTAAGCGGTATTATTGTGGGCATTATGTGTACTTTATTACTCTGGGCATTATGTGTAAGCAGTATTACTGTGGGCATTATGTGTACTTTATTACTCTGGGCATTATGTGTAAGCGGTATTATTGTGGGAATTATGTGTACTTTATTACTCTGGGCATTATGTGTAAGCAGTATTACTGTGGGCATTATGTGTACTTTATTACTCTGGGCATTATGTGTAAGCAGTATTACTGTGGGCATTATGTGTACTTTATTACTGTGGGCATTATGTGTAAGCGGTATTATTGTGGGCATTATGTGTACTTTATTACTGTGGGCATTATGTGTAAGCGGTATTATTGTGGGCATTATGTGTACTTTATTACTCTGGGCATTATGTGTAAGCAGTATTGTGGGCATTATGTGTACTTTATTACTCTGGGCATTATGTGTAAGCAGTATTACTGTGGGCATTATGTGTACTTTATTACTGTGGGCATTATGTGTAAGCGGTATTACTGTGGGCATTATGTGTACTTTATTACTGTGGGCATTATGTGTAAGCGGTATTATTGTGGGCATTATGTGTACTTTATTACTCTGGGCATTATGTGTAAGCAGTATTGTGGGCATTATGTGTACTTTATTACTCTGGGCATTATGTGTAAGCAGTATTACTGTGGGCATTATGTGTACTTTATTACTCTGGGCATTATGTGTAAGCGGTATTATTGTGGGCATTATGTGTACTTTATTACTGTGGGCATTATGTGTAAGCGGTATTATTGTGGGCATTATGTGTACTTTATTACTCTGGGCATTATGTGTAAGCGGTATTATTGTGGGCATTATGTGTACTTTATTACTCTGGGCATTATGTGTAAGCAGTATTGTGGGCATTATGTGTACTTTATTACTCTGGGCATTATGTGTAAGCGGTATTACTGTGGGCATTATGTGTACTTTATTACTCTGGGCATTATGTGTAAGCGGTATTATTGTGGGCATTATGTGTACTTTATTACTGTGGGCATTATGTGTAAGCGGTATTATTGTGGGCATTATGTGTACTTTATTACTCTGGGCATTATGTGTAAGCAGTATTGTGGGCATTATGTGTACTTTATTACTCTGGGCATTATGTGTAAGCAGTATTGTGGGCATTATGTGTAAGCAGTATTACTGTGGGCATTATGTGTACTTTATTACTCTGGGCATTATGTGTAAGCGGTATTATTGTGGGCATTATGTGTACTTTATTACTCTGGGCATTATGTGTAAGCAGTATTACTGTGGGCATTATGTGTACTTTATTACTCTGGGCATTATGTGTAAGCGGTATTATTGTGGGCATTATGTGTACTTTATTACTCTGGGCATTATGTGTAAGCAGTATTATTGTGGGCATTATGTGTACTTTATTACTCTGGGCATTATGTGTAAGCGGTATTATTGTGGGCATTATGTGTACTTTATTACTCTGGGCATTATGTGTACGCAGTATTATTGTGGGCATTATGTGTAAACAGTATTACTGAACTGACTTATTTCCTCCGGTGTCCGGCTAAAAGGGTGGATGGGTGCTGAAGTCATGTGTTCCTATGGTCCTGAGCCGTTTCCACCCCTGTCCACCCCTTCCCTCTCAGCAATAAATGGCCTAGCCAGTGTGTAACTTGCTGAATCCGTTCGGTGCCAGGGTCTGCACATGCGCAAATATGCCCATACGCAGACCCCCAACCATTGGAATGGGGATGAGTTCGGACCCCTACGATAGTTAGATAATCAACCCCTTTGTGTAGGCAGCACTACTATGAGCATTAGGTGTCACTTGTATTACTCCGGAAATTAAGTATAAGCAGCATTACTGTGGGCATTATGTGTAATGCTGCCCATACACGCTGCGATCCCGGCGTGCGTTGTGGGTTTAAATAGCATCCATCACATCGCATTGCATGCCTTGTGCATGCGATGCGATGCGATGAAAACTAAGTACAAAAAGTATACACATACTTTTTGTACTGTGTTATGAGGTGCCGCGGGAGCGTGCACCTCAAAGCACACATCGCACCACCCGGAAACGCAACGTGTATGGGCGCTTCAGACGTATTACCATGGGCATTATGTGTAAAAGGCACTACTACTATTAGAATTTTATATAAAGGGCACTACTGTGTGGCATAATGTGTATAAACGGTACAAATGCCTGAAGTAACATGAATAATGGACTCTACGGTATTTTGTAACGGGAATAAGGGAAACTGATGTGTGGTAGAATGTGAATCAGTGGCACTACATGCAAATAACATTGTGCTACTGTGTGGTGTAATTTTAGAACACATTCCTTGTGAGAACACAGCTCCTTTTATTGTGGCATGTACGTCTAGCGTGTAATCTTTTATAAGGTATGGGAAGGCGCAAATTTAGAGTTTGCAGGGAGGCGCCGAACACCCTAGCACCGGCCCTGGTTGCAGCCCCCCAGGTAACATTTGCCACTGTGAGAAGCCAGATGTGAGACTGCACTGGCTTCACTGTGACTAGCAGTGACTTCCTATTAGAAGTCTGACCTGCCAGTCACCCAATGAAGTCCTATTGGAAGGTGTTCCCTCTCTCAGGGATGCCTCTATGACCTGCTGCAGGGGCAGCCCATAAACACGGATTCCAATACCGGGGATCATACTGCATATGGGACCCGGGAATGTGAATATGCTACTATGGACTGCTGCGAAAGCAGCCCATAGAGGCTGGGAGCCAGTGCATGCCCATTACCTAAGAAGCTACTGGAACCAGTGGGCACCGGCAGCTGGGACTAGCAGCGGAGGGGGGGGGTGGCATCGCGGAAGCCCCCCTCCTCCACAGAGGTAAGAGCTGCCATGGCAAATAACACTCTGTTTACGCTTAAGACCGCATTTCTTTTTTATGATTTTTTTTAAAATACTTTTTGATTTTGGTTTGTTTCTTAATTTCTACTTGATCCCTCACCGATTTCTGCATATCCCCAGATGTTTATTAAACGATGGTGTCAGACTCGAGGCTGGTACCAATGTGGTTTAAGTGCAAGTTTTACAGATAAATGTTGGCAATAAACAGGCAAAGACCACTAGGCAGTAAGGCTTTGGTAAACGTGGAGTTAACGAAACTGGTGAGGTACAGATGAGGATTAGACATTAAGACTTCAGTACACATAAAATTATTCAAACTGGCTTTGGCACACATGAAATTAGACTGGAGAGGTGCAGGCAAGAATGTAATAGCAAGACTTTGGTATACAGAGACTTTATCTGAAAAGTAAGGCAAGGATTCACTGGAACGGTTATGGTATAAATCATAGACTGACTCATGATAGACAGTCACTAATGGTCGACAGTCACAAGGTCGACAGGATCTAAAGGACGACAGGGAAAAGGTCAACATGATTAAATGGTCGACATGGTCAAAAGGTCGACATCAAACAGGTAAACATCCCCCCCACACCCTAGTGGATGGTAGGACATGAAATTCCGCCTGTCGGCACATGTCGGCTGAAAATTTAATAAAAAAAAAGTCCACCTTTTTCATGTCCACCTTTTTCATGTCGACATTTTGACCATGTTCACCTATTGCCTGTTGACCTTTAAACCCTGTCGACCTTTTCCATTTTGACCTTTAGACCTGGTCAACCTATTGTGTCGACCTTTAAACGCTGTCCACCTTTTGATTGTTGACCCTGTCGACCTTTTGTCTGTCGACCATTAATGGTCGACCATATGACTGTCTATCATGAATCAGTCTGTGATCAGTCCGGATACCCACTGGAACATGGAGCTTGATAGGATAAACTGGCATGTCCTAATAGTATGTAGGCTTCTCTAATATTCAGGGAAGGGTAAAGCTCATGCAGTTTGCACCGACAGGAGCTTCCACGGGGCGCAGTTGTGTTCTAGCACAATAATGAGTCAATTATTTCAATAAAAATTATTATTTTTATTTTTTATAAGATAATAACAATATCCAAAAAGCGAAGTGCACTTCAATATTAAAACAAGACAATACTCACAACTGAGGAAGCCGCTGATGTCTGTTTAGGCGGAGAAACGCGTTTTGTTGCTGTGCCAGAAATCCTGCACCTGCATGTATGCTTATACCCAGAGATTGCCGTGAAAACTGCCGGAGAAAGCCCTGTAATAGAGAAGGGGAAAAACGGCCACTGCTGGACATTTGAGGAATCCTCTCCATATCCCCCTTACATCAGGGGAATACCTCCATCGAATCAGAGGTTGGACTGTTCATATAAGGAGATTGGAGTTCCCTTAACAGCAGGCATTCTCACCACTACGGGACTGGTAACTATGTATATGCTGCAGATGCTTGTTCATATAAAGGATGCCAAATTAGTTTAAGCCTCATATTGGATATACAATCCATTAATAGCCTCTGTTTGTCTATATGTTGTAAGTCTTGTATTGTCTTGTTTTAATATTGAAGTGCACTTCGCTTTTTGGATATTGTTATTATCTTATAAAAAATAAAAATAATAATTTTTATTGAAATAATTGACTCATTATTGTGATAGAACACAACTGCGCCCCTTGGAAGCTCCTGTCGGTGCAAACTGCATAAGCTTTACCCTTCCCTGCTTTGTTTGAGGTACACATCCTCTAACAAGGGGCTGCAAACGTGTATAGCAACAAGGGATCTTGGATACACATTACCAGCGCTTCTACTATAGCCTTTGGGCTAATTGTTGTTTCTCTAATATTCAAGCACAGGAAGCTGGGCTGACCTCTTAAATAGAGAAATCGCTGTCTGGTGTTGTCAGCTGAAGTTTGAAAATAAACCAGTAGAGGGCATGCATGCATTCTTTCGAGAGGAAAGCAGAACCTCTCCAATGCTGTAAGGCAGCCGCCATAGATCCACTTCTGTTTCTTGATGAGGATGTGACGTTAGGTGAGGGCGGAAGTTGTTAGATGCCCTCACAGCATTTTTTTTATTTTATCTGTAATTGACAGCCTCCTTCCTGCACTCATTTCTTTCTTTCTCTCATAGTCTTCTTGCTGTTTCATAACCACTTGTATCATATATTAACCCCTTCATGACAGAGCCAGTTTTTGCCTTCCTGACAGAGCCCTTTTTTTCAAATCTGGCATGTATCACTTAAGTGGGGATAACTTTTTTTTGCTTTTACTTATCCCAGTGATTTTGAGATTGTTTTCTCGTGACACATTGTACTTCAAGTTAGTGGTAAATTTTCGTCGATACAGTCTGTGTTTTTTTGTGAAAAATACCAAAATGTCGTAAAAAAATGGAAAATTTTGCGATTTGCAAAATGTTAAATTTTCTGCTTGTGAGACAAATAATCTTACCACTCAAAATAGTGAATAACTAACATAGACCATATGTCTACTTTATGTTGCCATCATTATTTCAACCTCATTTTCATTTTTTTGGACACTAGGAGGCTTCAAATATGAATAGCAAATTCTCAAATTTTCAAGAAAATTTCAAACTCTGATTTTTTTAGGGACCAGGTCAGTTATGATGTGACTTTGAGTGACTTGTATGTGAGACACCCCCATAAATGATGCCATTTCAAAAACTGCACCCCTCACAGTATTCAAAACAGCATTTTGGAAGTTTGTTAACCCTTTAGGTGTTTCACAGGAATTAAAAGAAAGTGTAGGTGAAATTTCCAAATTTCATTTTTTTTGCAGATTTGCAATTTTAATACATTTTTCTAAGGAACACAGTAGATTTTACTAGAGAAATGTGACTAAAAATTGATTCCCCCAATTCTTTGGTTTTCATAAATATCCTATATGTGGCCCTAGTGTGCACGGTGACCAAACCACAGGCTTCATAATAGAAGGAGCACCTACTTGATTTTGGAGCCTCCTTTTTATGAGATTATTTTTTAGGCACCATGTAGGTTTCTAGGCACCATAAGATGCTAAAAGTTAGGTACCCCCCCACAAGTGACCCCATTTTGCAAACTACACCCTTCAGGGAATTCATCTAGGGGTATAGTGTACATTTCAAACCCCCAGGGGTTTCACCAATTGTGGTACAACTGGGCAGTGAAAATGAAAAAAATTAATTTTTCATTTTCACAGCTCAGTTGTATCAAAATTGGTGAAACCCCGGGGGGTTTGAAATGTACACTATACCCCTTGATGAATTCCCTGAAGGGTGTAGTTTGCAAAATGGGGTCACTTGTGGGGGGGTTCCACTGTATGGGTGTTTCGGGGGTCATTCAACCAGAATCTGTGCTGCAAAATCCAAAAATCACTCCTTCCCTTCTGAGTCCTGCCATGCACCCAACAGGTATTTTTTGGTCACACGTGAGGCATTGCCGTACTCGGGAGAAATTGGGGCACAGATTTTGGGGTGCTTTGTCTCCTTCATTCCTTGTGAAAATGAAAAATTTTGAGCCAGATCTGCATTTTTGTGTAAAAAAATGTAATTTTTTACAGAAAAATGCAGTTCTGGCTCAAAATTTTTTATTTTCACAAGGAATGAAGGAGACAAAGCACCCCAAAATCTGTGCCCCAATTTCTCCCGAGTACGGCAATGCCTCACGTGTGACCAAAAATTACCAGTTGGGTGCATGGCAGGACTCAGAAGGGAAGGAGTGATTTTTGGTGGTGGAATGAATAGTGGGTGCTATGTCGCATTAGCAAGACCCCCGAAGCACCAATACAGTGGAACCCCCCCACAAGTGACCCCATTTTAGTCACCAGCTTTGGGAGGGGGGCTGGCGCTGCGGCTGGCGGGGGGGTGGGAGGGGTGCTGGCGCTGCGGCAGCCGGGTGGGTGGGAGGGAGGGGGGCTGCCGGGTGGGAGGGGGGGGGGGCTGGCGATCGGTGGTAATCGGTGCGGTATATACACACACACACACACACACATATATATATATATATATATATATGTGTGTATATATATATATATATATACATATATATATATACACACACATATATACTGTATATATATATGTGTGTGTATATATATATATATATATATATATATATATTTTTCAGTGCATATGTTTATTTTTTTACTTTTTATGCAGCTTGATGCTGCTGCTGCTGCTGCGGGGGGGAGGGGGGAGGAGGGCAGCGCTGCGTGCGCTCCAGACGCTCCGGGGGAGCCGGGGGAGCCGCTGCTGCTGCCGGGTGAGTGCCCGGCGGGTTCGAGGGGGGGCTGCACATCGGTGGTGATCGGTGCTGTACTTGACAGCACCGATCACCAGTGAATCCCTGTGTTACCGAGCGGCTTAGCCGCCGGTAACACAGGAAACGCTGTGAATGGCTGTTCAGATTTGAACAGCCAATCACAGCGATCGCCGACCGGGGGGGGCACCCCTGCCCCCCCTGGGCGGCGAGGGGGGATGTCTGCTGTCAGGGACAGCAGACATCACCTAACTGTCACTGCGTCTTGATGGCTTGTAATTTGAGCCCAGGATAGTTTCAGTACTTTAGACATCACACCACACAGTTACGCTGACCGTCAGACAGAAGTTCATGAAGATGGTGAAGAAGATGTGTTTTTAATATCAGCTGTTGCCTTTTTATACATAAAGTCACCATTTCTTTACTCCCATAAAGGAGTGTTCATTACCAAAAAACATGCATATTCATATACAACACACCCCTTAAGGTGGGGTTAACAATTAAAACTTTGGTTCGACATGAATAACGTAAGAATACGTAACATTAATGGTATCTCTTATATCCATTAAAGGAGCGAAGTTCTATAGACTGGGAGTTGCTTCTATATTATGCTGACTCTTGCAGTAAGTCTAAGTAGAACATACGTCTTTTGTTTAAACATATGAGGTCTCACATTCCTGTACTATCTTGGTTTACATTAAAGGGGCCCATTTTCAGTAATGTCTAGTTTTTCTAATGGAAACTAGACTTAGAGAGAGATACATTTAAATTTAACTGTTTCAGCAGTCTGGAGAGATAGGTACAATAAAATTTAAGCAATACTTAATACTGGCTAGCAAGTCTAATATGATATAAGAAATATATAATGTTAAGTACTATAACGTTATCATTTTCCCTCCTTTTTATAATAATTAAACATTACAATTGAGATTACATTGTTTACATACAGTAGTAAACAAAACATACAAAAAATTATTATAAATGTAAGAAAAAACTCATAGTGGTTGGACATCTTACAATACAAACTGCCTATGCAAAGGACTAGTCACATCAGATGGGTCTAGTGGGTTATAGTCCTGAGACCAGGAAACTATTTCCTGGGGTCAGAAGGCAACTGGCCGTTCGCTCACATCCATCGGAATAGACTGATCCTCTGCTTTCTGTGTCCGTCCAGATATGAGTTGTTTGAACTTGGTTGTAGTTATTGCAGACTGGCACTGTTTCAAACAGACAGAGAAAACACACATCAATATCTTGACAACAATATAAACCAGTATGCATAATCCTATAATTTTTAGGCTGAACATGAGAATTCCCATAAACCATCCACTGATTCCTGAAAACCATGTGGATGGATTCAAGAATGATAGCCAGCCCCAATTTCCTCCTAGAGTGTCAGGTGTATTATGCTCAGTGGCATAAATCCGTTTTTCCTCTTCTATCTCTTGTATATGTTTTTCTATTGTCTCTTGAGCATTGTCAGTCTCATTGGTAATAAATGTACAACACAATATTCCTGTCTGAGTATATAAGGTCATACAATAGCCCCCTGTCTGTGCCGTTCAATGGTCCAGAACTAATCTGTGTTGTAACTGTTCTTTTTATTACCTCTTGGATTTTTCTACCTACATATCTGAAGGTGTTATCATATATTTCAGTAATGTTATCTAATAACATTGCAAGTGATTCAACTCTATAATATGATTTTGACCCAAATAGGTCCAAAAATCCCATTCTCTCATGCCAGGGTGTGTAGATTAGCTTTCTTGCCTTTTTCCCTGCTTCTTTTATTTCCCTTCTGTCCCTGTGTATGGGATTATACTTCCCTACCAGGCCTTCTTGGCCTTTGATTATGTTTTTTAGATCTTCATGCTTTATCACTTGCGCTGCAGGTACTATGCGTCCTAGTGTACAATTTCCATAGTCACCATAAACAAGCCACTTGTAGGCGTATTTCCCACATAAAAAATACAAATTATTTGGGAGAATTGGAGGTATGCTATCCCACATTTGTTTTAGGTTAATCAATCCTTTTCCTGCTACTGTACCATTAACTACGAACTGGTCAGGATTGCTTCCTGTCTCATTCATCCAACTAGGGAATCCTGGCCCTGGCCACACTCCAATATTTAACATTTCCCTTAGTGCAGGTTTATCATCATATGGTGTTAAAAACATTTGGTATGGAGGTACTCCTAATTTGAAGGTGTCAGGGGCACTACCAACTCTAAAAGGGGCCTTTGAGCAAGGATGAAATGTTCCTAAGTAGGTGTTTGAGGGGGAAATCTTTTGTTTATTATAGCCAAGTATGGTTTCACCCTTTTTCTTTTTTTTCAATTCAATGCAAAAAGATACATTTGGGGTAATTAGGTGTGCTAGCAGTTTAGGGGATTCCTTGCGTAAGTATTGGCTTACTGATGCTTTGAATGGTTCGCTATCTGCACGGTTATCTTCAAATAGTGCCCATTCTTCATATGTGATGGGGATAAATGTCCACTCTCCTCCTCCTGAGGTAGGACCTTGTGAGCAGATCCAACAGTTTGTAGTGTTAAGGGCATTCCCTACCAAATTATGTAATTGCAACAACATATTTCGGTTTTCTCCAGTAGGGGCCTTACACCATTCTATACATGTCTCCTCAGGTGACTGTTTACAATACTCACAAATACACCTTGAGATGTGTGGTAAATTTCTACATTCATGATCAGGGTTTGCTACTTCCCTTTTTCTCACATAATGTGGTCTGGGATAGACTATGGAGGTGCTTTGTACTGTACTGTTGTTATTAGCATAATCTGGTACCTCTAGTACTGTACATAACCATATTATTGCCACTATTGTGGTTGCCAAACACATAATACATCCCCATAGACTTTTATCGGATTTGGGCCCCAATAACATTTCAGCAAACTGCATCATCAAACTTAACTCATAATTGATGACAATGGGATGAGTGTATCCCTTCCTTCTAGCTTCACTGATGTTGGTGTAGTCAGTAGAACCTGGAATGGACCATCAAATCTGGGCTCAAGTGATTTCCGAACATGTCTTTTGAGATATACCCAATCTCCTGGCTGGAGATGATGAGGATTGTTCTCTACTGTAGAATCTGTGTCTTTTTCCTATTGGCTGGGCTTTTGCTGCTCTCTTAGCTTCTGCATCTGCAAGAGTGTTTCCTCTTGTTTCTTTTGTTTGATTCTTTGTGTGTGCTTGAATCTTGATGATGGGAACTTTGTATGGCTTCATTAATGCTTGAAAAAGTTTTTTTTTTTTAATGAGGTCAGCATGTTGTATCTGTTTACCTGTAACTGTTTTAAAGTCTCTGCTTTTTCCAGATCAACACATAGTCCATTGTCACTCTCCAGCTGTATCTGGAATCTGTATAAATGGTCGCTGTTGTATGCTCTGCGTGCTCCAATGCTTTAGTAAGTGCCACAAGTTCAGCTGCTTGTGCTGATAAGTGTGCTGGTAGGGCTCCAGAAGTTACTATTTCAGTGTCGGTAGTGACGGCATATCCAGTGTAGGGTGTGCCATTTTCATAGTACCTGGACCCATCAACATATAGTTCGTAATGAGCATTGGGTATCGGCATATCTTGGACGTGTGGCAATGTCTGGGTTTCTTGTTCCATCAAAGCAAGACAGTCATGAGAAAAATTTTGAGTACAAGTATTTTCATCTTTGTCCTCACCGTCACCTTCTGCATCTACTTCCATTCTCTGGGCTGTTGTAGACGATACTGTGCTGCCCGAAGGTGCTTGTTCCCTCATTCTTTCTCATTCTCCCTCCTTTTGAACATTTGATGTTCATACTCCTTCTGTTCTGGCAACAGGGCTGGGAGGAGCGTTGCTGGATTTAGAGTGAGACACCTCTTGATTGTCACATTGGGTGCACTCAATAGGGACACTTCGTACTTGGTGAGTCTAGCTGCTGAAAGATGTTTGGTTCTTGCTTGTTGTAGGATTTCTGTTACAGCATGTGGTACTTGTATGGTTAGTTCATGATTAAGAACAATGTCTATGCACTTATCCTTCAATACAGCAGCCGCTGCTACAGCTTTAATACATGTAGGTGATCCTTGAATGATATTGTCAAGCCTGCTGGAATAGTAAGCAAGAGGTCTTTGTCTTGTTCCGTAGCTTTGTTGTTAACACTCCCAAAGCATGTCCTCTTTCCTCATGGCAATATAAGGTAAAAGGTTTAGAATAGTCTGGTAGGCCTAGGGCAGGTGAAGAGGCAATGGCCAACTTTAATTGCTGAACTGCTTGAGCCATGTCTTCATCTGTTGGATGCGGACCATCTGTTTTGATTGCATTGTATAATGTTTGCATGTAAACTGATGCAAGAGGTATCCAGTCCCTGCAGTAGCCCACCAGGCCCAGGAATGACCTGACTTGTTTAACAGTCTTTGGTATTTTAGCTTGTAGTATTAGCTTCTTTCTGTCTTCTGTCAGGTGTTTGATGCCTTGAGAGATACAATGTCCAAGGAAGACAACTTTTTGCTTACAGAGCTGTAGTTAATAGGAGGTCATCAACATACTGGATAAGCTGAGTTTCTTCTGAGTAAAAGGGTCTCCAAGCCTGGAGAACCAGTGACATTGCTTCAGAGTAGTCACTGGGGCTAGTGGCGCCCCCTTGAGGCAATCTTGTCCAGCAGTATTGTTTGCCATCATGTGTAAAAGCTAACAGTTCTTGAGAGTCTTTAGTGATAGGCATAGCATTTGCCAGATCGCTCACCGTAAACCAGGCCCCTGATGGTGGGATCTGATTCAGCAAGGTGTGTGGATTAGGCACAATGGGACAATTAATTAGCAGTCTCTTGTTGACCTCTCTTAGATCATGAATTATTCATGAAACAAAGACGTCGACCATTCGGATCTACATTGAACAAGGATGCCGGAATGTAGATAAGCTTGTAGTTGCTTGGTGATGGCGACTCTTTGATCAGGATTCAGTGGATTTTGCTTTACGGATACTGGCACTGCTCCTGACTTTAGTTGCAGTTGGACAGGTTGTACGTTCAGCTTGCCAGTGTCCATCTTTCCCTTAGACCACAGCTTGTCCGGTACTTGGGATGTGATCCAGTCTGGGAGGATAACTTCAGCAGAATCTGTAATAGATGACTGGGAAAGAAATACATACACAGCTGCATCTATTTGAGGTAGTAAGTCCTTGTATATATTGGATTTATATTTGATACAAAGTAGCAGTGGAGACTGTTAGTTGATAAGAGAGAAACTGCCTATACCCACAAATGACACAAAACAGACTATAAAGTCCACCAATGAGCACACAAGCTACACTTGTGCAGCCTAACAAAGCACTTAAGCTATTGATCCATAGGAGCAACTGTGCTCACAGATACAAGAACGATTGAATAAGGTAAAACCCCCAAAATTAATGCAAAACCTAGAAAACTAATCCGGAGAGACCATACAAACTAAACACAGAACATAAAATTTCTAATGAAATATCCAAAACAGGAATGAGCCACTCTGTGGCTTGCAACAATGTTCCAGTAAAGTATCATTGTTCATATTAGGCTATGAAAGATAACATAGTCACATATGACCAATAGGAACCTGTGTTTATCTTAGCACTACATTTTTAACGAAAAACTAAATTTCCAAATAATGTCATAGTAAAGAAATATAACATTCCCTTCAAATACTGAGTTCTTATTAAATGCACACATATGTGTTTGAGTATGTGTGCATATATCCACATATTTTCTTCCTTTAAGTAAAAATTCAAGTAGTAATACCCAATGAAAAATAAGAAATATCTGATATGCAAAAAAATACACTTAATTGTACTGAAAAGTTTGCTATGATTCTATAAAAGAAAGAACAGAAAATAGCAGTCAGCTCGTATCTTTAACCTTCTACTAAGGAGACAAAGAACAAATGTTACTGTCACATTATTGTTTTAAAAAACAAATAAAACATACAACTTAAATACTGATCAGATTTCTAAAATAAAAATAAAAAACAATTTTAAAGTTAGTGCATTCAATCCTAAAAAATGATTCTTTTAGCTAGCGTACTACAATAGCAGCTGTTGTCGACGTCATATGCATTGAACATAAAAAGACATTCACTGTTACATACTGCAGCTACGTAACCTTTCGTGACCTTTGGCTGTCATGCAGTCAGTTAAATCCTTAACGTGCTTAAATGTTAAATACTGAATGTTCAAATACACTTTAGTATTAAAATTCACCAAATGCAAAGATCATAATTGCATACATATGAATTTGAAATGTACACTAAACATTACACACATGTAATGTCACAAACTTGATGATTTTAGTTCATTACTTTGAACACAAAACTGTACATTTGATTCTGCTCATTGGTAATATAGGGAAAATTAAAATATTCATTTATTCTCCTGGCCAGGATATTTTCCAAAATTACCAACTTACAGACTTTCAAACATAAAGTTTTTTTTTTTTTTTTTTTTTCAGATCAGTTATTTGATCTGGGCACATATTTATTTATTCCTAGGATTTTTAAATAAAAAAACAAAACTTTAATTTCTTCTTATAGTTACTTTGGTTGCCATTAATTTTATCTGGATTTTTATACTGTCTGTCTTTGTTTAAGATACTTATTTTTATTCTTAATTGCTTGCGTGTCCTAGCCTCAGATAACCCATCTTTGGGTGGACTTTAGTTATAATCTTTTAGCCTTATTACAGTTCTTACTTTTGGGTCACATGAAAAACAAAGAAACCTCTGACCCTACCCAATTCCCACAATTAGGACATTTTGTGCCTCCTTCTGGTATACAAAACACACATAATGGACACTTCCTCTGTGGACAATACTTTTCAATTTTAAGGGCCTGCAAATCTGAAGTTGGATACAATTCCTCAGTCCCTATGCCTGACCTGGCTATACCAGTTGTATTTCTACCTGCTGCTGTACTTGTGGTTTTGGGAGTGGTGCCCCCTGCTGCAAACAAGTCTAGTTCTTCTATGCTCTGTCCCCTCCACTGCCTGGGGTTGCTCAATTACTTGTGGTGGTTGATGTACAAATGGTGCATTATCTACCTGATTATCTACTTGTGGTGGTGCATTATGTCTTGGCAAGTTATTACAACTCCCTAACTTTTCTTTTCTCATCATCTAATTCTTGTGACACTGTAAGCCATATATTAACTGTATCTATATAACCTTTTTTCTGTAGCCAATGAGCGTTCGTCACTTGAAATTGCTTCCATGCGACAGGATTTAAAGTTCCATTTGTAGGAAAAATTAGCCCTTCTTTAAAATCGAACCGATCGATTTGTTACCTTCCCTTTCTGCCACAACCTCTAGGGGGAGCGCTCCCTGAACCTTCCACTTTTTCCTCCCATTGGGGTAATTAATCCCTCTGGGTGTGGCCTTATCCACTTGCGGAAAGCAGTGTATAACGTTGTGCAGAAAGGTATACTGTGCCCTATTGGCTGAAGTTTAATATAGATGCGGCTTTCAGTTCCCTGTATTCAATCTAAGTCAAAATATCATAACCACTTATCAGGACAATACAATGATACCACTTTCATAACCTGGGCAGGCAAGTTGTTCTGAGCACTTTAAATATGATCTAGAGCATGTTGTGTCCTTAATGCAAAGTGCTGATGTCGTCTATTTCTGTTTAAGCACTTCCTCCACTGCTTATAACAATTGCTAAAGTGTGGGTTTGTTTGATCACTTAACAAAGTCTGCACACTGTCAATATCAATTTCTTCATTTGTACTTTAAAATGTGCTTGTGGTTTTACTGCAAGCACTTTTGGTTCTCTATATTGCAGGCCAGGTAAAATAAATTCTAGAACTATGCTGCATTTACATTCTGAACATGTTCCATGTGATACATTATGAGACATGATTACATAGACACAAGACACTATATCATAAGGGCTTTTTCAAGATGAAATTGACCTGCTAATCACCAAAGAGACAGTTCCTAGCCTTTATAAGAGGCTACAAAGTAGAAATATCTTTGGTGGTCCCAGGTCTGTCTTGATTTATATACACCTTACGCTTATTGATGTTTAAATGACACATAGACAGACAATCAGGCAACACTTAACATGTACGTAAAACACACTTAGTTTCATAAGGGCTGTATCCTAATTGGTTCAAACTGACTGCCAGGGTCAGTCTTTGATGAAAGCCAGGTCCTGCCTATTACAGCTTCTATCAAAGTCTTAACAGTCTTGTGAACACTGTTACACCTTATGACTTATATTGTGTTTACCAGACAAACAAACAAATACGCTTTAGATCTTTTCAACTGAGCGTTAACCAGAAGTAATACTCAGTGTTTATCGATCATCAGTCACGCCTCGTGAAGATGGCGTCCAGTCATCCAACATAAAACATACAGTTACTGACACACAGTAGACACACATAGTTACAATGACAATACAAACACAGTACAAAAATATTACAGCTATACTTAATGTTGTGTGATATCGAAGTACCTCTGGTTCTATAACAATGAAGTCTACAAGGAAGAACTTAAATGTATATTTATACTCTGCTTACTACATAGGTAACTAACAGATCTGAGTGAGCAAAGCAGTCTTATAATTAAAAACAGATTGTACTCACTCAGATATGTAACGTAGCTTCAGCAGAGAACAATACACAGTTCTATTCCTTCAAATTTTCAATCCCGGACGAGCCCCCAAATGATGGCTTGTAATTTGAGCCCAGGATAGTTTCAGTACTTTAGACATCACACCACACAGTTACGCTGACCGTCAGACAGAAGTTCATGAAGATGGTGAAGAAGATGTGTTTTTAATATCAGCTGTTGCCTTTTTATACATAAAGTCACCATTTCTTTACTCCCATAAAGGAGTGTTCATTACCAAAAAACATGCATATTCATATACAACACACCCCTTAAGGTGGGGTTAACAATTAAAACTTTGGTTCGACATGAATAACGTAAGAATACGTAACATTAATGGTATCTCTTATATCCATTAAAGGAGCGAAGTTCTATAGACTGGGAGTTGCTTCTATATTATGCTGACTCTTGCAGTAAGTCTAAGTAGAACATACGTCTTTTGTTTAAACATATGAGGTCTCACATTCCTGTACTATCTTGGTTTACATTAAAGGGGCCCATTTTCAGTAATGTCTAGTTTTTCTAATGGAAACTAGACTTAGAGAGAGATACATTTAAATTTAACTGTTTCAGCAGTCTGGAGAGATAGGTACAATAAAATTTAAGCAATACTTAATACTGGCTAGCAAGTCTAATATGATATAAGAAATATATAATGTTAAGTACTATAACGTTATCATTTTCTAGACGCAGTGACAGTTAGAAGTCATGACGTATATATACGTCATGTGTCGGGAAGTACTTCCCGACCATGACGTATATATACGTCAAATGTCGTGAAGGGGTTAATACTGGACATGGTTCATAATGGAACCATCATAAAACTCACTTCATGCACAGAATGTGTTCTGCTGATTATGTAATATTTTTTTTTTATATTTTAAATAGAATGTCTCTGTTTCTTTGAATGTTCTTGTATTACTATACATGTCAATTGACATAGTCCTTGAGTCTGGAATTTCAGCTATTTGTATTGTCTTACACACCACTGGTGAGATCTCAGACATGCAGTGTGAGTTTGTGACTTTTTGTTTGAGTCACAGTACGTTTTTACACTGGGGTTTTTTTGTAAGGAAAAGACTGAAAAAGAAAGAAAAAACGCTTTTTGGGCGCACTCCTTTTTAAATTTGAATGGGTTCAATGATTGTTTTAAAACATAACTTTTATTGGAGACTAAATGGCACTGCAGGAAGAAGCCTCATAGGCGAAACACGTGTCCAGCCCAGCCAGCCAGTCCCCCCTCAGCCTCACTCCTCTGGCACGCATCGGCAGCCAACGAGCTCCAACCGCTGTCCCACCAACTCCCGGCCAGCCGGTCTGCGCCCGGGTGGCAGCTATCAGTGGGTCCGGCTCCCCACTTCTTCATCTCTCCGCATCTCCCCGGCTATCTGCAGCTCAAGCAAATGGCATACGCCGGTCCGGCTCTCCACCTCTCCGGCTTCTATGGCATCGCCGGACACGCTGAATCTCCCCGTCAGCCGCTAACACAGGCAGCGGCAGCAGGTACACGGGCACATCTCCCACTGCGACGTGCAGCTGGGCAGTGCTCCCACTCCGTTACCTTCTCAGCATTGTATTAAATTGTGACATTCGTCCATACCATCTACCCAGGGTTTTCAATTGATTCGCAGTAGGCTGCAACTCTAACATCAGTTTGACACTTCCATTACTTGTGTCTACACATACTGTGTCAATGATTATAACACAGTGCCCACTATTCAAATCCACTTGCACAACCTGACAACCGCAATTGCCCTGCCTTGCAGCACCAATTATCTGTCCAACCAATTGTGCCACATGAGAGCCGAGAGCCACCCAGCATATCAAATCCATACTGTATATACCGGCTTTTCTATTTATAGTCTGCCATAATATTTAAACATATACGTTTTTTAGTGATTTTGTGTGTGTTTTTTTCTATATATAGTCTGCCTCTCCCAACCCCATGGGTCAAGCTTGATGCGCCATCTCTATCTGTAGTCAAACAGTCATAATCGAATCGATTGAAGTACACCTAATTAACCCAGATATATTGCCACCATACCCCACTGGATTGCCCAAACCCTCCCCGAACTTGGAAGCCAAGCAGTGGAGGGCCGGGACAGTACCTAAGTGGGAGACCCCTGGGGAAGACCAGGTGTGGCAATATAAGCACAAGGGAGGTGAACCGCTGTACATATGACTGCCAGAGTGAGTTTTTAATTAGGTTGGAGTCCCAACATTCAAGACTGCACACCTCAGCTTGGCACTATGAGGGTAAGTCCTACTGTACATATATGCTGAGCAGAGGCGTAGCTACGGTGGAGCCGGCGGAGTACAAGCTCCGGGCGGTGACATGTCACCTGTCGCCAGAGCTCTGCCGCCGGCTCCCCCGCCCTGCTCGCCCGCTGTGCCCGGCATCAGTAGGGTAAAATCCGGCGAGCGCACTCAGTGCGCATGCGCCGGAGGCAGGGATGCAGCGCCAGGACGAGCATCTCTGATGCACGGGCTGTAGGCACGCCCCTCAAGCTCAGAGACAGCCAATCGGCTTCCATCCCGGTCCCCGGCCCGCCCCCTGCCGACTGCTGCATATTAATGAACTGAGTGTCGGTGAGGAGGCCGGGTCCTAGCTACGCATGCCCTTGATACACACCGCCCAGCCTCCGCCTAAAAATACCGGGGACACCGCGCCGCAGCGGCCTAATCACCGGGGATTCCAGCGGAGAAGCCCTCAGAACACCATTTCCTGTCATCGCCGCCCCCAAGGTACGAGCACCCCCGTCTGCTGCCCTTCACCCGTGACAGGTGCATCCCTGCCACAGCGCCTGGCCTTTCCCCGGTGCTGGGACCCACAGAGCTTGCACTCTATTCCCTGTGTTAGTGCAGTGACCTGCAGAGTTGACATTTTATTGCCTGTCAATGCTTTGAGCTGCGGAGCTTGCACTCTATTCCCTGTCAGTGCCGTGATCCGCAGAGCTTACGCTCTATTACCTTTCATTGTGAGTGCTGTGGCCTGCAGAGCTTGCACTCTATTCCCTGTCAGTGCCGTGACCTGCAGAGCTTATGCTCTATTACTTGTTGGTGCTGTGGGGGGGGGGGCGCGAAGCATGCCCCTGCTCCGGGCACTGTGGAATCTAGCTACACCACTGATGCTGAGTGTTGGTCTGTGGGACTGTGTTTGGGGCGCTGGGCTCTTTGGGCTGCTGTTGCTTGGCTGCTCCATGGCATCATATCGTACACTTTCAATCACCCCTTTAGTTTGTTTAATATATATGTAGCACCCTTCACATTTATTATTACTTCTTACCTAGGTAAGTCCTATCACATATAATTTCCCCTATTCCTTTTACTATCACTTTAATTTCACACTAATGTGATGCCATGGGGTGGTTCTGCTGGGCTGGCCTGGGGGGCCCTGTGCCCTGGACCTGTCTCAGAGTAGTGTTAGGGACTTGTCCTATTGAGGTAACCTGGATGCGGTGGACAAGCCCATACTAATGGCCATTACTATGCTAATAACCTCAAATGCAGTATAGCAAGATATTAAAAGGTCTAGCATATATATTTAGTGTGCACCTGCAAACTCCTCCTCCTGCTTGTTGCACTACAAGTCTCAGCAGGTAGCACCTCATATGTCCAGGGTGTGCAGTTTAGGCCCCCCCCCCTATGTCTTTCTATTTGGAACCAGGGTTCACTGTAGATAGTGAACAAAGCGGAATTTCAGCAGTTTCAGTACAGTAATATATTATGGTTGACCAATGTTTGGGGATTTGGTCGTTTACAAAACACTATTTTGTAAATTACTATGACAAATTAAATGCTATGTCTCCACTTTTATAACACACAGTGCAGGACTGGCCCACAGGGGCTCAGGGGAAACACCTAGTAGACCCCATTGCCTGGGGTCCCCACCCCTCCTCTATGGTTTAGGCATGTAGGGTTAGATTGTGCACTTGATAGATACATTCTGTATGTTATATTAAACTGTTCAAGACTGTAAATAATTTTCTACAGTGCATTTCTGTTATTAATCTGATACATTATGCATGCAGTAGCAGTATATATATAAATATATATACATTATTCACTAAGCATGGGCCCTACCACTGGATTTATTTTTGAGAATTTATAGTAGATGCAAATCACATCTTCATTTGCCATCGAATGACTTTTTTAAAAGGCATTTTTTAATATAGCCTATATGGTGTTACTAGAGGTGTTGCTAGAAAGCCCTACGCCACCCTGTGTGACCCGTGCTGACAGGTGGCGGGTTCGGCGGGGCTGAGGGCAGGATGGACGGCTGAATTCCACACACTTGGCTCTCTGATGACTTCCACCCAGGTAACCTGGGGAAGCCAGCCGGGTGCGTGTGCCGGAACTGATGGCATTTGATCCGGGGGGCTGGGCTGGATCCTCCTCAGGTGATTGGACACCTGAGCCCTTTTAAGCTATTCAGTCCAGCACAGCCCTGCCGGTGATAGCTTCCATTTGTGGCAGTCACCTCTCTCTGTTCTGTTTGCTCCTGGCTTGTTTGGTCCCATCTTGGATTCCTGCTACACACCCGTTTCCAGTTCTAATATAGCCTATATGGTGTTACTAGAGGTGTTGCCAGAAAGCCTTACACCACCCTGTGTGACCCGTGCTGACAGGTGGCGGGTTCGGCGGGGCTGTGGGCAGGATGGACGGCTGGATTCCACACACTTGTCTCTCTGACGACTTCCACCCAGGTAACCTGGGGAAGCCAGCCGGGTGCGTGTGCCGGAACTGACGGCATTTGATCCGGGGGGGGGCTGGGCTGGATCCTCCTCAGGTGATTCGACACCTGAGCCCTTTTAAGCTATTCAGTCCAGCACAGCCCTGCCGGGGATAGCTTCCATTTGTGGCAGTCACCTCTCTCTGTTCTGTTTGCTCCTGGCTTGTTTGGTCCCATCTTGGATTCCTGCTGCACACCCGTTTCCAGTTCTGGTATACCATAAGTGCTCCATGTTGGAGCCCAGGTGTTATATCTTTTTGTAATTTATACTTTTGCAAGATTTTCTAGCTATGCCCCCCGGCACGGTAACCCGGCGGGGGATGTTTAGAGCATCCCAAAATGCGGTAAAAACCCCGGTAATGGGTTTTTTTTAACTGCATTTTTAGTTTAGAGAATCTCCCCCAATGTACAGTAACACTGTGACTCAATGGGGCTGCACAGTGTCTCCACACAGCCTGCAAAGTAATAATCCAGGAGCCTGAGATTAGTATAGCAGTGTGAGCAGCGCTGGGGTTGGAGAGGCTTCAGAATATTGCCAGTGCCATCTAAACCAGCCCTTGCTGTCTCATCAAAGCCATAAGAGCAGCAGTGGCTGTGGCATAAGGCTTATTGATTAGCTGTGACCCTCGTGGAACCGCCCCCTCTTGAAGCACCGCCCCTTCATGCACGCAGCTGTGCAACGTCTGATCTCTTGGCAGCAGTCTGTGCCCCTGCAGCCCAAAACAGCTCCATAGTGCTGGCATGGGCCATGGGGTGCATGTGGCACCCTGCCCAGGCTGCCACTAACCCTCCCCCATTCAGGGGACAGAACAACACTGGGCACATCGCAATGAATATATAAATTTTATGTGAATAAAAAAGTTAAATTGGTTATACAGTACAAACAATTAATACATAACAGTTATAAAAAAATGCACAATACAATCATTAACTAGAATACCTAAATGGCCATACTGTGGGACCCACAGTATGGCCATTTAGGTATTCTGACCCACAGTATGGCCATTTAGGTATTCTAGTTATTGATTGTATTGTGCATTTTTTTTATAACTGTTATGTATTAATTGTTTGTATAACCAATTTTACTTTTTTATTTACATAAATTTTATATATTGCGGTGTGTCCAGTGTTCTTCTATCCAGTGGTATTCATACCGAATAGTCCATCCAGCAGCGCATAGTGGTTTAAAAACCCAACCCCAATTTCTGTACCCCTATGAGTTCTAGCTAACTCATATAAGCCACCTGCAGCAGCAGTGGACCTATTAACAAATTTCTTCCTTTTTACTTACATCATTTATTTTTAAATAACAGCGCCAGAAAAACAGTGTAATGTGTGTTGATTTTTTCTTCACATATTACACACCCCTTTCTCGGTAATGCTAACCATTACACCATCCGTGCTGCCCCAGGGTAGTGAGGACTTGGTGGAGCAGCCATTACTTTCATCTGCATTTCACCTGGATGTGTCTTAACACTTTGAGTGCCAACATCTCTGTGAGAGATGCAAAAAAATATCTGCTAAAAATGGCAACATCTCTATGAGAAATGCGCGAAATAGCGACTAAAAATGCCAGCGCTGCTCACATTTGTTATATAAATTGAAAAAGGTTGTGTAAAAAATTATTATATTCCCTATATAAGGTAATCATTACAGGTCATTATGATGAATACAAATGTTTGCTTGGCAATTTTAAAACAGATTTTGACAAATTCACTTGGCACTCAAAGCAGAGGCAGAACTCTGGGAGGCAATGGAGTCATCTGCCGCCGGGCTCCTGCTCCCAAGGGGGCACCTTTCCTCCCCTGCGAGTCTGAATCAATTAATTGAAAGCCGTCAATATCACTTCTGTAGCTGACTCCTCCTCCTAACATGGTTTTTGCAAGTGCCACACCCTGTATTAGTACTAGCTAGTACTTTGGGGGGCACCAATATTTATCTTGCCTCCGGGCAACTGAGACGAACTTACGCCACTGACTCAAAGGGTTAAGGAATCCTAATTTCTTGGAATATACAGATGTGTCCTCATACACCATGACCACAGCTGTGCCAAACAGCCCGCTTGGTGCCCAAGTCCTGTGCAACTCGGCTGCACCAAGCATCTTATTCACTCACAATGTACTTCTGCTCTGTACTAGTAAAACAACTGGGAGTGACAAAACTTGAAAGTGATCCATTTGATTTATGACATTTGTATATCTGTGTGTGGCGCAGTCTGTATACCAATCGCTATGAGACAGTGGCTACAGTTTTCTCTCGCAATAAGTTCCGTTTAATGTCACCTGCGACTTTTTATTTATTCAAAAGAATTCCTGAGCAGTTAAAGTCAAAGGGCCAGATGCACTAAGGAGGTAATTTTGGTCCCTATATACCATTGCGAATTCGCACCGGTGATCGATGTTTGGCGACTGAGCATGTGCATTATCATTTATGCACATGTGCAGCCTCTTGGTGCAAGCGGCCACAGCAAAATGATTATTCGCCAGACACTCGCACTCAACACTGCGGGTAGGGGAAAGGGGGCGGCGGGCCGTCGTCACTCCCATGGGAACGCCCAGCGTCCTTGTCCAATATACTGTTAAATGCTCAGCTGCAAGAACATCAACATTGTACACAAATCTGAATCAGGCTCTCGGTCTTTTGGAAATAGGCTTAATACAAGTTATATTTAAAGTGAACTGACTGCCCACATAGAGTGAGTGAACTCAAAGAGACTTTGGGAGTGTGGGCGGGTGCATGTGATGTCATGACGTCATGTTGGTCTGGGAATGTATTGGATACAGAGGGCCCTAGGCAGGCGCCTAGGTTGCCTTGTGGAAAATCCACTTCTGTCTCTACCTTGGAATAAAGTGACATTATTCCTCTTCTAAAGAGTGAACACAGACTCTAATTTCTTCTTGTCCAGGAAAGCGCGAGTGTTTATATAATGATGGCGACACAGAATATGCTTTGATCAGCCACATTGGAGGAGAGTTACAGTATCTGCATCCATTGCTGATGGAACCCTGTACAGAAACATGTATATTTATGTGTGCAGGTTTGGGCCTCTCCGCGTAGCACCCTGCTAACATTAACCATTGCACGTTCCTGTCTGGATCGGTTGTATTGTGTATCTACTCTATTACCCTGTGTTATTATTATTACACCTTTTCTTTTTCTAGGAAAGGGGACAGAGCTGGGATAGCCTTTTTGGCCTATAGTAAGCTTCAATGAACCCGATGCCCTTCGCTACCCAAATACTGACAAAGATAACAAAACTAAATAACCGAATAAGGGTTTTTAGTAAAAATAAGAAAATAGGACATCTAACATGCAAGTTGATACTAATGCTTGAAAACTATATCAACTACATTATGACTTTAATGAAACAGTATACAGGAGATACAGTATACAGTAACAGAGACATGCAGTCATATATATCTCAATCCAACATTCCACCAACAATATCACTGACGCTGTGTCTGTGTGTTTTCAGATGAGGGTTTAACTCATACTTGATTACTTTTAATGTCTCCTCTCTGGGAGAACCCCAGAGAGGAGATTGTCAGCAGCACTTCCATACCCTCCAACTGTATCGTTTTAGCCGGTACAGTACCATTTTTTTAACGGTCTGTACCGGCTAAAATAAACTGTACCGATTGTACCATTTTTTTTTTAAACATCAGCTCTGGCTGACTGAGGGACTCTGGGAGATGTAGTTTGTAACACCGCCGACTGCTCCCCAGGGAGCATGGGGGTGCGGTCGGTCAGGACTACATCTCCCAGGGTACACGGCGAAGGTACATAGCAGCCCCACCTCCCCCAGGTTCAGGTGGAGACTGCGGTTGGGGGAGTCACAGTGTACTATGTGGCTAATTGGATTTCTCTCCCCACACCACACTCAGCTGCTACAGCAGTCTGGAGGTATCTGGGAGGGTTGCCCACCTTTCTGGGGGGGCCGGTAGGGGACCCGATTTTTGGAAGCATCCCAGGCATTCCGGGAGGTTAGGCAACCCTTAAATATTATCTCTGAGGTACAGATATGGGCCCTCATTTGTTATGTATTGTATATTCTAAGCTGCTCCCAAGAAAACTGAGTACGCGATGAAACCTGGGAAAGGGAACCCCCCGTTTTCCTTAACCAGCAGCCTCCTCCCCTGTCCCTCCCAGGAGATACCTCTGCCTGTCAGTCAGTTAGAGGTGCTCGCATTTCTGAAGTGCAATCACAGGACCTGATCTGCACATGCCCAGAGAGAGTCCTGTGTGTGCACAGTTTTGCAATCAGTACTGTACAAGGCCTAATACACGGCGCACATCTCGTAGCATATACGCTAGCTTAAATGGGGTAAGTACCACTTAAATCACACTACAGAGTTTTTACAACTGTCAAGCAGGGTTTTATGCAGAGCACTAGTACCTCAGTACTGGTGAGCCTTCAGGATCAAAGTTTCAGTCCTGCATCGCAGCTTGCATCTTACCTGAGGATAAATGGTAGTGAGAACAGTATTCAGTACTGCCTCCCTCTAGTGGTTGTTTTTGAATTACCTTTGCATGTCCTGTTAGAATTGCCACAGTGAAACTGTCTAAACACTTTTGCAACTTCTTCGAGGGGAGAAGTCGCACACGACCCCCTTTGAGCCACCCGGCAGCTTCCCAGGTAATTTTTGCCTACGATGTATCATATGCGATCCCAGCCAAGCCTGCCTGGCTTGGCTGCGATGCGACACATCTCTCCTGCTGCACGTGCGATCTTCCGGCTCTGCTGCGATGCGCATGCATCACATCTGACCTGATAAATTGCGATTTAGACACTTTTAATGCGAATTCATAGCAGAGTGGACAGGTCTGAATCGGACCCCAGGACTCAATGTTGCAATACACTGCCCCAGCACTGGTTACTAATGCTGACTGAACTCAGAACACTGTGGCAGGCTCCAGTTTTATCTCTGGGACCAATTCAGGATCACTCGTAGTGATCCCAATTCAGCCCCAGCCCGATGGTCAGGGTTTGCGCATGTGTAAATCCCAACAGTGAACTGGTTCAGCTAGTTACACACTTGCCTGGCCGGGGAGGGAGGACAGGGGCGAAAATGGGGCTAATTACCCCTAATTACCCGGGCCCAGGCTTGCTGGAGGGGCCCGGCAGGGGCCCTGGCCCGCCCCCCCTCCGCCCCCATCCCTCCTGGGAAGCAGCACACACCTTTACCTTTACTAACCTTAGAGTGTTTTTTTTACACTCCCGCTAAACATTTTAGGGGCGTGGCATAATCGTGGGATGTGACCACACTTCCCCAATTAGGCCACACCCCTAAAATTTTACCTTGGCCCGGCATTCCTCTCGGCTGCCCTGTTTATGGGCAGGCGATGAGCAGTGATCATCTGCTGGTATTACCAAGCCGACTGAACGGCTTCGCATAGCGTCCTGCTATATAAAGCCGTTCACAGAGGTGAAAATCTCTGGGCAGGGGGAAAACTGCTCATTGTGTATTCACTGAGCAATATTCAGCCAGTGATTTTATCGATCATCATTGTCCATAAATCCTGGGCAAAACACCCAGTGTGTATGCACCAAGTCTGTGATGAATATCCAGCTGTCCACTTTCCTTCCTGTCTGCAACCGGTTATTTCACTATACCGGAATGTCTCACTTGCTGAAGTAATCTGCTAATGTAACCTGCTTTATGTCACTTCTGTAAGTACTAACCTCACTCTGGGGCAGATTCCACACCCATATCATTTCCTAGCGACTGTCCTAGATTTCCTCCCTCTCTCTGGCCATAAACAGACAATTTTTGGTACGCAACTATTGCTTCATTAGATTAAAAGATACATTTTCATAACTGAAGTCTTAGAAAGCAATTAAGTATCCTTTAGGGGGTTGCTATGTATTACAGTTGAGCCACTAGTAATGGAATAGTATTAAATATTTACAATCGCGTGTTAAAGCAAAAATGAATGATTCGTTTCACTAGCTGGATATAATATCTTTTTCAAGATACGTTATTAGAAAATTGTTGTGTGAGGTTATAGGGGCAGCTGAATCATTTATACAGTAGCTCAGATACTGGTAATGGGCCATGTACAAAGCACAGCAGTTACTACACACCTTATTGTACATCTGGCATTCAGCAGCATTGTCTATGAATGTGTTTATTAGAAGCAGCTGTATTATATCCTCTTTTATGTATTTCTGGTGCTATTTTATCATCTAATCGGGTTAGTCTGATAATAGCAGTTTTATGTTTTACATTGTTCTTGTGATTTTACCGAAGCTTAACAACCAGAATAGGAGCCAGAATGTACTGTATTAGGTTAGTAGCGCTCTTTTAATAGTCATTACTTTATAGAAGTCTTCCTGATTGTGTCCAACTCAGGACCACTGGCTCTGCAAAGTGCCTGTTTAGGGTTGGCCATCAATAGTTTAACTATTGGCCACTAATAGTTTTGCCATTGATGGAGTAGAACCAGTGGGTTTTCACCATTGATGATAAAGAGTTCCTGATTTTGTTTCCCTCCCCCTAAATTGGTTCAGTGACTCTGAGCTTAGCTCCACCCCAGACAGTCCCATGAAGACCCACCCCCAGGATCTGATTGGCCAGTCAAGAAAAGAACACAGGTGACCATCCATTGGTGAAACTATTGATAGTCATCCAAGGACTCTGCATGCTTGGCAAACCTTGGCCTGTGTTGGGTGGCCCCCAGCATGCGGGAGACAGCAGTTGCAGTTTTGCCAGTCAGTGGCATAACTATGGAGGGTGCAGGGGGTGAAATTGGTCCCAGCAGACAATCCCTGTACCTTCTGAATGTTTTTACTTTTATTTTTTAAGGAGTGAGGCATTGTCTGTTCCGCTGTTACCCCTCCTGGAAGAGAGGGAGGTGGTGTAGGGCCGGGCCGCCGGCTGCAGAGAACATCACAATAGAGGAGGCTGCCGGGCAATTCCTGACCATCGGATAATGTGGGCGTGACGCCGGAGGTTGTGAATGGATGTTTATGTACCCGCAGGCTGCGAATGGGTGGCGGGAGGGCCACCATTCGCAAGACGGCCAGACTAGATGGGCCAAGTGGTTCTTATCTGCCGTCAAATTCTATGGGGTTTGGTGGACTCGCAAGGCTGCGAATTTGCAGCCTTGCAAATCAACCAGAATAACCCCCCTTGATACATAAAAAAATAAAATAAAAAAAATAATGCTAAATATAGAACTTTTAAAGCTGTATTAAAATCTCAAATTCAGAATTCAGGGGTAGCCGCTATATCTTAAATACATATACTCATACTGTGGTTTAACCAGCAGTGTACTATTATATCAGTAGTTAAATTACAGCTCGTACTGTCCCATGCTGCCAAAGTACTCCATATTGACATCCTGAAGAGTCACAGACAGTTTCTTTAAGACTAACTATATGTTTATTGTATTGTGTGAAGAATGAAGCGATGTAAAGCGTACAATTTTCTGTAGCGACCAAACTTCTTATTTATAGAAAGTTGCATTCACAAATTGTAACATTTTTATCTAATGCTTTTCTAAATTTAAACCTGTTCCCATAAAGTTTTGGAAAGAGCACATATAATTTCACATATCACAAATAGACACTAAAGTGAAGAACGGATTTTATTTTAGGATGAGCTAAACTGTTTCCCTTCCATATTTGTCAGACAAGCTCTGATTCTGGGGGAAGTCATTCGTTCATCTCATTTTCATTGCTTTAGTTGCATGCTTATTTCTGACAAACACCCTCTCGGATCATGGGCATCTTACATTTCCATATACGTGTACATCACCTGATCTTTTTGGGACAACCTACTTCTCCGTAGTGGAAAAAGTGACATCATCGACATCCTATGTCTCTGGGCTTCTCCCGTCATTAATTTACAGCTTGGCTTCTGATGAAACTGCCTGGATGTTTTATTTAAAATTAAAATTATTATTCATAAACAATTGGTCAGTTGGTCTACTGCTGCCTACTGGATCAGAATAAGGTGTGTACACCCGGGGGCGATATTGGCTAAAATCGCTGGGAATATGGTCGCTGAGCGACCATATTCCCAGTGATTTGGAGTGCTGCTGGCGATACCCATGTGTACTCCCTAATGGTCTCTGGTCACAGGAGCATGCTCCTGCGACGAGCGGCTTCCCCCGTCAGTGCCAGGAAAGACAGCGGCAGAAGGATTCCCTTCTGCTGCTGCTCCCCCCTTCCAGACGCTGCTGCTCCCCCCCCCCCCGCCCCGTGACGCTGCTCCTCCCTGTGACTGTAGCAGTGTCTCCTTATCATCGCTGATGAAAAGGAGACACTGAGCAATATGATTGATGGTGATATATTGCTAGCAATATATCGCCAGCAATCATATCGCCCCGTGTGTACACCCCTTAAAGGCCACCATACATTAGGGCAATTTACATGCAATTTGGGAACTTTTCATGCAAATAAGATCGATCGCATGAAATTGCATGTGACTGACAGCAGGTCTGATGTGAAGTGCGGTCCCGATGTGATGCAATCCGGGTGGCTCAAGGGCTGATCCCAGGCAACTTCTCCTAGGAGAGAATTGTCTAGTGTATGCCCAGTTTAAAGGTTTTTCCCTATGTATAGATTCAACACTGTTTGGATCGGCTGCGGGCATCTTCTGCCAGTATCCCACCTAACAGGCTTGTGATGAACCATGTGTCTGCGGCCAATCAGTGGCCACAACCAGGGCCGGCTCTACCACTAGGCAGCTTTAGGCAGCTGCCTAGGGCGCCGGGATCTGGGGGGCGCCACCAAGTCTGCAAATCAAAAAATCAAGGATGTCTATGAGGATCCTTGTTGTACTTAATGCAGGTGGCGGCTGTGGAACTTCTAAGAACTCACCTCTATACTTTCCCTTGAGTCATACTTCCTACATTGCTGCCACCTCCTCCTTGTACTCTATTGTGGGTGGCGAAGGGGAGTGTGCAGAGGAAAAGCAGGAGACTTGGCCACCTTCCGGGGGGTGTCATGGGGATTGGATGAGCACATGATCTAAAAAGAAATGGGGGGGGGGGGGTAGGTTGAAGTTTTGCCTAGGGTGCTGAGAAGCCTTGCACCGGCCCTGGCCACAATGCTATAAAATTGGATAGGCCTGGGTGGCAATCATTATCCCTACTGTGAGGATAAACTGGGAGCTGCCTTGCTGGGTTACATTTCTCTGCAAGCCTGTATACGAATCATTTGAACTTGATGTCCTTATGTGTTTTCTCAACCTTACTAAATCTGCGGCTTTGTAATACATATGACCTTGGGCTCAGTTCTTTCTTTGTATTTGTTTGTACAGATGGGAAGATGTGGGGGCTGAAGCCGTAGATAGTTAAGACCATGTAAGAAGTGGGTTATGTATCCAAACACAAACAGTAAACCCCAGTCTGTATGGAGCTATGTACGTGTAGCTTACTGTACATGTTCACCATACAATGATATAGAACATAACTTATTATTGGAGACAGCAGCAGGGCTATATATTCATGAAGCCCACAAGCTCATTGGAGTCCTGCATCCCGCTGACTGTCAGCTCAGCTGTGGTGACCTACTGTGTAGATTCACATGCGATTATTCATTTGTAGTCTTTGGCAATGTGCGTAAGAAGCTAGAGTCTATTTGCATTAAACAATAGCATATGCATGCTGGTGCTTAGTTATTCCGCTGCTAATACCTTCTACAGTCTTCTATTGTTCATAGATGTAAAATTCTGGAAGTCAATAAATTGGTTCAGTATATGAATAGTTTCGCTTCTCCAGAGTGAGACCCCCGTCACAGAAGGTATTACATTCTTACATGTCACTTGCAATCACAGCGCCGCTGAATCACTTAAAGTTCACTGCCAACTCAGAGTATTGTGTTTCTCTTAAACGAGTTAAATCCAGGTAATTGGTACCTTTCTTCAGTGAATGGTAGCTGTTTCCTTGGTAACCAAGGGCTATATGGAAGCTTAATGGTCATTATTCACTGCAGTTCTCTGTGCGAACATGTCCAAATTATCCATCATCTGTTTCCTGAAGGTCAACTTTGCATGAACAAAAAACACTTTGTCACGTTCTGTAAATACACTATTCTAATATAAAATGTCTCTTTCAAAACAGTTTCAGGTTTTGTTTTTGGACTGCTTTTACCAGTGGCAGGAACTTGTGGGTGGTAAGCCCACGTGCACAAATACAATTTGGGCCCCCCTCCTCCATCCCAACTAAAGTTCACAATAAGCAACATGGCAGTGAGTGACAGGGAGAGGCAAAGGGATGACAGGGAGAGACAAAGGGTGACAAGAAGAGGCAGAGAGTGACCGTAATAGGCGGGGGTGGGGGCAGAGTGTGACTGGAGAAACAGTGGGTGACTGGAAGTGGGTGACAGGAGCAATAGCGGGCCCCTTAGTCCTCAGAGGCCCCGGTGCACTGCACCTGCTGCACCAATGGTCGTTCCACCTCTGGCTTTTACCAAGGACTAAAGGCCCCCATACATAGAGCCGACTTGTTCTAAGGACAAGTCGGACCCAATTCTCCTCCGAGCCGCCCGGCAGCTCCCCGGGAGGCTCACATACAATTTAGGACTTGATGTGCCATTTTTTACATGTGATAAATCGCATGCGATTTATCACATGTAAAAAAAAATAACAGGAAGCTGCAGGGCGGTGAGGAGCAGTGGGGGCGGGCGGAGGCGGCTCTCAAATGAGTGGCCGGCTGGGGAGGAAGCAGTGGGGCAGCAGTGTTAATCAGATCAGTGGTGGGGCGGGCGACGGTGACCAGATCATCAGTGTCCACTCACTGTCCAGCGCCGCAGCGGGCTGGCAGAGGCGGCTATTGCATCTTTAAATTTATGTGTCAAATGACTCTCCGCTTTTGATTGGCTGAGATAGAGCACTCTCAGCCAATCAGCGGCCGCAGAGGGAGGCCACTGATTGGCTGAGAGTGCTCTATCTCAGGCAATCATTAGCCGGGCAGTCATATAACATGTTATTTTAAAGTTGTAATTGCCGGCGGCTGCTGCCCGCCCGCTACGGCGCTGGACAGTGGACACTGATGATCTGGTCACCACCGCCCACCCCAGCACTGATCTGATTACCACCACCGATTGCGATGGATCTTATGTCCCGCCGGTCCGACCCCTGGGGCCGGGTCCGATACGCACAGGACCGCGCATCGGACCCGATGCCATGTTAATTGATTGATCGCAACCGGCCGAGATCGGACCAAATCGGCTCGATGTATGCCCACCTTAAAACCTAGCTTAGGTTTCACATCAGAGTTTAACCGACAAATATTGTAACAAGGAGTTTATTATGTTTATTGTAGTTAATTAATTGTTTTCCATGCACTTTGCATTATACAGTATACGGTAATAATGAAACAATGAGTAATAATGTTTCTATTGTAACTAAGCCATAACTGAGGTTGACCTTCTTGATGCACTTAAATCTGACATCGCTTGCTTGTACGGATGTGTTTTGAGTTATATTGTAAGAATTACACAGATGTATTGAATTCTGTAATCCTTTCCAATGCCATCTGTATTTACATATAATGACTTTTCTAACTATGAGACACACAACATTATGGGAAACATGTATATTATGTTTAGAACCTACTAAAGATGACTAGAGGAGAAGTTGCCCATAGCACTCAATTATATTCCATTCTTCTAGCTGACATTTAAGTACATTCAAGGGCAGTACGGATGGTGTAATGGTTAGCATTACTGCCTCACAGCACTGAGGTCATGGGTTCCGTTCCCACCATGGCCCTAACTGTACAGAGTTTGTATATTCTCCCCGTACTTGCGTGGGTTTCCACCGGGTACTCCGGCCTCCTCCCACAATCCAAAAATATACTGGTAGGTTAATTGGCTCCCACAAATTTACCCGTTGTTCTCCATAGATTGTAAGCTTGCGAACAGGGCCTTCATACCTCTCCCTGTCTGTAAATACCATCACTGTCTCCTACTGTAAATCAGAATATGCTGCGATAAATAAGAAACTGATAATAAATAAATGTGTGTGCTGTACATGTGCTAGGGAATACAGATATGTAAGCCGCTCACCCAGTGGCGTAACTATAAATATAGCTCTCCCTGGCCAAAAAATTGTGGTGCCCCCCCCCCCCCCCCCACACACACACACCAGTCCCTCCCCTCCTTCTTCAGGTAAAACATGACAATGGTACAGACTGGTCACCTGAGCCACTGTGCGCTGCCATGTATAGTGCTGCAGCTCCCCAGGAGTGACGTGCGCCCATGCAGCATAACAGGGAGGACATCCCGTCCACAGCGCTGACATACGACGAGGGGACGCGGACACCTTCACAGGTATCCGTGTGCCCTTGCGGGCTTCACAGGTGTCCGCGTCCCCTCGCGGGGCTCGCTGCGCTCGCCACGCTTCGGGCTCGGTGGCTCGCTGCGCTCGCCTCACTATTCTATTCTCACGCCTTCCATCACCAGGGGATACTAGCGGAAGTGTGTGTGGGTAATGATACCAGCCGCCCCCAGGCACAGAGGAGGCGAAGAGACTGGGGAGGGGGCTGTCACATAGGGTATGCAACTACAGTACACAGCCACCGCCGCCCACTACTACTGAGTGACAGCAAACTGTGTATTTGTACAGGACAGCAGGTATTTTTTAGTGCGCCCCAGGGCCGCTGGCTCCCCCAAGCCACAGCTGGGGCTGCCACACCATAGTTATGCCACTGCGCTCACCATCTATTGTTTTCTCTGCTATGTGCAGTCGGTGTGTAGCCCAGGACTTACTTGGCGACTGTGGTAGAATCAGTTGGAGCTGACGTCGCACGCTTTTCTTTAAAGCACCTGGGCATGCCTGCTTTCTCCTGGCACTCAGAAAACGTCCGGTTACCACCCACAAATGCCTGCTTCCTGTCAATCAACTTGCATTTGAGGAGCGATTAAAAACTTTTTTTTATTGCAGGATGGCCAGTAGTATGTATGGGCAGTTTATCGATAATCGCCTGGACTGCGAATTTGCAGCTGTGCGATCAGGTCTGAATTAGATGACCTAGTAACCCATTGCAGCCAATCAGATGTTTGCTTTCATTTTCTAATTGTTTCTTATTTCTTGCATAGGGTCATATTTACTAAGCTTTGAAAACTGATAAAATGGAGAGTGATAAGTGACCAACCAATCAGCTCCTAACTGACATTTTTCAAAGCCAGTCTGTAACAGGACAGCAGGTGATTGGCTGGTCATTTATCTATTCCCACTTTACCACTTTTAAAGGCTTATTACGGTACTTGTGAGTTATCTGGGCGCCCGATTTTGGGTACTTGCGATTTGCATAAGATTTGCTATTCATTTCATTACCCCACTATCCCCAAAGTGTGTCTATCAACGTGAACCCGAAGCGTGGCGAGCGCAGCGAGCCCGCGAGGGGCGGCGGTACGCGTCCTCCGACCTTTTCATGCCCTACTATCCACTAGGGCGTGGAGTGAGAATAGAATAGTGTGGCGAGCGCAGCGAGCCACCGAGCCCGAAGCGTGGCGAGCGCAGCGAGCCCCGCGAGGGGTCGCGGACACCTTCACAGGTATCCGTGTGCCCTTGCGGGCTTCACAGGTGTCCGCGTCCCCTCGCGGGGCTCGCTGCGCTCGCCACGCTTCGGGCTCGGTGGCTCGCTGCGCTCGCCACACTATTCTATTCTCACTCCACGCCCTAGTGGATAGTAGGGCATGAAAAGGTCGGTGGACGCGTACCGCCGCCCCTCGCGGGCTCGCTGCGCTCGCCACGCTTCGGGTTCACGTTGATAGACACACTTTGGGGATAGTGGGGTAATGAAATGAATAGCAAATCTTATGCAAATCGCATGCTAAATCGCATGCAAATCGCAAATCGCATGCGATATCGCATGCGACCTAGTACCAAAATCGGGCGCCCAGATAACTCACAAGTACCCTTATTACATCTTGTCCATTAGACCTTATTCAGTAGGGCGGAGTGAAAAAGTTGAAATTGAGATATTGAAAATCTGCAAGTGTGGAAAAGTTGTGACTTGACCTGCCAGAAGAACAAGGTGGGCAATTTGGGGGAGAGATACTCATTGGAATGCAAGAGTATTACAGGTCTACTGAGAAGCTGGAGCTGCCAATGAGAAATGGTAAGAGACGTCGACATATCCATGAAGACATATTGAATGTCAACAATGTCACTGTCGACAAGTCATGCAAAATTTTTTTTAATCATTCTTCTTGATTTTATTTTTCTAAACATTAGATGTATTTGTTTATTACAGCATAATGCACTTTAGCGTATTTAACTGTTAATATATTGGCTAATCTTTTGCATAATTATATGCTCTAATGCAGCCCAATCTTGATCCCAGCACAGGGGATGCAAAACAGTTTTTCAGACCAATTCATGTTTTATATAAACTGCCACAATTAAAGACAATAAGCAGAAGGTTTTAAAATACTGTACCTAAATAACAGAGCATAACGCATTGTTTACTGAACTTATGCTGTGTACACACGGTGAGATTTGACATTAGATTTTGACTATATAGTCAAAATCGCTTGCTGATCGTATGCAGATCGCACAGGTTTTTACCTTGCGATCCCGATGCGCGCACAGATAGACAGGGCAGCAATGACTATATTGTGCAATTCTAATGCAGATTATATGAATTCTATGTAAATAGTACTGAGATAGCAAAGATTGCATAGCACTCAAATCTTAAGTTGAATAGCAAGGGAATCTTACCGTGTGTACACGCCATTAGTAGCATTCAGTTAAGAAAGAGTTGGACATTAGAAGACACAGAGGTGCACTACTCTATTAAGGACAAGCAAAAGGGATTTTTTTCTCCTGCTAAAATCAGTCAATTTGCACTTTTTTATTTGCTCATATTTTTTTTTATTATGCTAAATAATATTAATGAACCACTCTAAGACGTCCTGACATCATTTTAACTAGATCGGAGCTTCTTCATAGGTTTCGTTATTTTCATAGCAAAACTTTAGGTGTCTTGTCGGAACAGAAGATATCGATTTTTAATAACTCAATTTCAACTTTTTCACTCCGCCCTATTATTCATGTCTGTTCACAGCAGGGCTGCAGTCACACAGGGAGCAATTTAGTTTTACTGCACATTTCTGTGCATGAGCATACGCAGGGTGTCCCAGGACAGCGGACGGGGGGGGGGGGGGCAGAGAGGGGGGCATGGGGTGGCTCCATTAGCATATGGGAATGCCGACTATTTCATGGGCGTTCCCATGAGGACGCTGGGTGTTCTCATACTAATGAGGCCGTGAGGCGGGTGCGGGGCAGGCAGCTGACATCTCCGGATGTCAGCTGCCCGCCCATCTCCTTCCCAGCGTGTTCGCATTTGGAAGGCTGCACAGAGCAACCTTACATATGCGTGCACCTTCCACATCTTTCGATGGTTGGCGACCATCGAAAGATGTGGGTGGATCCCCCTGGCCTGCGAATGGATGTTGCTGTGAGGTGGCAGCCAACCATTCGCAAGGTGGTGTTTGATGGTCTTGCAAGGCTGCAAATTTGCAACCTTTCGAATCAACCAGAATAACCCCCACAATCTGTGCAACATTCTACATGAATACCACCCAGAGCTAGAAGGAAGCGAGAGACATTTGTGCTCAGCCCATCATGTCAGCTATACATCCAATTAATTGGGTTGGGATTATAAAAGAAGTCTTCTGGTGTCACGGGAAAAGATTCCTTTATAACTCTTTCTGGAATTACCATAAAAATGACTCATGCTTACATTCCCAAAATGATCACCACAATCATTTATCTATTGGTCGTTTTCTGCACAGTCAGGAACCAATCACTGTAGCCGCTGCGTCTTCTTAGTGGCTTGAGGTCCTGTTTATGAACATTGATGTTAATGTGCTTCTGTTGCCATGTGGCTCAGTCTTTACAGCCAATGAAGAATACTTTGCTTGTAAAGCCTACCACTGGCATGTTGTTTAAGAGAAATATAGCCAGAAGAGACCAAGAACAAATCAATTTGTTTCGCTAGGTTATATTTAATGTATTCATGGTTGGAACTGAACTGACCACATGTTATGTCTCATATTATTCACCATGTAATTTTGGATATATTTTAGGTAGTTTCTTCTCTTAAAAGGGATGACCACCCCTGAATGTTTGCAGTGAGGGTTTCTCAGTTTGTACACAACAACAGTCTGCAAAGTTTATATTGCTGCTTGTATAAGACTAACAAGGTGGTTGGTGCAGGGGTGGCGCTGCCTAGTGACCACATAATGGAAGCAACTATCACACTGAGGGACAGATGTATTAAGCTTCAAAAAGTGATAAAGTGGAGAGTGATAAACAAACCGTCATTCAGCGCTTAACTGTTTTATTACAGACTTTGGAAAATGAGTTAGGAGCGGATTGGCTGCTTGTTTATCACTTTGTGTTATCTGTTTTTAAAGCTTGATATATCTACATACCTAACCAACTTTCAGGGAGTCGGAGGAGGGACAGATGAATGCGCGACGAAAAAATGTTGGGGGGCGTGGCCTAATTAAACGGCATGTCCTATACACACGGCTCCCCCGCGAGGCCACGCACCCATTTTGCCGCTATGGGGGCATGACCCAGAGGCTCTGTGAGCCTCTAGCCATACCCCCAGCCCCCTGGCTGTGGGAATAGATGCTGTGCGCATGCGAACAGCGTTTATTGACTGCTGCTCAGTAGCCGACAGGGGGGACTCCCAACAGCCCCCCCCCCCTCACCGCGAGACACTGGCGGCAGCGGGAGGGACGCGGGAATGTCAACGAAAACCGGGACATTCCCACGGTTTTCGGGACTGTTGTTGGGAGGTATGTATGTGCCCCTGAATGAGTGACATCCCACTGAGCTTCAACTAAGCTAGTGAGTTAAATTAAGCCAGTGTTTCTTATTGGCTGTTAATGAGAGAAATGGTGTATGATTAATTATTTGTACATATGTTCTACCTAATGCTGTGAAACTGCTGGTACAGTATATTGTTGGGAGTGTGGTTAGTTGTATTTATTCCTGTGGAAATGAGGACTGCACCCAGATATCACCCTTCAAGGGAGTGACAAAAAGTGCAGCACTCATGCCCACTGACAGACACAGGGAGTCAGAGCCGCACTCCAGCACCCCCCCCCCCTTCCCCCCTTCTGACACAAAGAGCCACACTGACGTTCCACACAACCCTGCACTGGTGCTTTGAGCTGCACTCACTGCACACAGCTACTGCAAGATTCAAGTGGGCTAAACCACCTCTGATGTCACCTGTGTCCTGCCTCTTCATGTCACATGCATCCCACCTTCTCATGAGTGGAGAATTGAATGCACAAGGAAGGGGGTGTGGGGAGATTGTGTGTTCTGAGGAACTATTAGGGTCAGGTTGTGGGCAGGGGCGAATTGGGCATAGACCTCACAGGGAAGATTCCAGGTAGAGTGACGCACATGTGAGGCCACTTATCGTGACTTATTTTTAGGATCTGGCCCTGTCAAGTGTAGTGTCCCTGTCTCCAACATACACAATATTTGCCAGTTTACAGAGCAAACTGGTGGAAGGTAGGGATATTTGTGATATTCTGGGATTATAGTAACAAGTTGTCTCTGCTGGATGAAGGTTATGGGGTCTGTGGTTAGTCTCAGTGGGATGAGGTGGGGTTTTATTTGAAATGTGGAGGTTTATGGTTTGTCACAGCAGCTAAACAGTCTTATGTACATTGAAACCAACAGCTTCCACCCAGGTGTAGTGATGTATTAATCCCGCCTATTTTAGTGTTGGCTCCACCTACATTTGATTTAGTATCGCCATTTCTAGACGTTTTTCCAGTGCCATTTTTAGTTCCCAGTCTGCCCCTGGCTGGTTAGAATTATGCTTGAGGGGGAGGTGGTTGCACAGATGGGATGGTTCGGTTTAGACTGCAGGAGGGGTGGGTTTGGGAAAAGAGAAGGGCAGGTAGAAGGGCATAGTCCTTTCTCCCACTTGGATCTAGCCTCAACACTGCCACTGGTCTCTTCCCAGAAAGCCCATTGTGGTGGCATCCTGGGAGAATCTCCCTTAATAGAGGAAGCTGCACACATTATTATAGTCCTGTCAGCCTTTTCCACTTTATTGATGTGTTAGGTGGAGTCTGTATTGGTGCGTAACTCAGGGTTGCCTACCCTCCTGGAAAGGGTACTGGAAAAAGGGGCAGCCCTCCCAGAAACCCTCCCGTCTCCCATTCCCTCCGGGTGAAATGATGTGAATTGCACTGTTTTAGCCCCAGCCCACCTCAGTGCAATGCCTTAAATACAGCATTGCATGTCGGTGGCAAGGCTAAAATGTTGCGATCACACTGGCCATGCTCCCACACAAGTAGCCACTCATGTGGCCCTGCTCCTGCCCCACTCCTCTTCACTCCGGTTGGCCCCGCCCGCCTAAGCTGGCTGCCCTCTCCCGGAAAGGAGGTATGTTGGGAGGTATGGAGATGTCAATAGAAAACTCGGAGGGGAGGGGGGAGAAGGCGCAGCAGAGGTGAGGGAGTCGGGCAGTGCCGAAGCTGCCTGAGTTCAGCGATTGAACTCAGCAGCGTTGCCCGGCTCTAAACAGTGGCAATCCCGAGAATTTTACGGGCTTACCAGACTGGAAAATTCTCGGGATTGTCACTGAAGGGGTTAATAAGCTTTTCTTTCCCATAAAACCTATTTTTATCAATATATGATTTTATTATAATAATATCTAAAATTCTATTCTAACAATTGACAGAAGTAAAAATGTATCTCTTCTATAGTTGCCGACTTCCTGGGTGTGCTCTCCAGCAGAGAGCAGCCTGGTCAGCTCAACGGGAAGGGGAAAGGCTGCGGGTGTGTGACGCAATACAGGCGGCGGGGTGGGGGCGTGGCAATACAAAGGTGGCAGATGGGCTAGGCTAGGTGCTGCTGTAGCAGTGATTTACTATACATTCACATCACATTTAATTTTCCAGGGATATATGTATAAAACCTTGATATTAATGACACTAATCATCTATAGATTGTAAGATTGCAGCAGGGCCCTCCTACCTCCAAGTCTGTCTGTTGTTACCCAGTTTGTTTTATCACTGTCTACTATTGTAAAGTGCAACGGAATCTGCTGCGCTATATAAGAAACTGTAAATAAAATAAAATAAATGAATGCCAAAGGCCAGTGTGTATTAAATACAGTACATGTCTGTGCTTCAGCTAGAAGAGATAGACAACATGTACTGTCTGTGTTCTGAGGACTGGATTTAGGATGCACTGAAATAGGCTATAGGATTGCAAACAATTTTGTTACATGTCAAAGGCTCCCTCTGGTGGTGAGAGCATGAAATTCACTTTGTCTTTACTGGATTGATTGATTTGTTTGGTTCATTCATTCATTTTATAATCATGTGCTATTGTTAAAATACTGATTCTTAAGTTTTAATTAAAATGTGTTTGCTTTTTCTAGGACAAACTTTTACAGAATGAAAGAAAAAATGGTTGTGTATATGACAAATATTTTATTTCATACGGTAAGAAAAAAAAAGGCGATTCCGTCTTCTCCTTTATACTGATTGCCATCAGTATATAAGAAAAGATAGGACACAAAGACTTATTTGCAGGGGTTCAGCACGTTGGTACATCAGGAGAGGCACTACAATCGCAACAACAACCTGCTGCCAACAACTGTACATTCTGGGCATTGAGGAGTGTTATATGATGGCAGCTTCTGACTCCAGTCCATGAAACTGGATGGCGTGAAGATGCTAGCGATCAGGATACTGGTGGTCAAAATGCTACTGCCATTATCCTGGTGCTGGACTCCCGAGAGTAATCCCCACACCCCAATCCTATTACCAGGGCCGTTTCTAGACAATTTAGCTCCCAGGGCAAAGGAATAAAATTGCCCCCCCCCCCCAAAAAAAAAAAAATTAACATGACATAGAATAAATTGCACGCGCCAGAGGCGCGTGCGCCGAAATAGGGGCGTGGTTTATTTTTAGAAGGGGTGTGGCTTAATACAAGGGCGTGGTCTAGCAGGAAAACAATTACCTTACATCTCACCTTTGCAACCTGCATGTCCAGACATTGGTTACCGCAGGAATTGTCATTGTCCTCCCGCACTTTAGTTGGCCGGCTGAAGGCCACACAGTGACATAAAAATATAAAGGCCACACAGTGACCTAGTACGCCTCACAGATCAAGGCCAAACAATGACAGGTTACTTAAATCATTATACACTATTTATCCGTGATGACAATTACACATGATGCCGCACACAGTGATGACAATTACACATTGTCGCACACCGTGATTATAATTACACATTATGTCGCACACCGTGATGACAATTACACATTATGTCGCACACCGTGATGACAATTACACAATACTCTACACACCGTAATGCCTATTACACATTATGCCCCACACGCCGCTGCCGCACAACTCATGCCGTTTACTAATATGCCCCCACAGTGCCACACATATGCCCCCACAGTGCCACACATATATGCCCCCACAGTGACAGCTATGCCCCCACAGTGCCACATATATATGCCCCCACAGTGCCACATATATATGCCCCCACAGTGCCACATATATATATGCCCCCATAGTGCCACCACAGTGCCACACATATGCCCCCACAGTGCCACAGATATGTCCCCAGTGCCAGATATGCCCCCACAGTGACACACATATGCCCCCAGTGACACACATATGCCCCCATAGTGACACACATATGCCCATACAGTGCCAGATATGCCCCCACAATGCCACATATATATGCCCCCACAGTGCCAAATATGCCCCTAGTGCCATAGATATGTCCCCAGTGCCACAGATATGCCCCCACAGTGCCAAATATGCCCCCACAGTGCCACACATTTCCCCAAAGTGCCAGCAGCACAACTCACTATCCAGGGGCGTAACTAGCAACTTCTGGGCCCCATAGCAAAATCTTAACTGCCCCCCCCCCCCCTTCCCAATCGTCACTACAATACCCCTCAGACAGGAGAAAGAGAGTGATTAGACGCAGGGGAAGGGGATGGAAGTGTGTGTGGAGGGGAAGAGCAGGAGAGAAAGAGGGATGGAGATAGAAAAAGGTGAGGTGAGAGGCAGGTGGGAAGGGAGCAGGAGAGAGACAGTCAGAGAGAAGATACATGGTGAGGTGGGGGAGAAAAAGAGAGAAGGTGGAGGGAGGAGTGAGAAAGGGTCTGGGGAGGGAGGAAAGGAGACAGAGAGCAGGGCAGATATAATTATGTACAGTACCTCCAGCATATGGGGAGGTCCACCTCATCAGTGCCGGGTCTCCAACTGCTCCTCTCATGTTGTGCCGCTGGCCATTAATGCTGTCACTATGTGGGAGACCGAGCTGTGTGCAAAAGACCATCTCTGGTTGACAGGCTCCTCTCCAAATGTTCCTCTGAGTGAGTCACAGCAGCGGCAGCCTGGCTCCCGGAGATGGTCTTTTGCATGCAGCTCAGACTCCCAAACACCAGCAGCACAGGGATAGCGACTTTCGCGCCGGGGCTGGTCACTAGCTGGAATGTGATGTCTAGCCCTGGCAGCATCAGATAGATGAGAGGCAGTGTAGTGATGATCATCAGGAACTGGCTTCCTGATTGGTGAACCTTGCCGCTGATGAGGGGTGGGTGCGCGCCGCACGGGACAGCGTCACTGATACAGACTGTTCTTCCCCAACACAGTCGGGCGCCCCGGCTGTGTAACAGGTGGACAAGCCGTGCGGCGCCCCGGGCTGCTGCACGGCTTGTCCGCCTGTAGAAACGGCCCTGCCTATTACCCAGTCACCAACTGGGTTGGGGATATTGACCCTCTGCCCTGAACCTATTTTTAACAGCAAACTACAGGTTTTGTTAATTAGCCAAGCATTGATTACCATCAGATCTAGGGAAAAAAACCTGGACAGGATCTAATCAGTCCTGCTGCTCAAAACACTGAAGGGTAGATTACTTAACGCTTCATTAACGAGGCAAAGCAGGAGGAGAGACCGACAAGATGTATGAACATCTTGCCTGCCGAAGTGGTGGAGTGCAAACTCCCCCCTCCGGCGACGTTCCCTCCTGGAGTCAGCGTGTCACTTAACACTGACGCGCTGTCTCCTTCCCAGTGGCCGGTTGGACTGGGCATGCGCGGGATCTCGTTACTCACGCGAGATCGCCAGCGCAGCTCAGAGCCAGCAGCAGGAGCAGCGCTGTCCCTACTGTGGGCATAGGGCATCGCCACCTGCAGCTGTCAAAATTGATAGCTGCAGGGGGCGGACCTGTCATACATTAGGTAGGAGGCAGGCGCCCAATATAAAATAACGTTCCTACGTTAAGCCTCCTCCCCTGCACTGCGCCCGTTAAACACCCGCATTGCGAGTGTCATAGATCAGGGGAAGTGCTATCCCCTGTCATAGCGCACGGCGATAGCGCATATTCCCCTGATCGCCGGATGATAAATCTACCCCTCTATTTAGTACTCAGACGAGTGTCCTGTATGGAATTATATTAGTTTAATATTATTTGTTGCTATTACATTATTTTAGTGGATTTTGTTAGAATAAACTGCTTAATTCACTGGAATTTGGAGAATTTTGGTTAACTTTGAGCAACAAGGATATCCCACACTCTTTTACTTTTGGTTATATGTTCATGAAAAAGTGGGTGGTGCAAATGCATGATGTGGCAAAGTGAGTGTAGAGTGTGGCACAGTGCCTCCCTCTGGTAACACAATGCTTTTGTGTCATTGTGAAGCAGGAGTGTTACAGTACTGGTGAGGGGGATAGTATTGGCTGAAAGCAAATACCACTAGGTGGCGCTGCTTACCACAAAGACTAAACCAACAATAAAAGTGTAATATCACTTATTTAATAAAAAAAAGGGTACTTATGTAGTATCTGGGCGTCCGATTTTGTGATTGTATGCCTTACCTTAAGGCATACAATCAGATGCGATGCGATTCGATGCGATTTTGCATAGGATTCAATGTTAAGGTCCTGTTCATTTCCCCACTATCCAAGTGGGCATAGAGTTGATTTTATATAGCGTGGCGAGCGCAGCGAGCCACTGAGCCCGAAGCGTGGCGAGCGAAGCGAGCCCTGCGAGGGGACGCATATTTCTTAAAAAGTATTCTGTGTCCCCTCGCGGGGCTCGCTACGCTCGCCACGCTTCGGGCTCGGTGGCTCGCTACGCTCGCCACAGGTTTATATCCAACTCCATGCCCACTTGGATAGTGGGGAAAGGAAAAGGACCCCTTTTTCCCATTGAATTCTATGTTAAAATGGACTCAGACCATTTTAACATTGAATCCTATGGAAAAATCTTGACCATCGCATCGCATACAATTTGGTCGCATGCGATGCGATGCGATCCGATCCGATTTCTAAATCGGACGCCCAGATACTACATAAGTACCAAAAAAAGGCATACATTCATACACAATTCATATACACAATGCACTATTAAAAACTGACACACAAGACATACAACATTTAACACCTATATATATAGTAAACTGTAAATGTAAGCTATTTTGAGAAAAGCCTAATTAAAAGGCTGAAACGTCAATGAAATGAACATGGCTGTTTGGTTTTCTTCACTGAGACAAGTCCCAGTGCCGCGGCTGTCTGTCTATTGTTTATATATATATATATATATATACAACCCAATAGTGTTATTAAGCGCCCAATAAACAATTTGCCAATATAATTTATAATATCTTTCCACTCAATGTAGAATTAATATCCACCAAAAACTTCATTCAAATAAAAAACATTTATTAAAAGTATATAAAAAGGTAATACACTTGGAAGACTTTTCTCAGATGGTGATCAAATAAAGAACCCGACGCGTTTCGTCCCTTTATGGGACTTCATCAGGGGTTAGATATAAATCTTTTCAGCAATAAGGGATGTTTTTTTAAACCAAGTATGAAGATTAAGGAGAATTTATTCACGCTGGATTTTCCAATAAATAAATTACTACTGTAATGGTCCCTTATTTTTATACACTTGTATGATCCGTCTTTAATTAGATCCAAATATGATCCGTCTTTATTAAGATAATGTGGCCAAACTTTTCAGATCATGTGGTCGGACCGTATAAGTGTGGCCAATGTGTTCAATGGATTATTATAAGGAAAAAAGACCCTCCAATTTGATGAATTTTATTGGTCTGGATCAGGGTGGCTAATTCCAGTAAAATGGCCAGCCAGGCCAACCTCCATCAATGGACTATTTTTTATATATAGTTTAGGGTTTAAGCCTGTTGTAGGTAGTTATCAAGGATTTAAATCCCAAACTCAAAATAAATGGTGTAGACACCTTCTAAAAAATGGAAGGTGATTAAAAAGCCCCCTAAATATCACCAGTGCATGTGTGCTCTCCAAGATCCAAAGGGCAAGTCTTGCCCTTTGGATCTTGGAGAGCACACATGCACTGGTGATATTTAGGGGGCTTTTTAATCCACCTCCATTTTTTTAGAATGTGTCTACACCATTTATTTTGAGGTTTGGGATTTAAATCCTTGATAACTACCTACAACAGGCTTAAACCCTAAACTATATATAAAAAATAGTCCATTGATGGAGGTGGCCTGGCTGGCCATTTTACTGGAATTAGCCACCCTGATCAGACCAATAAAATTCATCAAATTGGAGGGTCTTTTTCCTTATAATAATCCATTAAACACATTGCCACACTTATACGGTCCGACCACATGATCTGAAAAGTTTGGCCACATTATCTTAATAAAGACGATCATATTTGGATCTAATTAAAGACGGATCATACAAGTGTATAAAAATAAGGGACCATTACATACAGTAGTAATTTATTTATTTGGAAAATCCAGCGTGAATAAATTCTCCTTAATCTTCATACTTGGTTTAAAAAAACATCCCTTATTGCTGAAAAGATTTATATCTAACCCCTGATGAAGTCCCATAAAGGGACGAAACGCGTCGGGTTCTTTATTTGATCACCATCTGAGAAAAGTCTTCCAAGTGTATTACCTTTTTATATACTTTTAATAAATGTTTTTTATTTGAATGAAGTTTTGGTGGATATTAATTCTACATTGAGTGGAAAGATATTATAAATTATATTGGCAAATTGTTTATTGGGCGCTTAATAACACTATTGGGTTGTGTATTTGAGTGTGTGGGTCCCTCTAGTAGGGGATCTAGTGTTAATAGCGACCACCCATATCTAGCGCAAAACACCTGGTGATATTGGATTGTTGATATATATATATATACTAGGTGATTCATCGCGCCCTACGGGCGCTCTTCACACCGTCGTAAGGGCTGCGCCCCCTTAATTTGTGAACGTTTGTATATAAGAAATATGGTTAGAATTGTATGAAAGATGCCCTGTATTGCAACTTAGGTGTCCGCGAATCGCGGGAGTGGGTGTCGCGGAGGGTACCGCGAATTGCAGGAGGGGGGTCGCGGGGGTGCCGTGAATTGCAGGAGGGGGGGTTGTGGGGGGTGGATGCTGCGAATCGCGGGAGGGGAGGGATTGCAGAGAATCGCGGGAGGGGGGTCGTGGGGTGGGTTGCCACAAATCGCGGGAGGGGGGTTACGGGGCGGGGGTTGCGGCGAATCATGGTAGGGGGGGTCGCGGGGGTGTGCCGTGAATCACGGGAGGGGGGTCACGGGGTGGGGTGCCGAGAATCGCGGGGGGGGTGTGTGTGTGTGTGTGCCGTGAATCGCGGGAGTGGGGGTTGCGGGGGGGGTGGGGGGGTGTGACGCGAATCGCCACAAGAAAAAATCAACACAGAAAGGTCAACACATGTAAATGTTGACATAAGTGTGGCACTTCATTGGTGTCCATGTCGACACATGAGAATGAATATGAAAACATTCAAAAATGAAAAAAAAAACTTCAAAAACTCATGTCAACCTTTTTCATTGTTGACCATAGCCATGTCAGTGTTTTCCATGTGCAATTTAATTCTGGAGCTGCCGCGAATCGCGGGGGGGGGGGGGGGTGCCGCGAATTGCGGGAGGGGGGGTCGCGGGGGTGGGTGCCGCGAATCGCGGGAGGGGGGGTTACGGGGCGGGGGTTGCGGCGAATCATGGGAGGGGGGGTCGCGGGGGTGTGCCGTGAATCACGGGAGGGGGGTCACGGGGTGGGGTGCCGAGAATCGCGGGGGAGGTGTGTGTGTGTGCCGTGAATCGCGGGAGTGGGGGGGGGGTGGGGGGGTGTGACGCAAATCGCCACAAGAAAAATCAACACAGAAAGGTCAACACATGTAAATGTTGACATAAGTGTGGCACTTCATTGGTGTCCATGTCGACACATGAGAATGAATATGAAAATATTAAAAAAATGAAAAAAAAAAACTTCAAAAACTCATGTCAACCTTTTTCATTGTCGACCATAGCCATGTCAGTGTTTTCCATGTGCAATTTAATTCTGGAGCTGCCGCGAATCACGGGGGGGTGCCGCGAATTGCGGGAGGGGGGGTCGCGGGGTGGGTGCCGCGAATCGCGGGAGGGCGGGGTTCACAGGGGTTCCGGTGGGGGGTTGCCGCGAATTGCGGGAGGTGGGGGGTCACGGGGGGTGCCGCGAATTGCGGGAGGGGGGGTTGCGGGGGGGTGTGACGTGAATCGCCACAAGAAAAAATCAACACAGAAAGGTCAACACATGTAAATGTTGACATAAGTGTGCCACTTCATTGGTGTCCATGTTGACACATGACAATGATTATGAAAACATTCAAAAAATGAAATAAATCTTTAAAAACTCATGTCAACCTTTTCATTGTCGACCATAGCCGTGCCAGTGTTTTGCATGTGCCATTTAATCCTGGGGCTGCCGCGAATCGCGGGGGTGTCGCGATTTGCGGGAGGGGGGGGTTGCGGGGGGTGGCTGCCGCGAATCGCGGGAGAGCGGGGTTCATGGGGGTTCCGGTGGGGGGTTGCCGCGAATTGCGGGAGGGGGGTCGCAAGGGGGGGCCGCGAATCGCCAGAGGGGGGGTTGCGGGGGTGTGACGCGAATCGCCACAAGAAAAAAATCAACACAGAAAGGTCAACACATGTAAATGTTGACATAAGTATGGCACTTCATTGGTGTCCATGTCGACACATGAGAATGAATATGAAAATATTCAAAAAAATGGACAAAAAAACTTCAAAATCTCATGTCAACCTTTTTCATTGTCGACCATAGCCATATCAGTGTTTTCCATGTGCAATTTAATTCTGGAGCTGCCGCGAATCACGGGGGGTGCCGCGAATTGCGGGAGGGGGGGGTCGCGGGGGGTGGGTGCCGCGAATCGCGGGAGGGCGGGGTTCACAGGGGTTCCGGTGGGGGGTTGCCGCTAATTGCGGGAGGTGGGGGGTCACGGGGGGTGCCGCGAATCGCGGGAGGGGGGGTTGCGGGGGGTGTGACGCGAATCGCCACAGAAAAAATCAACACAGAAAGGTCAACACATGTAAATGTTGACATAAGTGTGCCACTTCATTGGTGTCCATGTCGACACATGACAATGAATATGAAAAAATTAAAAAAAAATCTTTAAAAACTCATGTCAACCTTTTTCATTGTCGACCATAAGCCATGTCAGTGTTTTGCATGTGCCATTTAATCCTGGGGCTGCTGCGAATTGCGGGGGGGGGGAGGGTGTGCCGCGAATCGCGGGAGGGGGGTCGCAGGGGGGGTGCCGCCAATCGTGCAAGGGGGGTCGCGGGGGGGTTCTTTTTGCCGCGAACCGCGGGAGGGAGGTCGCGGGGGGGTGTTTTTTCCGCGAATCGGGGGGGGTGTCACGGGGAGGGTTTGCCGCGATTCGCGGGGAGGGGGGGTGGTTATGCCGCGAATTGCGGGAGGGGTCGTGGGGGGGGTTCTTTTTGCAGCGAATCGCGGGAGGGGGGGCGCGGGGGTGTTTTTGCTGCGAATCGCGGTAGGGGGGTCGCGGGGGAGCGGGTGTTTTTGCCGCGAATCGCGGGGAGGGGCGGCGGGGGAGGTTTTGCCGCAAATCGCGGGAGGGGGGCGCTCACCTGGTGGCTGTGGAGTAGCAGTGCTGGGCAACATGGGAAGGCAGTGGGTGTCTGGCACTGTCTGTGGGCTCACTGGGCTGGTTCTCTGTCACATACCTCCCAACATGACCCTCTCCAGGAGGGACACAATGCTCTGTTTCTAGACTTCCCCTTAATGTATGATTGCCATCACCTGTTTTAAACAGGTTAATTTCTCAAAGGTGTTCAGCACAGATGAAGGCAATCACACATTAAGAGGAAAGTCCAGGAGCAGAGCGTTATAGACACAGACACACACTTTGAGTGACAGATGTAGCCAAATATATAGGAGATCTCCTATATATTTGGCTACATCTGTCACTCAAAGTGGGTGTCTGTGTCTATAACGCTCTGTTCCTGGACTTTCCTCTTAATGTGTGATTGCCTTCATCTGTGCTGAACACCTTTCTGAGAAATTAACCTGTTTAAAACAGGTGATGGCAATCATACATTAAGGGGAAGTCTAGAAACAGAGCATTGTGTCCCTCCTGGAGAGGGTCATGTTGGGAGGTATGTGACAGAGAACCAGCCCAGTGAGCCCACAGACAGTGCCAGACACCCACTGCCTTCCCATGTTGCCCAGCACTGCTGCTACTCCACAGCCACCAGGTGAGCGCCCCCCTCCCGCGATTTGCGGCAAAACCTACCCCCCCCCCCACGCGCCCCCCCCCCCCCTCCCGCGATTTGCGGCAAAAATACCCGCTCCCCCGTGACCCCCCCTACCGCGATTCGCAGCAAAAACACCCCCGCGACCCCCCCTCCCGCGATTCGCAGCAAAAACACCCCCGCGACCCCCCCTCCCGCAATTCGCGGCATAACCACCACCCCGCGACCCCCCCCTCCCGCGAATCGCTGTAAACCCTCCCCCCTGACCCCCACCCCGATTCGCGGAAAAAACACCCCCCCCGCGACCTCCCTCCCGCGATTCGCGGCAAAAAGGACCCCCCGCGACCCCCCCTTGCACGATTGGCGGCACCCCCCCTGTGATCCCCCTCCCGCGATTCGCGGCACCCCCCCCGCAATTCGCAGCAGCCCCAGGATTAAATGGCACATGCAAAACACTGACATGGCTATGGTCGACAATGAAAAAGGTTGACATGAGTTTTTGAAGATTTATTTTTAATTTTTTTAATTTTTTCATATTCATTGTCATGTGTCGACATGAACACCAATGAAGTGGCACACTTATGTCAACATTTACATGTGTTGACCTTTCTGTGTTGATTTTTTCTTGTGGCGATTCGCGTCACACCCCCGCAACCCCCCCTCCCGCGATTCGCAGCACCCCCCGTGACCCCCCACCTCCCGCAATTCGCGGCAACCCCCCACCGGAACCCCTGTGAACCCCGCCCTCCCGCGATTCGCGGCACCCACCCCCGCGACCCCCCCTCCCGCAATTCGCGGCACCCCCCCGTGATTCGCGGCAGCTCCAGAATTAAATTGCACATGGAAAACACTGACATGGCTATGGTCGACAATGAAAAAGGTTGACATGAGTTTTTGAAGTTTTTTTGTCATTTTTTGAATATTTTCATATTCATTCTCATGTGTCGACATGGACACCAATGAAGTGCCACACTTATGTCAACATTTACATGTGTTGACCTTTCTGTGTTGATTTTTTTCTTGTGGCGATTCGCGTCACACCCCCCGCAACCCCCCCTCCGGCGATTCGCGGCACCCCGGCACCCCCCCGCGACCCCCCCCCCTCCCGCAATTCGCGGCAACCCCCCACCGGAACCCCCATGAACCCCGCGATTCGCGGCACCCCCCCCCCCGCAACCCCCCCCTCCCGCAAATCGCGGCACCACCCGCGATTCGCGGCAGCCCCAGGATTAAATGGCACATGCAAAACACTGGCACGGCTATGGTCGACAATGAAAAAGGTTGACATGAGTTTTTGAAGATTTATTTCATTTTTTGAATGTTTTCATATTCATTGTCATGTGTCAACATGGACACCAATGAAGTGGCACAGTTATGTCAACATTTACATGTGTTGACCTTTCTGTGTTGATTTTTTCTTGTGGCGATTCGCGTCACCCCCCCCCCCCACCCCCCCGCAACCCCCACTCCCGCGATTCACGGCACACACACACCCCCCCGCGATTCTCGGCACCCCACCCCGTGACCCCCCCTCCCGTGATTCACGGCACATCCCCCGCGACCCCCCCTACCATGATTCGCCGCAACCCCCGCCCCCGTAACCCCCCTCCCGCGATTTGCGGCAACCCACCCCGCGACCCCCCTCCCGCGATTCTCTGCAATCCCTCCCCTCCCGCGATTCGCAGCATCCACCCCCCCACAACCCCCCCTCCTGCAATTCGCGGCACCCCCGCGACCCCCCCTCCTGCAATTCGCGGCACCCTCCGCGACCCCCCCTCCCGCGATTCGCGGACGCCTAAGTTGCAATACAGGGCATCTTTCATACAATTCTAACCATATTTCTCATATACAAACGTTCACAAATTAAGGGGGCGCAGCCCCTTACGACGGTGTGAAGAGCGCCCGTAGGGCGCGATGAATCACCTAGTATATATATATATATGGCGAGGCTGGGTATAATGTTCTATACTGAGGCTTTTAGGCAAATACTGATGTTCAGTTTATATCAGAGGCATTAAGCCATAGTTACCAGTCCCATTTGTATTGTCCTGCAGGGCTCCTTTTGGTTAATATAGGACACGTTCCCTTTATCAGAGCAGATGATAAGAAGTCCTTTTTAAGGTATGGTCGACCCTTCAATATGTGGACCAGCTCCAGGTGCTAGTGTTCAAATATTTGTACCTTTATAGCTCCTGCGGAAAGAAATTCCCCAAACATGGGGTATATACAGCAGCCGGTTCGGCAGTGACTGCGGGTGGCAATACCGGGCTAAGTCAGGCTCCAACACGCGTTTCTCCGCTCCTCCTACCCTGATTGTTCATGGATTCTGTGCTGGACACCACAAGGATTGCCTTTGGGAGTGGTCATTACAGGAACCCCAGCATGGGGCATAGGAGGCCAGGGGCACTGGGACTAGCGATGCTGCATCAGGTCAGTCATTGTCTGCTTTTCTGAAAAAATGTTGCACCCCAGTCCTGTCACCCAGATTTTCCATGTCACCCAGGTTCCCATGTAGATATCCTGGACATCTAAAATGTTCCCAGAAGAACATTGCTCAACTACTGTGTGACGTAATGTCATGGTTCTGCCCACACTCCCAAAGTCTCTTTGATGTTCTTTGATAGGATTAAAAATATGCGTGAAGTGGGCAGTCAGTTTACTATAAATGTAGAAAAAGACCAATTTCCAAAAGACCTAGATCCTGATTTCTACGCAATGCCGATGTTCACGCAAGCTGAGCATTTATTGGTAGACTTTGCCGCTTGCAATCAGTAGCAAACATATAGTGCTATGGATTGCCGGAGGGAGGAGGGCCCCAACAGGTATCTAGCCTAGGGCCCCATGAGGTGTAAATCCACCTGAGGTTTAAATCCACCTCTGCTGTCACCCACTGACCTCTGACTGCTTCATATGGTTTTGGCTGCTCCTTATGTCCCAGAGACACTTACCTCTGACTGTTCCCTAAGTCTCAGAGACACTTACTATTGACTGCTCCCTATGCCCGTGATTGCTCCCTGTGTCTCATAAGCACTGACCCCTGACTGCACCCCATATCTTTGAGGCACTGACCTCTGGCTGCTCCCCATATCTTTGACTACCCTCTGTCTTACCAGGGATCTGGTGACTTACTGGCATATTGGTTTGCGACCAGGCATTTGTATAATGAACTTGTTAAGTTGATGAACCTTGGTGCATTGTGGTGTGTACATTGTGTTGGTCTGGCCTTGGATGTGGTGAGTTGAATAGTGATCTGAGTCCTTTTGCCCTGGAAAGATATCTGCACTGTCAGGAATGTTAGCAGCAATCAGGGGTTTACTGTTTTGGCTTGAAACGTAGTCTCTTGTGCGCTTAAGAGGATCTTCTGCATCAACTTCACTGAAACTGATGCTGTCGCTTTCACTTCCACCTTCAGCTTGTTCTAAAACTTTTAAATGTGCCATTTCCTTGGCATGTTCACATTTTTTCTCTAGAGCTTCTATTTCTGCCCTTTCTTGCTGCTCTGGCTTCCATTGCTTCTTTTCACCTGCTGCTCTGGCTTCCATTTCTGCCTTTTTTTGTGTGCAAAGTCAGCTTATATTTTAGTCGTTTCTACTTCTGCACGTGCCTTTACAAGTTGTTCGCTGAGCAAGGAATATTTTGAACTTCGTGACTTAGATGATCGCGTTGAATGGCTGGTGGACACAGAACAGGGGCGTAGCTTGTGTAAGGCAGCCCCCGCTACTGCTTGGGGGAGCGGGGGCTGCGTGGGCGCTGGCTCCCACCCGGCGCACTATGTGTCAAAACGGGCGGGTTGCTGTTTTTTTTAAACTTACATTCTAGTTTGCTGCGTGCGCCTGCTGGCGCGCCGCCTGCGGCTGCCGCAAAGGCAAGTCGGCCACGGCACTGGAGCAGCCATGACAGTCTGACAGACTCACTGTCAGACTGTCACATTGCTTGATCGGCAGGTGGCTGTCCAATGGGATGGAGGGCGGGCGTGATTTGGCTGTGGAATGAGAGGGTGGGCGGGGGAATGGCCTGATACTGAGTGACAGGGGAAGCAGCAGTGGCTGCTGGTTACTCTGCCTCAGCTTCTCCTATGCGTGTGACGTCATCACGTTACACGCTGGAGAGGCCAGACAGAGGAGCCCAGGAAGCTGAGCAGGGAGGGTGGTTTCCTCAGGTTGCAGTGTCCCAGTTGATCCAGTCTTCATAACTTCTTCAGGCAGCATTGTAAAAGCAGAGGTATGTTTTTACTTGCAATTATATAAATAAGGGCCCCTTACACTTGTGAGATTTTGTGAGATTTGACCCAATTCAGGTGGATTGAGTCAATTTATTTGACAAAATCTGATGTGCCTGTTTGACAAAATCTTATGTGCCTGATGTGTAGGACACAATGCTCAATCCTGTGCCATTGGGTATAACCAAAAGATTGTAAAGGAGCCCACACACGCACCGTTGCCGGCGGTGCGATGCTGTACGATGGGGTGCGCGCTCCCGCGGCACCTCATCGTACAGTACAAAAAGTATGTGCTGCACATACTTTTTGTACTAGCTTTTTCTTGTACTTTGTACTAGCTTTTTCTTGTACTTTGTACTAGCTTTTTCTAGCATAGCATCGCATCGCATGCACATCGTATGCACAAGGCATACGATGCGATGCTATGTGTGCTAGTTAAGCCCACAACGCACGCCGGGATCGGTGCGTGTGTGGGCTACATAAGAGATAAATCCTGCACATAGGATAAATCTTGAGTCAATCCGGTTCAATTTGTTGAACAATAAATTGAACAAGTGTAAGGGGGCCTTTAAGGTGCCCATACACGGTACAATTGCTGTGTGCGATGAGACGCTCCAGTCACATACCTCATTTCACAACTCAAAAAGTAAGTGCTGCACATACTTTTTGTAGGAGATCTCATCTCATTGCATCTCATTGCATTGCAAAACCTATGCGATGCAATCTAGTCCAAATTGTATATAACGTTCCCCACTGCCTTTTCATCTCTATCTCTCCGTGTTGTTTCTCTTTCCTGTCATGCATCACCTGTCCCTATCCTCTATATCACCTGCTGGTCTCACCCACTTTGTCTCCCTGTCACATATTCCCTGACATCATCCAATGATTCCTCCTATCACCGATTCCCTGGCTTCACCCATTGGCTCTCACTCTCACTCTGGGGTGAATTTATGAAGCTTGGAGAAGTGTTATCTATCCCCATAAAGAACGTTATGAGCAAGGTGATAATGTTTCAGCCAATCAGCTACAATATGTAAATTGACAGGTAAGAGCTGATTGGCTGAACCATTATCACCTTGCTCATAACGTTCTTTATGGGGATAGATAACACTTCTCCAAGCTTCATAAATTCACCCCTCTGTCTCCCACTATCTACTATCTCTCCCTGTCACTCACTGCCTCATCACCTGTCTTTCACCTACATCATTATCTATCAACCTCTCACACTCCTGTCATTCTCTGCTTCTCCAATGTATCACCCACTCCCCATAACTCTCTCTTCTCCATGTTATCCACTGCCTCTCTCTGTCATCCCATACCTCCCAACATGACCCTCTCCGGAGGGACACAATGCTCTGTTTCTGGACTTCCCTAATTAATGACTGCCATCACCTGTTTTAAACAGGTTAATGGACAAAAAAGGCATTTCACCACAGGTGATGGTAATCATAAATTAAGAGGAAATCCCAGAAACAGAGCATTCTGTCCCTGTGCCTGGCTTTGGTGGTAAAGAACGGTCATTCTTTAAGAACTCTGTGTGTGTGTAGGTAGTGGGGTGCACTCTCCCTCGACATTGATTGTCATGGGCCATGCTTCTGTCCGGGGGATGGCCATCACCACCAGGCCGGGGGGCTGACCAGGGAGAGTGATCACCAGCGATGTATGTATGCATAGTGATCTTTAACCCCACCTTTCCTATAGTGACCATTCTTTAGTGCCGCCACCATTTATTGTCATAGTTTTAGTTGTCACAATAAATTTGACATTCTTTTGAAACGCCAGCACTTTGTGCCCGTGTCTTATTTTAGGTTAAGTTATTTAAGTTTAGAGTTAAGGTTGTGTTTAGGTTTGTCAACAGACAAGGTGTAAACCGGGAGGATACCCGATGGATACCCGATACTTGGGTCTCAAAAATCCAAAGACAAATATAGTAAAAATGTCACTATAATGGAAACTTCTGAGGAAGAGAGGGATCTAGGTGTCACTATTTCAGCTGACTTAAAGGCAGGCAGGCAGGCAATGTAACAAAGCAATGAAGAAGGCAACTCAGATGCTTGGTTGCATAGGGAGAGGTATCAGCAGTAGAAAGAAAGAAGTAATAATGCCACTGTATAGGTCATTGGTACGACCTCACCTAGAGTATTGTGTTCAGTTCTGGAGGCCATATCTCCAGAAGAATATAAATACATTAGAGACTGTACAAAGAAGGGCAACTAAAATGGTGCATGGCCTACATCACAAAACGTACAAGGAAAGACTAAAAGATCTTAATATGTATAGTTTAGAGCAGAGAAGGGAAAGGGGGGACATGATAGAAACTTTCAAATATATCAAGGGTTTTAACAAGGTACAGGTGGGAGACATTCTTCACAGGAAGAGGAGCAACAGAACACGAGGACATGCACTGAGGGAGGAAGATTCAGGGGAAATGTGAGGAAGAATTACTTCACAGAAAGAGTAGTAGATAAGCCTCCCATCAGAATTTAAACATGCTTGGGATAGGCATATTGATATCCTTACAAAGAAATAAGGATAAAATATGGTCTGAGGTCACATGTTTAAAAAAGGTGCAGACTAGATGGGCCAAGTGGTTCTTATCTGCCGTCAAATTCTATGTTCCTATGTTTCTAGAATCCACACTTCAGGGAAGCGCTTGGTGGCCTAAGCTCCCCTGTCTGACGCTAGAGCTGAAGGAGCACCTCTAGGGTCTGTCCAAATAGGTGGCGGCTATCTTTGGAGGGGCGCAACTTCTCTGTATGCTGACAGGGACTCTGAGCCCCTGAGGCGCTGATCTCCCCCCTTGCCAGCAGCTCTCACCTCCCGGCTCCAACAGTAAAATGGGGCGGCCCCGTGCACCCACGGAAGTTTGCCTATGCTCACACAACAAACCCACCAACTGCCCTCAGTAGCCAAGATCTGCCTTCCAACTTCAAGGACAAGATTGATGCGAACTTACATGAAATAGTAGCTTCCTGCTGGGGCAGCAATTTTCCATTGGCTATCTGGCAGCTTCTTTTCATTTGATTCTGCAAAGCAAAAATGAAATCTTCTGTTTATCTTCCTTCTTCACTACCCATGTCTCCCTATCTGACATGCCCCTATTAGGCTTAAGAAAAATATTAATCATCTTTCTTTCTACTGATATCTTTCCATAGTTATCCAAGCTGTAATGATTTCTACTATTATGAAAAAAAATCTGAGCAACCCATATCGTACCTACGCTGGTCATGATTAAGCATCACATTCACTGCTAGAGCCTCCTAATTAAACTGTTCTCTGCCACCTGTATACTCTTCCAGTACAAGTCTCCTGAGACTCTGTGGCAGAAGTCAAGTACTCAATGATCTTAAATTGTTATGTATTGATTCCACAGCCAGGTAGCTCACTTAATCAGGTGCTGATTCTGTCTCTGCTCGCCTCTGTGCAGGGTATGGCACCCCAAAAATCAATGGTATTAGCAACCAATCTTGAACACTACAGGATAATAGAATTCAGAGATATTGGTTACATATACCTGCGCAGGTGTATGACATGCCCCCAAGCCGCGTCAAGGCTTCTCTGTATATTGGGGGTCCCTAGCGCTATATCTAGGTGCAGGGTGTGGCACCCCAAAAACTATCATAAGCTAGGAAGCCCAGTGTGGCATGCCAGTGAGATACTATAGTGTTAATAATAATTAGTGATAGGAAGCCGAAACTATATATAAATAGAGAGATAAAATAAAAAATGAAATGTAATTAAAATGAGAGAGATAGTGTAAGTGAGGGAAAAGTGTTAATAGAATGTAAGGGCATGCCGAACTAAAGCCACCCAGCCCATCCAGTCCAGGGGCACCGCACCCCACACCACTGTTATCCTAAATGGGGTCTACGATTAACCAGCAAGGAGCCACATGATAATGGCTCCTTACTTGATATATCTGAACTAAGAGCTACCTACATTGGAGCAACCCCAGACTACTCCATTTGGCATATCAGGGCCTGGTTATGAATTTGCAGCCTTGCGAGTCAACCAGAATAAGGGCCCAATGCGTTTTTTTTACTCATTATTACCCTTCACTTTCATGCATCTGAGTTGTATATCACTGAACTGATTGAGCATCTGCCAGTATAAATGTCTGAAGATTAAGATACTGATTAAGGCCTTTGTCCCAGTAGGCAGTCGTCCAAGTTTGAAAAAAGAAACTAAAGGTATAATTCAGCTTTGTTAGCAAAGCAAAATACACAAATGGCCAAAGCTATGCTGCACTGCAGGTGGGCGGGGCCGCATTTCCCACTAGGCTAGTGAGCGGCAGCTGCTGGGGGTTGCAAGGCATTCTCTTCCCCTCGTGGGTCGCCGGAGAGAACAATATGTCAGGGCCAATGTTTCGTAATCACGTACTTCGTCAGAGGGCGTACGTGATTATGAAACGTGTTGGCACGTGGTCTGGCGTTGCTGTCCTGTGTGCCGAACCTACAGAGGAGAGTGTAACCGCTCCAACAATTTTGTGTTGAATACACAAACTCCTATGCTGTTTTAGTGCGGTGGTTGAACTGCCCACTCTGGTACGTTACCCTACATTTGTATTACGCTTAGATACTTTTTTGTTTTATTAAAAACTTTACTTGAGATACTGCACTATGGAGTGCTTTTATTTCTCCTTTTAGATATTTATACCTGTGGGATCCAGGTTACTGAGAGCTGCCGGGTGTTATTAAACCCAAAGTGCATCGGATAAACAGACTTTGGATGGGATATCCAACTCCCTCAACTGTGGACTATTAATTATATTATCAAGGTTTTGCGCACTTATCCCTTTCTCTTTATATATATATATATATATATATATATATATATATATATATATATATATATTCTGATATTTTTAAAGACAGGTTATGATTCTTATTTGTACCCTTGGATGTTTTTAACCAATAAATGTTTGTCCAACCTTATTTTAAACGTATTAATGTGTCTGCCGACACCACTTCTCCAGGAAGAGAGTTCCATAGTTTGACTGCCCTGACTGTAAAGACATTTTTCCTTCTAAGGGAACAAAATTTTCTTATTTCTAATCTAAACTCGTACCCACGTGTCCTAGAGTCCTTCCTTGCAGTAAAAAGGGTGTTTGACAGTTCCTTATATTGCCCCCTGATATATTTGTACATGTTGCTCATGTCCCCCCTTAAACGTCTCTTCTCTAGTGTAAACAGTCCCAATTTTTGAAGCTTGATACAGCTTGCTACATGCAAAAGCAGCCAGTATTTACCCTGCAAAGAAACAAAATACATGTACAGTATTTGCTCCCCTTGCATGGCAACATAGTTTGTTACAGATGCAAAATTACTGGCTCTAAGTGATATATCATTAAGGCTATGGATGATATTGATATCATTAAAGGCACCACTTGTATATCGTCCAGTGTGTACGTTCAATATCTTTAACGATGCACTCGGCCACGTGTAGCTAAGGATAAATGGGAGCATGGCCCTCAGCTCACAGAACGCCGGCTATGCCCCCACAGTGTTAAAAACTGGGTGTGGCCTTGATGGAGTGCCGCAATTGTAGGCCACATGCCCCCTGGCCCTGAGGCAATGCCCCCAAATTTCGGGCGAGTGCTTTCAGCATGCACATGCATCCCTACTCCCTTCTCTTCAAAGTTGGGAGATATGATACTATGGGCCTTATTCTAGTTCACTCTTTCTGACAAAATCCTTCTTAGATGGACAAAACCATGTGCACTGCAGGGGGGCAGATGTAAAATGTGCAGATAGAATTCGATTTGGGTGAGTTATTTTGTTTTTGTCCAGGGAAAATGCTTTATTTTACACTGCAATATAGATCTCACTTTGAAGTAAAACCCCACCCAAATCTAATTCTCTCTGTACAAGTTACATCTGCCCCACCTGCAGTGCACATGGTTTTGTCCATCTAATAAGGATTTTGTCAGAAAGAGTGAACTAGAATAAGGCCCTATATTTGGACTTTGGATGTGTTTAAAACTATTGTAACAGACTGAGGGGGGATGTATTAAGCGATTGTGTTACATTCCGCCACACATCGCATTGATACTAATCGGATTTAACATATGCGATTAGTATCACAAAGGACAGCTTTTGCTAAAAGAGCTACCCTTTGCGAAGCCGCCAGATGCAAGGGTGCCCAAGGGTCTCTCACACCTCCTATGCCCGGGAACCTCCTATTGTAGACAGCTGCAGGGACTCCCGGGCTCCTCCTCCTCCCTGCACCTGGAAGGGGAAATACTGCTGCTAGGGAGGAGAAGGTCACTGGGTCCGGGCAGCACAGCAGGTAGGGAGAATGGCGTGGGAGGCTTGGGGCGGCGGAGTCCGGTGCGGGGTGGCAGAGCATGCGAAAGGAAGCCCACTGGCTGGAAAAAGCTGGAAAAAGCTGCCGTTACCCTCTGTGGTGGAAATGCGGCGGTTCCGCGTTGATAAATACGAAAATGCAGTAAAAACCCTCAAAACAGGGTTTTTACCACATTTTTCATTTGATACAACCCGGCCTAATAAAGTAAATGTGTTTAGCGCAATAAACTATGTACAGCATATACTGTAGGTTGGGAACTGGTTGTAGACCTGGAACTGGTTGTAGTCTGTCTTTTTTAAACTTTTTATTAATGACCTTGTAAATGGGAGAGTAAAAATATATTACATAGGCCTATCCGAATGGTAACTAGGCCAGGAAGAAAACAGAAATCATATTGTACAGAGTGGTATATAAAGGCATAGTATTTTATATGAGAACATGCAAAACCAATTCTAGTAAACATAGGATGTTTTTAACTATTACTTTAGTCATTAATGTTGACCTTGTTATTTCCATACTTGCCGACTTTCTGCCTGCCCTCTCCGGGAGAGGGGGCGGCCAGCTCAGTGAGGCGGGGGTGGGGCCATTGCCAGGAGTGAAAAGGGGTGGTGTGGGGGTGAAGCCATGGGAGGGCTGACTTCTTTGGGGGTCGCAATGAGAGTGATTGCGTCATTTTAGCCACGCCCGTTGTGCAATCCCGGTATTTCAGACTAAAATGACGCGATTTGCGTAATTTGACCCACAGAACCCACCGCGAAGGGGCGGTTTGCGGGTGACGGATGGCCCTGTGAGAGGGTCGTCCCCCTTTCCGGGGGGGCTGGGAGGGAGAACCGATTTCCAGGACCATCCCGCCCATTCCGGGAGGGTAGGCAACCCTGGTTATTTCTTATATCGCTATTTATAATCTGAATCTAGATTTGCTACTTTTGTATCTATCTCTTTAAAAGAAGAAAAAACATTAATTCCATCACTGGGCGGTGGACACTTCCTCATCGTCGTACTCACCAGCTATTTTCAAATCTGGTCTTCTAAATCATATGATTTAAAAGTCAATTAAAAAAATTGTGAACAACTCCCACTCAAAATTTCAAAAGTAATTCCAGATTTACTGATGAAAAACAAACACTCTACTACACAAAGGCATATATTCAATGCCGTGGGCGAGCGGTGACTGCGAGCAGGACTTTTTGCTCGCAGTCACCGCTCACCCTGTCAGTATTCAACTGACCCCCCCTCATTCGCAAATTCCCCCTCGCTCCGTTTTTTGAGCGAGGGGGAATTTGCGAATGTGCCTCCAAAAGCTGCGAGAGCCGAGGCTAATTACAGCGAGTTTGCTGCACTAGCCGCGGCTCTCGCAGTATAGGGGAATCCTCACCGTTCTGTGACGGCGAGGATTCCCCCGGAACGTTGCATAGTGCGAGCGGCCGGCGCTGGGGTTAAACTGCGAGGATCACTGGTTTTCTGTGATCCTCGCAGTTTAACCCCCTCGCCGGCCGCTCGCACCGACATTGAATACTGCACAAACACTCTACAAGTGATTGCACAGAATGAATGATATCATTGTTATCTGTTTTCATTTCAACAGCTGCGCTGAGCAGGACAAGAAAATATGTTGTGGATTTTTTTCTCAATGTGGGATGATGTGGGGTTATTATTATAATTATTATTATTATTATTAATAGTAGTAGTATTAAATTTTATTTATAAGGTGCCACACGTGGTTTGCAGTGCCGTCCATATATGGATGGGACATGGCAGAAAAAAAACTATACATTCAGGTGTCAAAGCACAGGTGCAAGTACAAAAATAAAATTGATATTTACTGTATATCTAAAACTCAGACCCTTTAACCACATCAGTAAACGGTGCTGGTTTAGAAGCTGGCATGTCTCCACTGGCCAGTCTCCTCATTATGCTCCTGTTGTGATGACCTACAGATGGGGCAGGCCTCTTCCTTGCTGGTGAATCGCCAGAACGTCACCGCTGGCGATCCGCCAGCAGCCTGGCCTGCCATCTGACTGAGACGCGCGTGCGTCTCAATCTCCGTCGGCGGGGCGACGGGAACCCTGTCCGTCTCCGCCTCAGGGAGACGGACAGGGTTAGGGTGGGGGGGTGTGGGCAGGCGGCGGGAACCCCGGGTTACCTGGCGGTGACCCGGGGGAGAGGCTGGAAGTGCCGTCGGAAGGGGACACGCGCGCCTCTCGTGCGCGCGCGTCCCCTTCTCACTATGGATATGGCGCTGGCGGGGGATGGCGGCTGGCGTCGCCATCGCCATCCCCTGCCAAGATGGGACCTGTCCCATCTGTAGGTACATGTAGACCAATTCTGCATGGGTGCTGCCATTTTGCCTTATTCAGCTGATTCTGGTTGTATCCTTTCCACATGATCCTGGTACATACTTGCCTACTTTTGAAAACTAGTTTCAGGAAGATTATAGTTGGTAGTAGAATTTTGCAAAGCGCCCATTGAGGGGGTGTGTCATGCCCCACCCAAAGGGCGTGTCTAGTTCCAAATATGGAGAGATTGTGAACGTGGCACCTAGAAGCGTGGGTGCGTACTGCTACATCTGAGAGGAATGACTTCTATACAAATGTAGATGAGGCACAAAGCAGTTAGTAAGAGCTACTATACTTGGTAAAGTGCTGGGAAATGGTGCTGATGATTCAATGTAAATGTATCTGTCTCTCATTCCTTCCCAAAAATATAACATTTTGGCTCAAAAAACAGTAAAAAAACCCATGTCGACCTAATGACTCTGTCGACTTTAACCATGTCGACCTAATGACCCGGTCAACCTAAATGCATGTCGGCCTAATGCTTGTCAACCATTATGCTGGTGACCCAATGACCGTATTCCATCTGCTCGTATCCTGCAACACCAATGTGCGCTGTCAGCTTTCCGCATTTGATAACTCCCAACATTACGCATCACTATCGCAGGACTCCCATGTGCTCCCTAAAGGGGCGTGGCCTTATGAAAAGGGGGCAGGGCTTAGCTGAAATATGCATGATCGATATGCCACGCCCCCATTTCACTGCTGGGGGATGTGGCTGCCACTGTGCCCCCAGCCACCTGCTCTGCCACAGTGGCCTCACTAGCGGTGTCATACCTGCGAATGCCCCTGCCAATTGCCCCTCCTGCACTGCCCCCACTGACACCGACTACCCCCGTGGTGCTTCCATGTGGTGGAGCACAGGCTTCTCCCACCCCAATGGCACCCGTCAGCCAATCACATATATTTGGCTGCAAGCTCCAACTACTGTAGCTCACCAGCCAGCACCATGGGCAAGATGTATCAAATGGAAAATGCGGTAAAACCCCAATGTATCAAAAATGATACCGCACTGAAGGGTGTTGCCACCTTCGGGTGGCGATACCCTATAGAAGCCTATGGGCTTCTTTTCGCCGACCGCCGATGCCGACGCAAACCCGCCGCCTCGCCGGCCCCCCTCTGGCTTACCTTCCTGAAGGGTCCTCCTGGACCCTGGAAGGTAAACCCCTCCTCCCCATAGTGACGCAGCCAGACATCCTTCCGGCTGCAGGGGGGAGGAGGAGGCGCCGGGGACAGCATGCTTAGCTGTCCCCGGCGTGAGGGGAGAGCGTGGCGGCAGGGAGATGACGGAGACCCCCCGCACACCACAGTACAGGTATCACGGGGGGCCTCCGTCACCGCACCGCGATGACAGCCGCATATGTTAGTACATATGCGGCAGCATCGTGGCGGGGGGGGGGGGGCGCGAAGGGCGGCGATGTATTTTAATACATTCCGCCCCAAATCTGAAATGGCCACCGGAGGGGTCAGAGAAGCCTGTGCTTCCCTCTCCTCCCTTCACAGTGACCAGCATTGGTAGATGCCGGCCCAGCCAGTCTGGTGAGTGAGCACAACAGGGGGCATTATATGTTAGCTGGCGGCCCCAGAAACATCAGTGTACAGGGCCCCAAGATTTCTGTTGACAGCCCTGGTTGCCAAAGGTAGATAGTACATATGCATAGAATTTATTTTAGACTACACAGTGTGTAGGCCCTATTACTGATAAAGGTTGATTGTCATCTGCTGCCATAAATCACCAGATTTTAGTTCCAACCAGACAGATTGGACAGATAAATCTTTAGGTGTGTATCCTGCTTAAGCCTGTTTGCTGTTTTCAACTTCTGTCTATACCATGAACTATTTATGTATTAAAAGTTTCTTTTATAGCGCACACATATTCCGCAGCACTTTGCAGAGAATATTTGAACATTCACATCAGTCCCTGCCCCAGTGGAGCTTACAATCTATATTCCCTACCACATGTACACGCACACACAAACATTCTAGGGTTAATTTGTTGGGAGCCAATTAGCCTACCAGTATGTTTTTGGAGTGTGGGAGGAAACCGGAGTACCCGGAGGAAAACCACGCAAGTACGGGGAGAATATACAAACTCCACACAGTTAGGGCCATGGTGGGAATCAAACCCATGACCTCAGTGCTGTGAGGCAGTAATACTAACACTAGCAAAATAACACTGATGGAGCGGTTAGATAGGTAGAATGAGAACCAAAAAATGGCTGTGTCTTTAAGACCTAGGGTTTGTAGTGTTTGTATGAGAAGTGTGTGGTCTTCAATATCAAAAGCAGCAAAGAGATCTAGGAGAATAAATAGTGAGTAATGGCCTTTAGACTTAGCACAGTGGCGTAACTACTGTAAGGCTTGGGGGAGCAAGTGGCAGCGGGGTCTGGGGGGCGCCAGCACCCGCTTGACGCACTGACATGCTGCTACCTGCTGCTGCCTGCCGCTGCCTGCTGGCTGAGCACCGGAGGCGAGTCAGCCATGAAAGAGACAACAAATTCCCCCACTGATTCAATTGACTGTACACAGAGCCGGCTATTGGCTACTGTGTACAGGATGGGCGGGCGGATGGGCGGGCGGGCGGATGGGCGTGCTAGGGCGGCCTGGGATGCGCCTGAGCCAAGGAAAGCAGCAGTGTCTGCTGGTCTCTTCCTCTATCCTGCTTCAGCTTCTCCGATGGGGAAACACGCTGGAGAGGAACCCAGGGGGCGCCACAAACTTTTTTGGCAGGGGGGAGCAAAAGTTATAGTTACGCCACTTAGCAGTGACCGATCCCAGCCCTGTATGTGTGCCTATTAGCTGTTCACAGCCCTGTATGTGTGCCTTTAAGCTGGTCCCAGCCCTGTATGTGTGCCTATTAGCCAGTCCCAACCTGATACAGTATACTGTATGTGCCTATTAGCTGGTCCCAGCCCTGTATGTGTGACTATTAGCTGGTCCGGATTCAGTATGAAATCGCGGCGGTTGGGATCCCGGCGTTCAAAATCCCGACGCCGAAATCCCGACAAGGGGGGGACGTGGATTGCCCCCCCTTGCGGGCCTTGCTGCGCTCGCCACGCAGCGGGCCACGCAGCGGGCCACGCTAATTTATTCTCCCTCCAGGGGTGTCGTGGACACCCACGGAGGGAGAAAGTGTCGGGATTTCGGCGGACGGGATTCCGGCGTCGGGATTCTGAACGCCGGGATCCCAACCGCCGGGATTTAAACTGCATCCCGCTAGTCCCAACCCTGTACACTGGTGGCCAAAATTGCAGACACTTTTTGAAATTTTAATGTTTTTCAACTTTGAATGCTTATAAAAATTTTTTTACACTTTATGCAGTGCAGTGATTCATATAACAAATGAAAGGGAATTTAATGCTAAATTCAACACAATAAACAAAGGTCAAATATTTGCATTACAAGAGTAGTTATGCCGTAAAAACTACCCTTAGGGTGAAAATCCCTGTGTACTTATGATGTCACTGTCATATCAGTCTTTCATTGGGTATCTTTTATTTTTCAAGACAGCAGCAGCACAGCGACGTGGCATTGAGCCAACCAATGTCTGGAGCTCTTCCTTCTTTATTCTGTGGTGCCATGAGACAATTATAACCTCATTTAATTCTCTTTTATTGGATGGACGCCTCAGATGTACCAGTTTTTTCAAACGGAAACACAAATGTTCTATGGGGTTCAGGTCTGGGCTGTTTCCTAGCCATCCCAGCACCATTCTCTGTGAACCACTGTTTGTATATCTGTGCATTGTGGCAGGGAGCTGAATCCTGCTTGGAAAAGTATGGGGCATTATCTGGAAAAAAATCCCTGATAGAAGGTAGAGGTTTTGGTTGTAGGATGATGTCAATGTACTTTCTGCTGTGACATGAAGGCGGCCTACAGCATCTGCTGTCATACATGCCCAGATCGTAACACTTGCAGGATTCTTTGTTGTCGCTTGAATGCAATCTGGAATTACCTCTTCCCCGATGCTACGTCTCACATATTTTCTCCCATCACTACCAAATATCGATATCTTAGTTTCGTCACTCCATATCACTTGTTTCCACTGACCTTCTGTACATGCAATGTGTTCTTTTGCCCACTGTATTCGTTTTTGCCACTTCTTTTTATTCAGCAATGTCTTTGTTCAGGGAATCCTATCTTTTAGGCCAACCTCCGTTAGTCTTCTCCGTACCGTTCTTGAACTGACACAAACATCATTTGCATTCAGCTCACTGTTAATGGCTGCAGATGACATCCATCTGTCCCTGACACAATTTTGTTTTATTCTACTATCATCAACAGCTGTTGTGCACTTTTTCCGGCCTTTTCCTTCTTTGTTTTGTATAGATTGTGTTTCCTGATCGCATAAACAAAACACTTGTACTACTGATGTTGTCACATTGCCACCAACTTCTCTCACAATTGCTGCATACGAAAGATCATCTTCACATAAAACAACAATCCTAGATATCTAAATGGAAAAATGGGTTTTAGAAAGATAGCACCAATGCGCACCAGCAGCTAAGGAGGGAAGTGTACTGAGATAGTCCTATATCTCCAAAACAAACATGCAAAGTACAGAAGTGATGACACAACCCTTCACCAGCGCTTAGGATGGATACTTATAATTTCTCTTTCTGACAGTATCCTTGAAGCTGGGAATGTTTCTCCAATGGTCCGCAACAAATTCAGGTGGTATGCAAATCATAAAAGGTAAGAGGATAACATAGCGTAATCCAGTTTTAATGATGACATCCACAACAATAAAATCATACAATTCACACAGAAAATATAAGTAAAAAGCTTCAAAGTCTAATTCATACACAGATAAAGTGCAAAGTGTGCTTTTACCATAAATTATTGAACTGCATAGAAAAAGAGTTCAACATAGGCTTGGATTGATGTAAATACCAGGTTGCTTCCCGGGCAGGCTGGCTGGTAACCAAGTCCCAATATGGTGATTGCATCCTCTGGCACTTTCTCAAGTCTCTCCTGGCCAACGAGTTTCAACCTCTCCTTAGGTCTTTATCAAGGCATATACTCCCATCTGACAGGTCCGCTCTTAAATAGCAAATGTAGAGGATTAGTCCACCAATGAGCGCTACTGTTAATTTCCCGCCACGCCGCTGTGCTCGGCGGGCGGAATTGCACAATAAGTGAAGTCGCAGTGTTCCGTGACCGGAAGTCATCATATGACGGCTTACGGCTATCGAAGCCGGACCGTCATTTCCGGCTGGTATTATCCTTTGGGTCCTGGCGGAAATCAGAGTTTTCACTCTGTATCTATGCGTGCATATTAGCCAGTCCCAGCCTGTTATATGTGCCTATTAGCTGATCCTAGCCCTGTATGTGTGCCAATTAGCTGGTCACAGCCCTGTATGTATGCCTATTAGCTGGTCCCAGCCCTGTATGTGTGCCTATTAGCCGGTCCCAGCCCTGTATGTGGGCCTATTAGCCGGACCCAGCCCTGTGTGTGTGACTATTAGCCGGTCCCAGGCCTGTATGTGTGACTATTAGCCGGTCCCAGGCCTGTATGTGTGACTATTAGCCGGTCGCAGCCCTGTATGTGTGCCTATTAGCCGGTCCCAGCCCTGTATGTGTGCCTATTAGCCGATCCCAGCCCTGTGTGTGTGACTATTAGCCAATCCCAGCCTGGTATGTGTGCCTATTAGCCGGTCCCAGTCCTGTATGTGTGCCTTTTAGCCGGTCCCAGTCCTGTATGTGTGCCTATTAGCCAATCCCAGCCTGGTATGTGTGCCTATTAGCCGGTCCCAGTCCTATATGTGTGACTATTAGCCTGTCCCAGCCCGGTATGTGTGCCTATTAGCCGATCTCAGCCTGGTATGTGTGCCTGTTAGCCGATCTCAGCCTGGTACAGTATGTGTGCCTATTAGCCGGTCCCAGCCCTGTATGTGTGCGTATTAGCTGGTCCCAGCCCTATATGTGTGTCTATTAGCTGTTCCAAGCACAAAAACCAGAGCTTAGCAATTCCCAGCCTGGCATCTGTGTCTGTTAGTCACTCCAGTCCAGCAATCAGTATACCTGTTCCAGTCTAGAAATCTTGTGGTTCCAGTCCAGATCCAGTACAAGTTTCAGTCTATTTCTAGTACGTATACCAGTTCAGTGATGTCCTGATTACAGTCTCCAGTCTCGTTCTTATACCATTCCAATCATTTGGCAGTTCCAGTCCAGTAATTCCAATAAAGAACTTCCCTAAAGTCTCTACAAGTATAAGCACCACATAAACGTCACCAGTGGCAGCTCCTACCTCTGTGTCGGAGAAGGGCTCTACTGGTCCCCACCGCCATCAATCCCTGCTGCAACAGCCGCTGGTCTCCCCCGGTCCCCAGTGTGGGACCGGTGCATTTGCAGTATCAGCCTCGGTACTGCACATGCGCAGACCCTGGAATCTATGGGCTGCAGTCGAAGCAGCCCATAGGGGCATTCCGGAGGGAGGGAACACCTCCCAGTAGAACTGCCTTGGGTGACTGACAGGTCAGACTTCCAATAGGAAACCACTGCCAGTCACAGTGAAGCCAGTGCAGTCCCATTTACTTGTCAGAGCACAGTTGTGGATTTTACCTGGGGGGAGCTGTAGTCCTGCAACCCGTAAGTAAAGACCGCCACTAGTCTTCACTTTAGCAGCCTCATCTATGCAGCCCAGTTGTTCCCGTCTTGTGCCCACACGTCTTGTGCCACATCACTGCAAAACTGGCAGCACATTGACAGTTAAAAGAGCGCCATGCTAATGAGAGTTCTTGCACAGAGTAGCTGTGTCATGTCATGGTTTTGGTCAGACATGGCTTTTTTCAATCATACGTAGTAAGAGTTATGCGATGAGGTTAATTGTTTTTCTCCTCTCCTAGGTCAGCTTCTGGGACTCTAGTGTCTGCTATTTGTTTTCAACTCATGAGAGTGGAGGAGACTGGACAAAGGAGCGATACAGGGGAGGGATTTGCAAAGATCCCTCTCTATTTTGCAGTTTGACAAAACAGCAATAAATAAGTACTGTAAGCTCTAAAAAAATGTAAAAATAATTTTTTAAGTGTGATACATTTAATAAAGTTCTTATGGGAACATGGAAAATGTGATTGGCTAGTGAAAAAAAAGCTGATTGTTAATAGACATTTGGTGCGGGATGTAATGCCATCTGAGTTCGTCTGCCATGCGGGATTCCGGCAAAAATCTGACTTTTTAAAAAATGCAATCACTTACAAGGCATGGTTTTGCCATGTAAGTGGTTGCCCTTTTAAAAAACATCCGAGTTTGTCTGGTAGCCCGCAAGTCACCAAACATGTGCGGCATAACACCCCAACCTTAATTGTTTAAGGTATCTACTAATGTTCCTGAAAAGGGGCCTAAAATGAGAATGAAAATAGAGGACCTGGTTCATTTGACTTTTCCATCTTGTGGCCAGTGGCGTAACTAGATATTCGTAGGCCCCATAGCAAACGTTTGTAACTGATGGTGATAAATGTATGTAAAACATATTACTTAGACAGTAAAGATGGGCCCCCTTCAGCTCTGGGCCCCATAGCAGCTGCACCCCTTGCACCTATTGTAGTTACGCCCTTGCTTGTGGCCCTTTGCAGAGCACACCTGATTGCTAAGGGGAATCTTTCACCATTGCCTGCAGACCGTTCCCTGGGACTGACAATCAAAATTTGAGATACGGGCTGTGCTGTGCGGTTTTGTCAGGGTGGCATTGATTGATTGGTTCAGAATGCCTAAACTCTATAGGAGGGAACGGCGAATAGCCGGGAGAGACCATAAACTATAAGTCTGGGCTACCAAGGCCATGAAGTGCTCCCATTGTCTAGCTGTTATCAGGATGGGGGCAGGGAGGTAGCAGAGAAAGTATAGGGGGAAGGAAAGAGAGAAGCAGGTAGTAGGTGCCTCCCCATGGGAGTAGACCCATACTTAAGGACAGGACAGGTATGGGGGAGGATCAGAGAGAGCAAGGAGTGCACGCAGTAAGGATTGTCTTTATCCAGCTAGAACATTCAGAATCCCAGATAGCAGCAGAGGATCAATGAACCAGAAATATTAGGATAAGTATCTGGGGATAGTTATTTGGGGTATATCTGGGGATATTTAATTGCAATTGTATTCCTTCTTATTCTTTTACTTAATTCCATATTAGGCACCCTGCTACAAACTCCCAATGTCTCTGTAATTTTATGAATTCAATCTTTAATGCAGCAAGAATTTTATCACATGTTTATATTATGCTGGGTAACTTTCCCCTAAGGAATAAATGCACCTAAATCAATGCACAGTAGTTTAAGGCCAAACAATTAGTACTTATGGATTTATTATTATACTTGCTGCAGCCTTTAGAAAAACAGCAAAGAATTAGGCCCAAAGAATTCAGGCAAGTTGCAAACAATGTCCCCTTTCCCCCCTCTCCCTAATTAAATTACTGAGGGCATGTTTACATAGCATAGCATGCAGAGATCATAACAATACCTTCACCTACCCCGCCCACCAGGCAGAGCATACATTGGCTGCCCAGCAATGTAAAACATATTATTATAGTATTTATAAGGCGCCACAAGTGTTTTGCAGCGCCGTACAAACATGAAATGTATGATTACAGATGAGCGTTTGCAGAGCTGAGTTATTTCAGATCACATGTATAGGGGAATTACATAGTTTTAAGTAACATAATACATACCTCCCAACTGTCACGATTACAGCGGGACAGTCCCAATTTTCGGGTCCTGTCCCGTTGTCCCACCCGCGGCAGGCATTGTAACGCTGCGGGGGTGGCAGTTGGGAGACCCCCCAATGTAGTAGAATAGACGCTGTGCGCATGCGCACAGCGTCTATTCTCGTATGAAAATGAGGCCACGGCTAATTAGCATAAGCCGCGCCCTCATTTGCATATGTCCCGCCCCTTTTCGGACGCTCGGGCGGCTTCGCCTCGCGAGTGTCCCTATTTCTTCAGGTCAGAAGTTGGGAGGTATGATAATATAATATTGTGCAGCACTGTTATTAGGATATGGCAAAACATAAGTTTAGATAGGCAGAATGCAAATATGGGAACACATGGTTTTGTTTTTGAAGTTAATATAATGCAATATAAGGCAAGAAAATTCATTATGTGGTGCAATTTTCAGCGTGCAAGGCATCATAGGGGTATAATAGACAGTATTATAAAGATGTTGATGATTGGGGGAATGATAAATGGTAACAGGTTACATTAAGCTGCAGTCAGTAATATAATATGGTGTCACATACAAATTAGTAAATTCATTGTTACATGCGTGTATGTACAATAAGAATAGTAGTACAGGAGATCAATAAGTGAATTCATTACGGTTGTGCATAAGCATTTTACTTCATATTAGACTTTTATATCTTTGGCAGATCCAAACTAACTGTTATTTCATGAAAAGCGCTGGGTTAATCTGCTGCTGTATACAAAATCTGTTGCTGTTAGAATTTTGTTAAGTCAATTCATGTATAAGAAGTGATGAATATAATTAGGGCACAGGGGTGGAACCATAGTTCTCACAGCAACTAAGTTTGTAAGTTAAGTTTTTAAGGGGTACATGCTTGGCCTTAGCAGGGAAGTAATACTGCTGACGCTGGGTGCAAAGTAGATGGGCCCTTTAACAGATTATGCATTAAAAAAATAAATAAATAAAAATGGGTGCACACATAACTACACAGTACAGGTAACCGCTCAGTGCACGTTAGCTTGCCAATTAGGCGGAATGTGCTGGAAATTCGGAAAAGGAATAAGCAAAGCAGAATAATCACAGTAAAATGAAAGTCATTTTGTGTAACATGGGTGGTAAACAGCTTAGTGAAATGTCTAATGCCAACGGGGCTTCATGGGATGCAGGGCCGGTGCTAGGGTGTCTGGCGCCCTCCTGCAAACCATAAATTTTGCGCCCTTTCACATTGCCATTGCAACAAGCTGCAGCCCAATTGTGGGAGCATATGCAACATGCGATCCTATGGAGGATCTCGGGTGCATTTACATGTATGCATACACCATCTCAGTGCTGTGTCCGCAAAATGTTGCAGGCACTAAAGGTGCCCATACACGCTGCGACAATCGCATACGGTATGGGATAGATTGCATCGCACGGCATGCATGCAACGTGTGTGCAATGCGATCCAAAAGCAGTACAATACTTTTTGTACTGTGCGATGCCCGCAGGAGCGCACATTGCATCGAACACTGCTATTGCAGCGTGCATCGGCCACCTTTAGGCACATAGCCCAGCCCATTATTTAAAAAGTGTGTAAATTAATATAAAACAACAACTACAATTGTTAAAAAATTGGTTATAAACATGTATAATAAAAGACTCCATGTTCCTTTGCTGTTTAACTCTTGTGCAGTCCCTCCGCTTCTATCTGCATGGGCAGGACGCTGAGGAGGACGCCATTACATCCTACTCGTGACTGAGGGGGAAAGGAGGGCAGATAAGGAGGAGATGGAAGAAGAGGGGAGGAGATAGAGGGGCGGAGTGTTGAGGACTGGCAATGGCACTGGCACAGCACACTGAGAAGAGGGAAGGAAGGGCGGCACTGCTGCCTGTTCGTCATTTGATTGACAGCTGACAGGTGCAGGAAGCAATGGGTAGGGGGCGGATCCGGACATGACATGTCATCCAGGCATTCACAGACAGCGCTACAGGAGGAGGCAGTGACAGTGAGGGCTGAGGCAGCTTTAGCAGAGCAGGGAGGGAGACAGCGCCTTTTCAGCATGGCGCCTCCCTGCTTTGCAGGAGCTGCTGAGTGGGTAGCGCCGGCCCTGATGGGATGTTACAAATTTCCATGGGGGTAGCTATTCTGTCACTTGTATACAGATAGAGGCAGGGCAGTAGAAGGGAAAAAGGAGAATGCAGGGAAGGTGGCATTATAGGATTATTGCTCCGGTTTGGCAAACTGCATGATGCAACATATTTACACACAGAACAAACTAACATGCTTTATGTCACCTCGCAGTGCAACCCTTCCTCTTCCACATGCAGATGCCTAATGATCGGAGGAGGTGGGCAGGCTGATGACCTGGACGGACGCTGAGCTACGGCAATGCCAAAAGCGTAGTATGCAAACGGACTCTTTCTTGACAGGAATGAGTTCTAGTGTGGTGGCAAAATGATGGTATAACCAGGTTCCAATGGCCCATACATTTCCCCCCCACGTTGCGTTAGTATGTGCATAAAGTAGCAAGAGCCTTACATTCGCCATTGCGAAGAAAGCATTAGTGACAGCGGAACGGAGCAGCTGCTGGTCAGCCGGATATGTGTTAGCCCAGGGAGTCCAAAGCGCATGCCGAAAGGCCAGGTCATGGTAAATTCAGGCTCATCCAACACCTGTCATTCCCAACAGGAAAATCAGTGAATGACGCCTTGGAAAAGCAACAGTGCAGCGTGGCTTACCAGTCTTTTCAAGAGGCGCTCAGAATAGTGCGCAGCTGCGGGGTACGGGCCCAATTGGGGAAGATATCGAATCAGCATTTAGGCTCCTCCCCCTTTACCCATATAATCACAGATTCATGGGACTAAAGTTCAAGGGCAGTTATTATGTGGATCTATGCTTACCCATGGATGGCGCCATTTTTGAAAAATTCAGCATGTTCCTGCACTGGTGCGTTGAGGTGGGGACAGGCTGCAGGACATTTTCGCACCATCTGGATGACTTTCTAAGGGTCGGCCAGGCGAACACTGACACATGTGAGCGTCTGTTAAAATCCACGTAGGCGCTGTTCCACACTTTTGGGGTTCCCATAGCAACGGAAAAAACAGAGGGGCCTATGAACAAACTGTCGTATCTGGGAATAGAAATAGATACCACCGACAGGCGGTGTAGGTTACCAGAGGACAAGGTTGCTGGCATTATGAGGCAGATTGGGGAGCATGCCAGAGCAGACAAGATTACACTAAAACATCTCCAATCATTGCTGGGGTCACTGAATTTCACATGCAGGGTTATCCCAATGAGCAGAATCTTCTGCCGACCAGGGCTGGCAACAGAAATCTTGGGGCCTGGTACACTGATATATCTAGGGGGCCCAATACCCTGCCCCCTTGAGCAGAACATTGTTAGTATTATGCATATTAAACGTGTTTTTTATTGTTACAAAGGAAATAGAATTAATATTCACTAATATCGGAGGGAGGTTCCAGTCAAGTACCCAGGAATCCAGGCAGGTGCCTTTTAAACCATTGCTAGGTACTGCACTGACACAGCCATGCTTATAGCCCCTGAGTCCCTCAGAACCTTGTGGTCCCTCACAAGCTTGGGACCCGGTACATGTGTCCCCCTTGACCCCCCCTGTCGCCTGCCCTGCTGCCGACAACTGGAAAAGGCCACAGCAGGGGTAAGAAAGCCGCATCATCCGATTAAGCTAACAGAAATCAGAGAAGGCATGTTGATGTGGGAAACATTTCTAAGGGAATTTAATGGTATTCGCATCTCTCCGGCACCGCCTGTGGTGAGCAAGAGGCTGCAGCTGTACACCGATGCAGCAGGGTCTTGTGGTTTTGGGGCATATCTCGTGGGAGAATGGTGCGCATCCCAGTGGCCGCAGAGCTGGGTCAGAGCAGGGCTGAACAGGAACATGCTGCTGCTAGAGCTGTTCCCGATCATAGTAGTGTTGGAGTTGTGGGGTAACAGGTTAGCCAACAAGGAAATAACCTTCTGGTGTGACAACATGGGGGTGGTTCAGGCAGTCAACAGGCAGAGTGCCTTCTCCCCACCAGCAACCTGATAAGGCATTTGGTATTGGTTTGCCTGCGGCACAACATTAACTTTCGCGCCAAGCACGTCCCAGGGGTAGATAACATCAGAGCGGATGCCTACTCAAGGAGAAAGTTGGAAGCCTTTAGGGAAGCGGCACCACATGCGCAGCCGCAAGGTTTAACATGTCCACCTCATTTATGGAAGGTTGTCAAGATGGCGTGAACAAGCTGGTGAAAGACTTGTTAGCGCCTGCGGCAGGGAGAAGCTGCAGCTCATGGCGGCAGTAAAGGGCGCATGCAAAGAGCTTGTTAAGGCAGCGATGCTCAGAGAGGCATTCGCAACACCCTTCAGGAACAGGGGTCTCCAGCGGTCTGTTTTCTTTACAGGAGGAAAATCGGGACTCCCAGAACAGGGTCCAAGGGCGAGATACGGTGTTGAAGCAGTTCAGTTCAGGAGCAGAGAAGAGAGTGCAGATGGTTACATGTAGGTTCTAGATCAATAGGGCGAGGGAAGGTCACGGTGAGGTGGCGGGCTATGGTTCTAGGAACCTAGCGTTGGCGGAAGTACTGCGGGCCAGCCAAAGTTTGTCGCCAGGAAACGGAGGCACCCCAAAAGAGGGGGTGCAAGATCCAAGGCCTGGCGTCGAGGGGGGCAATTGGGGGGCCCCGGGCGGGTACAGGTTTCAGTTGCGAGAAGGGGCCCCCCTCCCTGGGCGGCTTGATTCAGTTACGTTGGAGGGCTGGTGGACCGCAGTGCTATCTTTGCCACCTAAGCGAGTAAGATTATATTTGTAATCTGATTAATAAATGTGACCCTTAATTCGCCAAAATAAATGACTCAGTTTGATTATTCCAGGTGAAGGGAAAAGGGAGGGGCGGTTTCAAGGATGGGGTTCTTAGTCTGTTAAGGTTAAAAGAATGGTGGGAGCATCAGACGCTCAGAGGTTTAATAGGAGCGAACGGCGAATAGCCGGGAGAGACCATAAACTATAAGTCTGGGCTACCAAGGCCATGAAGTGCTCCCATTGTCTAGCTGTTATCAGGATGGGGGCAGGGAGGTAGCAGGGAAAGTATAGGGGGAATGAAAGAGAGAAGCAGGTAGTAGGCGCCTCCCCATGGGAGTAGACCCATACTTAAGGACAGGACAGGTATGGGGGAGGATCAGAGAGAGCATAGAGTGCACGCAGTAAGGATTGTCCCACCCACCCTTGGACGAAGAAGGAGCAACATCCAAACAGCATCTAGTTACGGCAGAGATAGTCTTAACAGAAACGGAAGTACTGCGGGCTAGCCAAAGTTTGGCGCCAGGAAACAGAGGCACCCCAGAAGAGGGGGTGCAAGATCCAAGGCCTGGCAACGGAGGGGGCAATTTGGGGACCCTGGGCGGTGCTAGATACAGCAGAGATTGTCTTAAGAGAGGCGGAAGTACTGCGGGCCAGCCAAAGTTTGGCTCCAGGAAACGGAGGCACCCCAGAAGAGGGGGTGCAAGATCCAAGGCCTGGCGTCGAGGGGGGCAATTGGGGGGCCCCGGGCGGGTACAGGTTTCAGTTGCGAGAAGGGGCCCCCCTCCCTGGGCGGCTTGATTCAGTTACGTTGGAGGGCTGGTGGACCGCAGTGCTATCTTTGCCACCTAAGCGAGTAAGATTATATTTGTAATCTGATTAATAAATGTGACCCTTAATTCGCCAAAATAAATGACTCAGTTTGATTATTCCAGGTGAAGGGAAAAGGGAGGGGCGGTTTCAAGGATGGGGTTCTTAGTCTGTTAAGGTTAAAAGAATGGTGGGAGCATCAGACGCTCAGAGGTTTATTAGTTTATGTTCAATATTCTCCAAGGTCCCCAAGTCCATTGCTGACATAACAGCTGCTCTCTGTGCATAGCACCTTCATAGCTATACTAGTGTGCGAGAACAGGGGGGTGTTGCAACCAGTGCGGGCCGCTCTCTGGACTCATCTCTCTGGACTGAGATTTTACCCACAAGGAGTTAACCTCTGCCTTGCTATGTTGCACGTGCTTATGAACTGTTATAAATGACCTACTGCCTGGTACAGTGTTATTGATGGTCATAGATGATTCTACATATGTTTGTGGTTACATTGCAGCTTGTTGTGACATCCAGGCTAGTTCCGGCCTAGCATTGCAATCCTCAAAAGCATTTTGTACCTGCTGCCTAGAGCTAATGCCTGCTCCATGTACCTATTACCTTGAGCTCCTGGCCATGTATGCCTCTGCCTTCTACCACAGGTAATTGCAAGTTATTGCCAACAGCCAGTTTTGCCACCTACAGTCTGTACTTTGTATGTACAGTACAGTATGTTTCACATACCCTCCAGCCTGTAAGGGCTTCACATTTCCTTGGATTCTTGTGTTTTGCGGTACAGAAATATTCTTCCTATTTCACCACTGCTGTTTCCTGATTTCAGATTTTGTAATCTCACCTTGTGAATCATACCAGGTGGTTAAGGCTAAATCTTTGATTGCACAACCTTGTAACGTGGTTACTTACTACACAGTTTACAAAATAAAATACACACAATTTCATCGTGACTACATTACAGACGCTCAGACCCAGTGGAGGGTCCAGAGAAGGGGCTGCATCACAGTACAAAATTGAAATAGGGGAGAAATACAAACTGCCAGTGGGTCAGTTTGAAATGACAGTTGGTGGCAGTTGGCACGGTTCCTCTATTTGAATTTTGAACTGTGCTGCAGCCACTTCTCTGAAACCGACACTGCTCAAACCACATTCCAATCACCATTTGCTAAACTGTTTTAATGTTTTAAATGCATCCACTCTAAGGGGTGTATTCCAGAAAACAAAATTGGCTGTAAAAAACGGGGGTTTTCGCGATGCAGGAGGGAACACCGACAAGATCTACTAAGATCTACTAAGATCTTGTCGCCGAAGCGGGGGAACGCTAACTCCCCCCTCCGGCGATGTCCCCTCCAGCTGACAGCGTGTCAGTAAACACTGACGCGCTGTCTGCTTCTCCCCCAGCTGGCTCACTGCACATGCGCGGGATCTCGCTACTCACGCGAGATCCCAGCGCAGCTCAGTGCCAGCAGCAGGGTCAGCGCTGTCCCTGCTGTAGGCATAGGGCATGGCCGTTTGCAGCTGTTGAAGTCGACAGCTGCAGGCGGCGGAACGGTCAGCGATGCTGACCATTCATAAATTAGGTTTCAATGGTGAGCGCTGTACTAGAAATAGTACATGCGCTATGTGCCCGCCCTCCCATCGCCGCCGTTAGAACACCCACACCGCAGGTATGATAGATTAGGAGATGCGCTATCCCCTGCTTTAGCGCACGGGGATAGCGCATATGCCCCACAGCGCCGCATGATAAATCTACCCCTCGGTATCATCTGCCTGAGGCTTTCACTGGGGATAACTGAATAGCCTGCTGGTGATAATTACCCACAGAAAATTACTGAAAATAATAGGATAATGCCCTTAGTGGGAATTTGTCACGTGCACCATGGCTGCTACCCAGATCCCCTATGCTGTGCCTAGCTCTGGTTCCTGCAGCAGCGTGTCTCATACCCTAGCGCTCACCTCCGGTCCCTTGTGCTGGTGGGGTGCAGATGGCCACGCTGTGCTCCAGTGCCGTGCGTGACATGGGTGGTGTGTGTGAGACGCCATGTGTGTCTGTTTCTGTTCAGGCCCTGGCTGGAAATGCTGGCAGACTGCGCAGCTGCGCACACTCGATGCCGTTGGATTCTGTCGCCTCCGCTGGCGGCCGCCATCTTTTTGGTTTCTCCATCCAGTCCTGTGCAGCTCCTCCCTCGCCTGTCAAGTGGCTGTCCAATAGCTGCACAGCTCACCTCTTAAGTACTGACTGGCCGGACAGACCGGCAGTCAGTACAATGATGTCCATGCCTTAACATCATTGCTCACTCCTGGCTGTCTGTGGTAATACTACAGTTCTTGTGCCTCCGGTGAAAGTCTTCTCTTCTCCTGTCGATCGTCTACTGCCTACCTGAACACCAAGGAACCTTCTGCCACCAATACGGACTGGACAAGGTTAGCCTAATTCCTGATGGTTAATCTCCACGGTTACTTCTGGTTCATCAGCCACGATCACACTCAGCAAGGACTCCCAGACTTTATCACCAATCATCCCATCCTTATCCAATCATCCAATCTTTCATCCAATCTTTCATCCAATCATCCAATCGTTCATCCAACCATCCAATCCTCCATCCAATCCTTTATCCAATCATCCAATCATCCATCCAATCATCCAATCTTCATCCAACCATCCAATCATTTATCCAATCTGTCATCCAATCATCCAATCCTTCATCCAACCATCCAATCCTTCATCCAATCATCCAATCCTCATTCAATCATTCAACCTATTCTTCAATCATCCAATTCTTCATCCAATCCTTCAACCTGGAAATCAATAATTCAATTCTTCAACCAATCCTCCAATACTTCTTTCAATTGTCAAGCATCCTTCATCTTCTTCAATAGAGACTTATATTATTGACTTTTATCATTTCACAAACGTTCAGTATATTATTGTGCCATCATTTACAACCTGTATTACAGTACCTTAATAAATAAGGTTTATTTTACGGCATTGTTTCATCACTTCTGTCATTCATGCAACATCCCTATATTAAAGCACCTAGCCTCCGTTATACTTCAGCTGGTGCTTCACGAAATGTGACAGTTTGTACTGACTCCATGGATCCAGGCTCCAGAATCAGGTCAGGAGCGAGGCACTGCTCCAGTACAACAACTGGCGATTCGCCTGGATCAACAGGAGGCTGCCCAGGAGCAGGTTATTCATGCCCTCCAGGATCTGAAAAAAAGACTGGATACAGCTGCTCGTGCCAACCTGGCCCAACTGTGGAAGCAACCTACCCCTCCAACATTATTGAAAGTTATCCTTAAAACGAATTATCACTTTCTCATGGAAACATAGTTCATTCCATATTCTTATACGCCAAACTCCCCCTTTGTACGTTGGCTTTCATGGCACACATAAGTGACAGAGGGCGATGGTGCCCAATATTTCCCAAACCCTTCACAGTCCGACCCACTCCAGTTTAGCATGAATGAAACCCCTACCGCCTAAATGATAGTATGTCTACCACCCACGCCATTCCCATCTCAGGAATACTCCCCATTCTGCTATACATTCTCAGCTCTCACGTTTTGTTTTTGGGCTCCTAAATACCCATACTTTGTTATTGGAGAAATTAGATTAATGTAGCTATTATATTTTGATTCTGTTCCTGTGAAATATAACTATTCATAAGATGTTAACCTCTAATTTCTGTATGTACCCCTCCCTCCCCCCCACCCCCCTTTCTTACCAATGCTTCCCCCTTTTACTTCTGTATCCTATATAAAACTATGTCTCTAATAATTTTATTGATGGTAAAAAAAAAGACTGGATACACTTCAAACAGCTTTGCAAAAAGGCCGAGGGTCAATAACTACACCGGCGCCATCGCCTAGACCCATGGCTTCAGTGACGGGAGTCACTGCTCACCTTCAACTTCCTACTCCAGCCAAATTTGATGGAAATCCCAAAAACTGTAGAGGGTTTATCAATCAATGTGAAATTAATTTTGAACTACAGTCTTCATACTTCCCTACTGAGCGAACTAAAGTAGCTTATGTTATATCCCTCCTTACCGGCTCTGCTCTCAATTGGGCATCTCCCCTGTGGGAAAAAGCAGACTCTATTTTATCTGATTATACTCGTTTCATCTCTACCTTCAAAATCATCTTTGATGAAAATGGCCGACTCAGTTCTGCTGCAACAGAAATTATTCGTCTGCGTCAAGGATCTAGAACTGTGGGACAATATCTAGTTCAATTTAAAATCCTAGCAGCTGAATTGGCCTGGAATGAGGAGGCTTTCCTCGCAACATTCATGAATGGACTCTCAGATAAAATTAAAGATGAGCTAGCGGCTCGAGATTTGCCACCCAGATTAGAAGATCTGATCTCCCTCTGTACCAAAATCAATTTGAGGCTCAGAGAGAGAAATCAGGAGAGGAGTCGAGCCAATCCTAATCCAATCCCGCTTGCCTCTAAAACTCCTTCTCTACCAGCGGAGGAACCTATGCAGGTCAACCGCTTCAAACTAACTCCAGCTGAGCGTAAACGTCGTCATGATGAGCGCCTTTGTCTTTACTGTGCTGATCCGCAGCATGCCGTTGATTCCTGTCCTAAGAAGCCGGGAAACACCAGAACCTAACCTGTAAGAGAGAGGGCAGGTTAGGGGTTCTTATCACTTCTCCAAATAAACAAGACTGTATTTTGCAAGTTTTCCTACAAGTTAAACATCAGCTCAGACAGCAACCTACCCCTCCAACATTATTGAAAGTTATCCTTAAAACGAATTATCACTTTCTCATGGAAACATAGTTCATTCCATATTCTTATACGCCAAACTCCCCCTTTGTACGTTGGCTTTCATGGCACACATAAGTGACAGAGGGCGATGGTGCCCAATATTTCCCAAACCCTTCACAGTCCGACCCACTCCAGTTTAGCATGAATGAAACCCCTACCGCCTAAATGATAGTAGGTCTACCACCCACGCCATTCCCATCTCAGGAATACTCCCCATTCTGCTATACATTCTCAGCTCTCACGTTTTGTTTTTGGGCTCCTAAATACCCATACTTTGTTATTGGAGAAATGAGATTAATGTAGCTATTATATTTTGATTCTGTTCCTGTGAAATATAACTATTCATAAGATGTTAACCGCTAATTTCTGGATGTACCCCTCCCTCCCCCCCACCCCCCTTTCTTACCAATGCTTCCCCCTTTTACTTCTGTATCCTATATAAAACTGTTTCTCTAATAATTTTATTGATGGTAAAAAAAAAGACTGGATACACTTCAAACAGCTTTGCAAAAAGGCCAAGGGTCAATAACTACACCGGCGCCATCGCCTAGACCCATGGCTTCAATGACGGGAGTCACTGCTCACCTTCAACTTCCTACTCCAGCCAAATTTGATGGAAATCCCAAAAACTGTAGAGGGTTTATCAATCAATGTGAAATTAATTTTGAACTACAGTCTTCATACTTCCCTACTGAGCGAACTAAAGTAGCTTATGTTATATCCCTCCTTACCGGCTCTGCTCTCAATTGGGCATCTCCCCTGTGGGCAAAAGCAGACTTTATTTTATCTGATTATACTCGTTTCATCTCTACCTTCAAAATCATCTTTGATGAACCTGGCCGACTCAGTTCTGCTGCAACAGAAATTATTTGTCTGCGTCAAGGATCTAGAACTGTGGGACAATATCTAGTTCAATTTAAAATCCTAGCAGCTGAATTGGCCTAGAATGAGGAGGCTTTCCTCGCAGCATTCATGAATGGACTCTCAGATAAAATTAAAGATGAGCTAGCGGCTCGAGATTTGTCACCCAGATTAGAAGATCTGATCTCCCTCTGTACCAAAATCAATTTGAGGCTCAGAGAGAGAAATCAGGAGAGGAGTCGAGCCAATCCTAATCCAATCCCGCTTGCCTCTAAAACTCCTTCTCTACCAGCGGAGGAACCTATGCAGGTCAACCGCTTCAAACTAACTCCAGCTGAGCGTAAACGTCGTCATGATGAGCGCCTTTGTCTTTACTGTGCTGATCCGCAGCATGCCGTTGATTCCTGTCCTAAGAACCGGGAAACACCAGAACCTAACCTGTAAGAGAGAGGGCAGGTTAGGGGTTCTTATCACTTCTCCAAATAAACAAGACTGTATTTTGCAAGTTTTCCTACAAGTTAAACATCAGCTCAGACAGCAACCTACCCCTCCAACATTATTGAAAGTTATCCTTAAAACGAATTATCACTTTCTCATGGAAACATAGTTCATTTCATATTCTTATACGCCAAACTCCCCCTTTGTACGTTGGCTTTCATGGCACACATAAGTGACAGAGGGCGATGGTGCCCAATATTTCCCAAACCCTTCACAGTCCGACCCACTCCAGTTTAGCATAAATGAAACCCCTACCGCCTAAATGATAGTAGGTCTACCACCCACGCCATTCCCATCTCAGGAATACTCCCCATTCTGCTATACATTCTCAGCTCTCACGTTTTGTTTTTGGGCTCCTAAATACCCATACTTTGTTATTGGAGAAATGAGATTAATGTAGCTATTATATTTTGATTCTGTTCCTGTGAAATATAACTATTCATAAGATGTTAACCGCTAATTTCTGGATGTACCCCTCCCTCCCCCCCACCCCCCTTTCTTACCAATGCTTCCCCCTTTTACTTCTGTATCCTATATAAAACTGTTTCTCTAATAATTTTATTGATGGTAAAAAAAAAAGACTGGATACACTTCAAACAGCTTTGCAAAAAGGCCAAGGGTCAATAACTACACCGGCGCCATCGCCTAGACCCATGGCTTCAATGACGGGAGTCACTGCTCACCTTCAACTTCCTACTCCAGCCAAATTTGATGGAAATCCCAAAAACTGTAGAGGGTTTATCAATCAATGTGAAATTAATTTTGAACTACAGTCTTTATACTTCCCTACTGAGCGAACTAAAGTAGCTTATGTTATATCCCTCCTTACCGGCTCTGCTCTCAATTGGGCATCTCCCCTGTGGGAAAAAGCAGACTCTATTTTATCTGATTATACTCGTTTCATCTCTACCTTCAAAACCATCTTTGATGAACCTGGCGACTCAGTTCTGCTGCAACAGAAATTATTCTTCTGCGTCAAGGATCTAGAACTGTGGGACAATATCTAGTTCAATTTAAAATCCTAGCAGCTCAATTGGCCTGGAATGAGGAGGCTTTCCTCGCAGCATTCATGAATGGACTCTCAGATAAAATTAAAGATGAGCTAGCGGCTCGAGATTTGCCACCCAGATTAGAAGATCTGATCTCCCTCTGTACCAAAATCAATTTGAGGCTCAGAGAGAGAAATCAGGAGAGGAGTCGAGCCAATCCTAATCCAATCCCGCTTGCCTCTAAAACTCCTTCTCTACCAGCGGAGGAACCTATGCAGGTCAACCGCTTCAAACTAACTCCAGCTGAGCGTAAACGTCGTCATGATGAGCGCCTTTGTCTTTACTGGGCTGATCCGCAGCATGCCGTTGATTCCTGTCCTAAGAAGCCGGGAAACACCAAAACCTAACCTGTAAGAGAGAGGGCAGGTTAGGGGTTCTTATCACTTCTCCAAATAAACAAGACTGTATTTTGCAAGTTTTCCTACAAGTTAAACATCAGCTCAGACAGCAACCTACCCCTCCAACATTATTAAAAGTTATCCTTAAAACGAATTATCACTTTCTCATGCAAACATAGTTCATTCCATATTCTTATACGCCAAACTCCCCCTTTGTACGTTGGCTTTCATGGCACACATAAGTGACAGAGGGCGATGGTGCCCAATATTTCCCAAACCCTTCACAGTCCGACCCACTCCAGTTTAGCATGAATGAAACCCCTACCGCCTAAATGATAGTAGGTCTACCACCCACGCCATTCCCATCTCAGGAATACTCCCCATTCTGCTATACATTCTCAGCTCTCACGTTTTGTTTTTGGGCTCCTAAATACCCATACTTTGTTATTAGAGAAATGAGATTAATGTAGCTATTATATTTTGATTCTGTTCCTGTGAAATATAACTATTCATAAGATGTAAACCTCTAATTTATGGATGTACCCCTCCCTCCCCCCCACCCCCCTTTCTTACCAATGCTTCCCCCTTTTACTTCTGTATCCTATATAAAACTGTTTCTCTAATAATTTTATTGATGGTAAAAATAAAGACTGGATACACTTCAAACAGCTTTGCAAAAAGGCCAAGGGTCAATAACTACACCGGCGCCATCGCCTAGACCCATGGCTTCAATGACGGGAGTCACTGCTCACCTTCAACTTCCTACTCCAGCCAAATTTGATGGAAATCCCAAAAACTGTAGAGGGTTTATCAATCAATGTGAAATTAATTTTGAACTACAGTCTTCATACTTCCCTACTGAGCGAACTAAAGTAGCTTATGTTATATCCCTCCTTACCGGCTCTGCTCTCAATTGGGCATCTCCCCTGTGGGCAAAAGCAGACTCTATTTTATCTGATTATACTCGTTTCATCTCTACCTTCAAAATCATCTTTGATGAACCTGGCCGACTCAGTTCTGCTGCAACAGAAATTATTTGTCTGCGTCAAGGATCTAGAACTGTGGGACAATATCTAGTTCAATTTGAAATCCTAGCAGCTGAATTGGCCTAGAATGAGGAGGCTTTCCTCGCAGCATTCATGAATGGACTCTCAGATAAAATTAAAGATGAGCTAGCGGCTCAAGATTTGTCACCCAGATTAGAAGATCTGATCTCCCTCTGTATCAAAATCAATTTGAGGCTCAGAGAGAGAAATCAGGAGAGGAGTCGAGCCAATCCTAATCCAATCCCGCTTGCCTCTAAAACTCCTTCTCTACCAGCGGAGGAACCTATGCAGGTCAACCGCTTCAAACTAACTCCAGCTGAGCGTAAACGTCGTCATGATGAGCGCCTTTGTCTTTACTGTGCTGATCCGCAGCATGCCGTTGATTCCTGTCCTAAGAAGCCGGGAGACACCAGAACCTAACCTGTAAGAGAGAGGGCAGGTTAGGGGTTCTTATCACTTCTCCAAATAAACAAGACTGTATTTTGCAAGTTTTCCTACAAGTTAAACATCAGCTCAGACAGCAACCTACCCCTCCAACATTATTGAAAGTTATCCTTAAAACGAATTATCACTTTTTCATGGAAACATAGTTCATTCCATATTCTTATACGCCAAACTCCCCCTTTGTACGTTGGCTTTCATGGCACACATAAGTGACAGAGGGCGATGGTGCCCAATATTTCCCAAACCCTTCACAGTCCGACCCACTCCAGTTTAGCATGAATGAAACCCCTACCGCCTAAATGATAGTAGGTCTACCACACACGCCATTCCCATCTCAGGAATACTCCCCATTCTGCTATACATTCTCAGCTCTCATGGTTTGTTTTTGGGCTCCTAAATACCCATACTTTGTTATTGGAGAAATGAGATTAATGTAGCTATTATATTTTGATTCTGTTCCTGTGAAATATAACTAGTCATAAGATGTTAACCTCTAATTTCTGGATGTACCCCTCCCTCCCCCCCACCCCCCTTTCTTACCAATGCTTCCCCCTTTTACTTCTGTATCCTATATAAAACTGTTTCTCTAATAATTTTATTGATGGTAAAAAAAAAAGACTGGATACACTTCAAACAGCTTTGCAAAAAGGCCAAGGGTCAATAACTACACCGGCGCCATCGCCTAGACCCATGGCTTCAATGACGGGAGTCACTGCTCACCTTCAACTTCCTACTCCAGCCAAATTTGATGGAAATCCCAAAAACTGTAGAGGGTTTATCAATCAATGTGAAATTAATTTTGAACTACAGTCTTCATACTTCCCTACTGAGCGAACTAAAGTAGCTTATGTTATATCCCTCCTTACCGGCTCTGCTCTCAATTGGGCAGCACCCCTGTGGGAAAAAGCAGACTCTATTTTATCTGATTATACTCGTTTCATCTCTACCTTCAAAATCATCTTTGATGAACCTGGCCGACTCAGTTCTGCTGCAACAGAAATTATTCGTCTGCGTCAAGGATCTAGAACTGTGGGACAATATCTAGTTCAATTTAAAATCCTAGCAGCTGAATTGGCCTGGAATGAGGAGGCTTTCCTCGCAACATTCATGAATGGACTCTCAGATAAAATTAAAGATGAGCTAGCGGCTCGAGATTTGCCACCCAGATTAGAAGATCTGATCTCCCTCTGTACCAAAATCAATTTGAGGCTCAGAGAGAGAAATCAGGAGAGGAGTCGAGCCAATCCTAATCCAATCCCGCTTGCCTCTAAAACTCCTTCTCTACCAGCGGAGGAACCTATGCAGGTCAACCGCTTCAAACTAACTCCAGCTGAGCGTAAACGTCGTCATGATGAGCGCCTTTGTCTTTACTGTGCTGATCCGCAGCATGCCGTTGATTCCTGTCCTAAGAAGCCGGGAAACACCAGAACCTAACCTGTAAGAGAGAGGGCAGGTTAGGGGTTCTTATCACTTCTCCAAATAAACAAGACTGTATTTTGCAAGTTTTCCTACAAGTTAAACATCAGCTCAGACAGCAACCTACCCCTCCAACATTATTGAAAGTTATCCTTAAAACGAATTATCACTTTCTCATGGAAACATAGTTCATTCCATATTCTTATACGCCAAACTCCCCCTTTGTACGTTGGCTTTCATGGCACACATAAGTGACAGAGGGCGATGGTGCCCAATATTTCCCAAACCCTTCACAGTCCGACCCACTCCAGTTTAGCATGAATGAAACCCCTACCGCCTAAATGATAGTAGGTCTACCACCCACGCCATTCCCATCTCAGGAATACTCCCCATTCTGCTATACATTCTCAGCTCTCACGTTTTGTTTTTGGGCTCCTAAATACCCATACTTTGTTATTGGAGAAATGAGATTAATGTAGCTATTATATTTTGATTCTGTTCCTGTGAAATATAACTATTCATAAGATGTTAACCGCTAATTTCTGGATGTACCCCTCCCTCCCCCCCACCCCCCTTTCTTACCAATGCTTCCCCCTTTTACTTCTGTATCCTATATAAAACTGTTTCTCTAATAATTTTATTGATGGTAAAAAAAAAGACTGGATACACTTCAAACAGCTTTGCAAAAAGGCCAAGGGTCAATAACTACACCGGCGCCATCGCCTAGACCCATGGCTTCAATGACGGGAGTCACTGCTCACCTTCAACTTCCTACTCCAGCCAAATTTGATGGAAATCCCAAAAACTGTAGAGGGTTTATCAATCAATGTGAAATTAATTTTGAACTACAGTCTTCATACTTCCCTACTGAGCGAACTAAAGTAGCTTATGTTATATCCCTCCTTACCGGCTCTGCTCTCAATTGGGCATCTCCCCTGTGGGCAAAAGCAGACTCTATTTTATCTGATTATACTCGTTTCATCTCTACCTTCAAAATCATCTTTGATGAACCTGGCCGACTCAGTTCTGCTGCAACAGAAATTATTTGTCTGCGTCAAGGATCTAGAACTGTGGGACAATATCTAGTTCAATTTAAAATCCTAGCAGCTGAATTGGCCTAGAATGAGGAGGCTTTCCTCGCAGCATTCATGAATGGACTCTCAGATAAAATTAAAGATGAGCTAGCGGCTCGAGATTTGTCACCCAGATTAGAAGATCTGATCTCCCTCTGTACCAAAATCAATTTGAGGCTCAGAGAGAGAAATCAGGAGAGGAGTCGAGCCAATCCTAATCCAATCCCGCTTGCCTCTAAAACTCCTTCTCTACCAGCGGAGGAACCTATGCAGGTCAACCGCTTCAAACTAACTCCAGCTGAGCGTAAACGTCGTCATGATGAGCGCCTTTGTCTTTACTGTGCTGATCCGCAGCATGCCGTTGATTCCTGTCCTAAGAACCGGGAAACACCAGAACCTAACCTGTAAGAGAGAGGGCAGGTTAGGGGTTCTTATCACTTCTCCAAATAAACAAGACTGTATTTTGCAAGTTTTCCTACAAGTTAAACATCAGCTCAGACAGCAACCTACCCCTCCAACATTATTGAAAGTTATCCTTAAAACGAATTATCACTTTCTCATGGAAACATAGTTCATTCCATATTCTTATACGCCAAACTCCCCCTTTGTACGTTGGCTTTCATGGCACACATAAGTGACAGAGGGCGATGGTGCCCAATATTTCCCAAACCCTTCACAGTCCGACCCACTCCAGTTTAGCATGAATGAAACCCCTACCGCCTAAATGATAGTAGGTCTACCACCCACGCCATTCCCATCTCAGGAATACTCCCCATTCTGCTATACATTCTCAGCTCTCACGTTTTGTTTTTGGGCTCCTAAATACCCATACTTTGTTATTGGAGAAATGAGATTAATGTAGCTATTATATTTTGATTCTGTTCCTGTGAAATATAACTATTCATAAGATGTTAACCGCTAATTTCTGGATGTACCCCTCCCTCCCCCCCACCCCCCTTTCTTACCAATGCTTCCCCCTTTTACTTCTGTATCCTATATAAAACTGTTTCTCTAATAATTTTATTGATGGTAAAAAAAAAAGACTGGATACACTTCAAACAGCTTTGCAAAAAGGCCAAGGGTCAATAACTACACCGGCGCCATCGCCTAGACCTATGGCTTCAATGACGGGAGTCACTGCTCACCTTCAACTTCCTACTCCAGCCAAATTTGATGGAAATCCCAAAAACTGTAGAGGGTTTATCAATCAATGTGAAATTAATTTTGAACTACAGTCTTTATACTTCCCTACTGAGCGAACTAAAGTAGCTTATGTTATATCCCTCCTTACCGGCTCTGCTCTCAATTGGGCATCTCCCCTGTGGGAAAAAGCAGACTCTATTTTATCTGATTATACTCGTTTCATCTCTACCTTCAAAACCATCTTTGATGAACCTGGCGACTCAGTTCTGCTGCAACAGAAATTATTCTTCTGCGTCAAGGATCTAGAACTGTGGGACAATATCTAGTTCAATTTAAAATCCTAGCAGCTCAATTGGCCTGGAATGAGGAGGCTTTCCTCGCAGCATTCATGAATGGACTCTCAGATAAAATTAAAGATGAGCTAGCGGCTCGAGATTTGCCACCCAGATTAGAAGATCTGATCTCCCTCTGTACCAAAATCAATTTGAGGCTCAGAGAGAGAGAAATCAGGAGAGGAGTCGAGCCAATCCTAATCCAATCCCGCTTGCCTCTAAAACTCCTTCTCTACCAGCGGAGGAACCTATGCAGGTCAACCGCTTCAAACTAACTCCAGCTGAGCGTAAACGTCGTCATGATGAGCGCCTTTGTCTTTACTGGGCTGATCCGCAGCATGCCGTTGATTCCTGTCCTAAGAAGCCGGGAAACACCAAAACCTAACCTGTAAGAGAGAGGGCAGGTTAGGGGTTCTTATCACTTCTCCAAATAAACAAGACTGTATTTTGCAAGTTTTCCTACAAGTTAAACATCAGCTCAGACAGCAACCTACCCCTCCAACATTATTAAAAGTTATCCTTAAAACGAATTATCACTTTCTCATGCAAACATAGTTCATTCCATATTCTTATACGCCAAACTCCCCCTTTGTACGTTGGCTTTCATGGCACACATAAGTGACAGAGGGCGATGGTGCCCAATATTTCCCAAACCCTTCACAGTCCGACCCACTCCAGTTTAGCATGAATGAAACCCCTACCGCCTAAATGATAGTAGGTCTACCACCCACGCCATTCCCATCTCAGGAATACTCCCCATTCTGCTATACATTCTCAGCTCTCACGTTTTGTTTTTGGGCTCCTAAATACCCATACTTTGTTATTAGAGATATGAGATTAATGTAGCTATTATATTTTGATTCTGTTCCTGTGAAATATAACTATTCATAAGATGTAAACCTCTAATTTATGGATGTACCCCTCCCTCCCCCCCACCCCCCTTTCTTACCAATGCTTCCCCCTTTTACTTCTGTATCCTATATAAAACTGTTTCTCTAATAATTTTATTGATGGTAAAAAAAAAGACTGGATACACTTCAAACAGCTTTGCAAAAAGGCCAAGGGTCAATAACTACACCGGCGCCATCGCCTAGACCCATGGCTTCAATGACGGGAGTCACTGCTCACCTTCAACTTCCTACTCCAGCCAAATTTGATGGAAATCCCAAAAACTGTAGAGGGTTTATCAATCAATGTGAAATTAATTTTGAACTACAGTCTTCATACTTCCCTACTGAGCGAACTAAAGTAGCTTATGTTATATCCCTCCTTACCGGCTCTGCTCTCAATTGGGCATCTCCCCTGTGGGCAAAAGCAGACTCTATTTTATCTGATTATACTCGTTTCATCTCTACCTTCAAAATCATCTTTGATGAACCTGGCCGACTCAGTTCTGCTGCAACAGAAATTATTTGTCTGCGTCAAGGATCTAGAACTGTGGGACAATATCTAGTTCAATTTAAAATCCTAGCAGCTGAATTGGCCTAGAATGAGGAGGCTTTCCTCGCAGCATTCATGAATGGACTCTCAGATAAAATTAAAGATGAGCTAGCGGCTCAAGATTTGTCACCCAGATTAGAAGATCTGATCTCCCTCTGTATCAAAATCAATTTGAGGCTCAGAGAGAGAAATCAGGAGAGGAGTCGAGCCAATCCTAATCCAATCCCGCTTGCCTCTAAAACTCCTTCTCTACCAGCGGAGGAACCTATGCAGGTCAACCGCTTCAAACTAACTCCAGCTGAGCGTAAACGTCGTCATGATGAGCGCCTTTGTCTTTACTGTGCTGATCCGCAGCATGCCGTTGATTCCTGTCCTAAGAACCCGGGAGACACCAGAACCTAACCTGTAAGAGAGAGGGCAGGTTAGGGGTTCTTATCACTTCTCCAAATAAACAAGACTGTATTTTGCAAGTTTTCCTACAAGTTAAACATCAGCTCAGACAGCAACCTACCCCTCCAACATTATTGAAAGTTATCCTTAAAACGAATTATCACTTTTTCATGGAAACATAGTTCATTCCATATTCTTATACGCCAAACTCCCCCTTTGTACGTTGGCTTTCATGGCACACATAAGTGACAGAGGGCGATGGTGCCCAATATTTCCCAAACCCTTCACAGTCCGACCCACTCCAGTTTAGCATGAATGAAACCCCTACCGCCTAAATGATAGTAGGTCTACCACACACGCCATTCCCATCTCAGGAATACTCCCCATTCTGCTATACATTCTCAGCTCTCACGGTTTGTTTTTGGGCTCCTAAATACCCATACTTTGTTATTGGAGAAATGAGATTAATGTAGCTATTATATTTTGATTCTGTTCCTGTGAAATATAACTAGTCATAAGATGTTAACCTCTAATTTCTGGATGTACCCCTCCCTCCCCCCCACCCCCCTTTCTTACCAATGCTTCCCCCTTTTACTTCTGTATCCTTTATAAAACTGTTTCTCTAATAATTTTATTGATGGTAAAAAAAAAAGACTGGATACACTTCAAACAGCTTTGCAAAAAGGCCAAGGGTCAATAACTACACCGGCGCCATCGCCTAGACCCATGGCTTCAATGACGGGAGTCACTGCTCACCTTCAACTTCCTACTCCAGCCAAATTTGATGGAAATCCCAAAAACTGTAGAGGGTTTATCAATCAATGTGAAATTAATTTTGAACTACAGTCTTCATACTTCCCTACTGAGCGAACTAAAGTAGCTTATGTTATATCCCTCCTTACCGGCTCTGCTCTCAATTGGGCAGCACCCCTGTGGGAAAAAGCAGACTCTATTTTATCTGATTATACTCGTTTCATCTCTACCTTCAAAATCATCTTTGATGAACCTGGCCGACTCAGTTCTGCTGCAACAGAAATTATTCGTCTGCGTCAAGGATCTAGAACTGTGGGACAATATCTAGTTCAATTTAAAATCCTAGCAGCTGAATTGGCCTGGAATGAGGAGGCTTTCCTCGCAGCATTCATGAATGGACTCTCAGATAAAATTAAAGATGAGCTAGCGGCTCGAGATTTGCCACCCAGATTAGAAGATCTGATCTCCCTCTGTACCAAAATCAATTTGAGGCTCAGAGAGAGAAATCAGGAGAGGAGTCGAGCCAATCCTAATCCAATCCCGCTTGCCTCTAAAACTCCTTCTCTACCAGCGGAGGAACCTATGCAGGTCAACCGCTTCAAACTAACTCCAGCTGAGCGTAAACGTCGTCATGATGAGCGCCTTTGTCTTTACTGTGCTGATCCGCAGCATGCCGTTAATTCCTGTCCTAAGAAGCCGGGAAACACCAGAACCTAACCTGTAAGAGAGAGGGCAGGTTAGGGGTTCTTATCACTTCTCCAAATAAACAAGACTGTATTTTGCAAGTTTTCCTACAAGTTAAACATCAGCTCAGACAGCAACCTACCCCTCCAACATTATTGAAAGTTATACTTAAAACGAATTATCACTTTCTCATGGAAACATAGTTCATTCCATATTCTTATACGCCAAACTCCCCCTTTGTACGTTGGCTTTCATGGCACACATAAGTGACAGAGGGCGATGGTGCCCAATATTTCCCAAACCCTTCACAGTCCGACCCACTCCAGTTTAGCATGAATGAAACCCCTACCGCCTAAATGATAGTAGGTCTATCTCCCACGCCATTCCCATCTCAGGAATACTCCCCATTCTGCTATACATTCTCAGCTCTCACGTTTTGTTTTTGGGCTCCTAAATACCCATACTTTGTTATTGGAGAAATGAGATTAATGTATCTATTATATTTTGATTCTGTTCCTGTGAAATATAACTATTCATAAGATGTTAACCGCTAATTTCTGGATGTACCCCTCCCTCCCCCCCACCCCCCTTTCTTACCAATGCTTCCCCCTTTTACTTCTGTATCCTATATAAAACTGTTTCTCTAATAATTTTATTGATGGTAAAAAAAAAAGACTGGATACACTTCAAACAGCTTTGCAAAAAGGCCAAGGGTCAATAACTACACCGGCGCCATCGCCTAGACCCATGGCTTCAACGACGGGAGTCACTGCTCACCTTCAACTTCCTACTCCAGCCAAATTTGATGGAAATCCCCAAAACTGTAGAGGGTTTATCAATCAATGTGAAATTAATTTTGAACTACAGTCTTCATACTTCCCTACTGAGCGAACTAAAGTAGCTTATGTTATATCCCTCCTTACCGGCTCTGCTCTCAATTGGGCATCTCCCCTGTGGGAAAAAGCAGACTCTATTTTATCTGATTATACTCGTTTCATCTCTACCTTCAAAATCATCTTTGATGAACCTGGCCGACTCAGTTCTGCTGCAACAGAAATTATTCGTCTGCGTCAAGGATCTAGAACTGTGGGACAATATCTAGTTCAATTTAAAATCCTAGCAGCTGAATTGGCCTAGAATGAGGAGGCTTTCCTCGCAGCATTCATGAATGGACTCTCAGATAAAATTAAAGATGAGCTAGCGGCTCGAGATTTGCCACCCAGATTAAAAGATCTGATCTCCCTCTGTACCAAAATCAATTTGAGGCTCAGAGAGAGAAATCAGGAGAGGAGTCGAGCCAATCCTAATCCAATCCCGCTTGCCTCTAAAACTCCTTCTCTACCAGCGGAGGAACCTATACAGGTCAACCGCTTTAAACTAACTCCAGCTGAGCGTAAACGTCATCATGATGAGCGCCTTTGTCTTTACTGTGCTGATCTGTGCATGCCGTTGATTCCTGTCCTAAGAAGCCGGGAAACACCAGAACCTAACCTGTAAGAGAGAGGGCAGGTTAGGGGTTCTTATCACCTCTCCAAATAAACAAGACTGTATTTTGCAAGTTTTCCTACAAGTTAAACATCAGCTCAGACAGTTGCCAGCTCTTCTCGACTCAGGAGCAGCAGAAAAATTCATCACCACTGATGTTGTCAAACGTTGGCGTCTACCTACCACCCCCCTTCAGCGCCCAGAGTACCATACCGCTGTAGATGGGAGTCGTATATTAGGAGAGACTGTCACACTAAAGACTCAACCCTTAACCTTGCAAATAGGTTCACATGAGGAAAAAATACAGTTCTTTGTCATTCCCAAATCTTCCTACCCAATTGTCTTGGGTCTTCTCTGGCTACGTACCCATAATCCCTGTGTCAATTGAGTAAGGTCCCAGGTTCAAAGCTGGGGTGCCACCTGTACTAAATCATGTCTCAAATCCGTGGCACCTACTCGTCAAGTCTTCCTTCAGATTCCAGAGGGACTGCCTACTCAGTATCAAGACTTTTCCGATGTTTTTTCTAAAAAAGCCACAGATAAACTACCTCCCCATCGTCCATGGGACTGCTCTATTAGAGTTAATACCAGGAAAGAACCCTCCTCAAGGTCGCACTTACCCTTTGTCTTTGCCCGGAACTCAAGCCATGTCAGAGTATATAGAGAAAAATCTTGCCAAACGATTTATCTGCCCATCATCTTCACCTGCTGGGGCTGGCTTCTTTTTTGTTAAAAAGAAAGATGGAGGATTGCGACCCTGTATCGATTATCGGGGTTTAAATGAAATCACCATAAAAAATCGTTACCCACTACCACTCATCACGGAACTTTTTGATAGGATTAAAGGAGCCATCATCTTTTCAAAATTAGATCTTCGCGGAGCTCACAATCTTATCCGCATCTGTAAGGGAGATGAGTGAAAACCGCTTTCAATACTAGAGATGGACACTATGAATACCTTGTCATGCCTTTTGGTCTAAGTAATGCTCCAGCGGTTTTTCAGTCTTATATTAATGAATTGTTTTGTGATCTCCAGTACAAATATGTGGTGGTTTATCTTGATGATATTTTGATATTTGCCAACAGCCTTCAAAAACATCGGAAAATTGTCAGAGAGGTGCTCTCTCGTCTCAGAAAAAAATCTCTTTTCTGTAAACTGGAGAAATGTATTTTTGAAGTTTCTTCTATACCTTTTTTAGGTTATATTGTATCCGGCTCCGGTCTGAAGATGGATCCAGCAAAAGTGGAAGCCATTCAGTCGTGGCCTCGTCCTCATACCCTCCGAGGGGTCCAAAGGTTCCTCGGATTTGCAAATTATTATAGAAAATTCATCAAAGGCTTTTCTACCATTGTTGCTCCAATAACTGCTCTTACTCGCAAAAATGCCAAACCTTCCAAATGGGATACCAAGGCGACTAATGCCTTCCTGCGACTTAAAAAGAAATTCACTTCAGCACCAGATCTGATTCCACCAGATGTCAGTCTACCATTCACTCTTGAGGTTGACGCCTCTGCCATCGGCGTGGGAGCAGTGCTTTCACAGACCAAAGCTGATGGTCAGCTGCATCCATGTGGTTTTTTCTCTTAAAATTCTCCCCAGCTGAGCAGAACTATGCCATAGGAGACCAAGAACTCTTAGCTATCAGAATGGCCTTGGAGGAGTGGCGGTATTTACTTGAGGGAGCAGTTCATGTCATTAATATTATTACTGATCACAAAAATTTGCTTTACTTAAAGAATGCTTAATGTCTTAACCCCCATCAAGCCAGATGGGCATTGTTCTTTTCCAGATTCAACTTCAAATTGACTTTTTCTCCTGGAGCGAAGAATCGTAAAGCAGATGCCTTGTCTAGGTCATGGAAAACTGAGGAGTCTTATGGTGTGTACACACGATAGATGTGCCTTAAGATCCTATCCACGATCTGATCAGATAGGATCGTGGATAGGATCTTAAGGCACATTCGATTTGCATCCTACCTTGACTATATAGTGCAGATCTGCACTATATAGACAAGGCAGCCAAGACTTTCTGGCTTCCGATACGTGAACGCGCATCGGGATCAAATCGGGATCGCAAGGGTTAAAACCCTTGCGATCTGCATCCGATTCAGATCCGATGCCGATCCGATTTTGACTATATCGTCAACATCGGAAAGGAAATCGGACCGTGTGTACACAGCATAAGTCCTACAAAGGAAGTCCAATCATTGATCCTCTCGCTTTTGCCGCAACAACTGTGCAAGTACCAGTCCCTCCAGGTAAAACCTTTGTTAAACCTAGTTCAAGAAAGTAGATTCTGCATTGGGCCCATAATTCCAAGTTCTCCGGTCACCCAGGGATTCAAAAGACCTATGAATTCCTGTCACGTCAATACTGGTGGCCTGCTCTGAAAAGGGATGTTCAGGAGTACATTGCTTCCTGTCCTCATTGTGCCTGACATAAGTCTTCCAATTTAGCTCCAGTAGGTCCATTAAGGCCACTTTCAATCCCAAAGGGGCCTTGGACTCATTTGTCGATGGACTTTATTACGGATCTTCCGTCATATGATGGTTATACCACCATATGGGTCGTCATAGACAGATTCTCCAAGAGGGCTCCCTTCATACCACTACGGTGATTACCTTCAGCCCCGAAATTGGCAAACGTGTTCATCAAAGAGATCTTCAGAACCCATGGGCTACCTGAAGAAATTGTGTCAGATCGAGGTGTACAATTTGTTGCAAAATTCTGGCGAGCTTTGTGTAAAATTCTGAAAATAAAGCTTAATTTTAGTACAGCCTACCACCTGCAATCTAACGGCCAGACGGAGAGGATCAACCAAGATGTAGAGACTTTTCTTCATTTGCATGTTTCCTCTTCCCTGGATGATTGGGTCGAGGTGTTGCCATGGGTCGAATTTGGGCATAACAATCAATATCATTCGTCTTCTTCTTCTACTCCTTTCTTTTGTTAACTATGGCTTCCATCCTAGGGTTCCTGATTTCCAGCGGCTGTCTTCAACATCTGTGCCAGCGGTAACTTTGACCCTCCAGCAGCTTCAACAACACTGGAGGAAAGTCAGGAAATCCTTAACCAAAGCCTCACAAAGGTATAAAAGGTTAGGAGAAGAAGAGCTGCTCCCACCTGGAGAGTGGGAGATAAGGTATGGCTGTCTACTCGTAACCTTCGCCTTCGGGTTCCTTCGATGAAATTTGCACCCCATTTCATTGGTCCATTCGGGATTACACAGGTCATCAACCCAGTTGCCTACAAGTTAAAATTGCCAAATTACTTGAGAATTCCTAATTCATTTCACGTATCATTATTGAAACCATTAATTCTGAACAAATTTCACGCTGCTCTACCTAAGTCTCCTAAAGTCTTTACCCACAGGGGCATCGAATACGAAGTGGCCCATATTCTGGACTCCCGCATCCGATATAAATGATAACAGTACTTAATTGACTGGAAAGGCTACGGGCCAAAAGAGAGGTCCTGGACCAACGCTTCTGAGGTACATGCTCCTACATTGATTGAAAACTTCCATAGGAGATTCCCAACCAAGCCTAAAGAGCGTCCTGGGGCCACTCGTAAAAGGGGGGTGCTGTCACGACCACCATGGCTGCTACCCTGATCCCCTATGCTGTGCCTAGCTCTGGGTCCTGCAGCTGCATGTCTCATACCCTAGAGCTCACCTCCGCTCCGGTGCCTTGTGCTGGTGGGGTGCAGATGGCCGCACTGTCACCGTGTGGTGACAGTGGTACGCTGTGCTCCAGTGCCGTGCGGGACATGGGTGGTGTGTGTGAGACGCCATGTGTGTCCGTTCCTGGTTAGGCCCTGGCTGGAAATGCCGGCAGACTGCGCAGCTGCGCACACTCGATGCCGGTTGGATTCTGTCGCCTCCGCTGGCGGCCGCCATCTTTTTGGTTTCTCCATCCAGTCCTGTGCAGCTCCTCCCTCGCCTGTCAAGTGGCTGTCCAATAGCCACACAGCTCACCTCTTAAGTACTGACTGGCCAGACAGACCGGCAGTCAGTACAATGATGTCCATGCCTTAACATCATTGCTCACTCCTGGCTGTCTGTGGTAATACTACCGTTCTTGTGCCTCCGGTGAAAGTCTTCTCTTCTCCTGCCGATCGTCTACTGCATACCTGAACACCAAGGAACCTTCTGCCGCCAGTAAGGACTGGACAGGGTTAGCCCCCCAAAGGGGTATTATCTTCATCCTAATTCATGATGGTAAATCTCCACGGTTACTTCTGGTTCAGCAGCCACGATCACACTCAGCAAGGACTCCCAGACTTGTTCACCAATCATCCCATCCTTATTCAATCATCCAATCTTTCATCCAATCATCCAATCTTTCATCCAATCATCCAATCTTTTATCCAATTATCCAATCCTTTATCCAATTATCCAATCTTTCATCCAATCATCAAATCCTTCATCCAACCATCCAATCCTTCATCCAGCCATCTAATCCTTTATCCAATCATCCAATCTTTCATCCAATCATCCAATCTTCATCCAATCATCCAATCTTCATCCAAACATCCAATCCTTCATCCAATCATCCAATCTTTCATTGAATCATCCAATCCTTCATCCAACCATCCAATCCTTCATCCAATCATCCAATCCTCATTCAATCCTTCAACCTGGAAACCAATCATCCAATTCTTCAACCAATCCTGCAATACTTCTTTCAATTGTCAAGCATCCTTTATCTTCTTCAATAGAGACTTATATTATTGACTTTTATCATTTCACAAACGTTCAGTATATTATTGTGCCATCATTTACAACCTGTATTACAGTACCTTAATAAATAAGGTTTATTTTACAGCATTGTTTCATCACTTCTGTCGTTCATGCAACATCCCTATATTAAAGCACCTAGCCTCCGTTATACTTCAGCTGGTGCTTCACGAAACGTGACAGAATTATGCATAACAAGGCACCATGCCTGAAGTACGGGGATGCACTACACTTATACGTTGTCCGTGTCTACTTATGTTGATATAGACACCCAAAAAAGATAACCTACTGCACCTCCTAACGGAACTATCCTTAAATTATTCTTCTTTAAGGTAAAGGACCAGATTATGAATGCATGTAGGACCCCCCTAAGGCAGGGCTGGGCAATTGCGGCCCTCCAGATGTTGAGGAACTACACATCCCAGCATGCCTTGCATCAGTTTCAGCATGGCCACATAGCAACACTAATGCAAAGCATCCTGGGATGTGTAGTTCCTCAACATCTGGAGGGCCGCAATTTCCCAGCCCTGCCCTAAGGTGTTTAACGGGGTGATGAAAAGGAGTTCATGTCCTTTAATGAATAGGGAACGTTATGTGAGATGCCCAGAGGTTAGTATATGGGTCACTGGATACAAATATAAGAGGGGGATTCCCATTTTATCTAATTATTGATACTGGTGGAAGATAAGCAACTGTGTGACCATACTAACTAATGATTTGCTCTGCAATATAACATTTGGCCATTCTGCTTCAGGTGACGCTACACAACATCAAGATGCACCTATTGCCTGAACTGTTTGTATTGTGATGAAATGCTATTTTTTTTTTATTTTTTATTATATGTCTGGTATTTTGTTTCTAGTTATTAGTTATAGTGAATTACAGTTTGCCTTTAACCCACTTGATTATGATGTTCATCCTTTAATGCTTATTTTTGTTTCTAATCTCTCTCTGGGTTTTACAGATTAGCCTGATCAGATCTACAAGTTGCACGCAAGTCAAAAAGCAGATAAATTTAGTGGTTATTTGCAAACTGGTGGTGTCATGACAGTGTCGTGGGCACGCTGCCAGAGTGCCTTGCTATTCTGAAGCATGCATGTGGTAAAGGGAATCCTATTTCAGACAAATCTTTTCCATTAAGCGTGGGGTGAGTGTAGGTGTTTGTACTAAGGGTGACTATTGCGGCTGAGTATAGAACATCAGTGGACTGTGTGACTATATACACGGAGACAATTGCGGAATTAGCATATAGCACTAAATCTGGTTATTGCAGACATGCAGATTTATGACTGCTTAGGTTCTCTCCACATATGGAAAAAAAAAATTGGTTCATCATTTGGTTGGCGTTGGTTACACAGAGACTCCTCCTGCTTGCATCACTTGGGGGGGAGGGTGTTGGGAGGAAATTTGCCTGATAATGGGACTCATTATAATTATACTATAATAGGCCTTTTCCGTACATTCTATGTACTTAGAATAGTACATAGTACTCCTTAGTAGCTCCACATCACTCCATTCAACAGGCATGCCCCTGTTGCACCTGCAAAATACATTCAACACAGCTGTGCCACCCAAAACCTGTGGTCCTTTCATGAAGTCTCTCGTTAACTGTTTTCTTCTTCTTTGCTTTAGTTCTTTTAATTCCAGGGGTGCTGCCATGTGTGCTGTATAATTTCAGGGGTGCTGCCATGTGTGCCGTATAACTCCAAGGGTGCCGCCATGTGTGCTGCATCAGTCCAGGGGCCACGCCATGTGTGCCGTCTAATTCTAAGGGTGTGGCTATGTGTGCCGCATAATTCCAGGAGTGCTGCCATGTGTGCCATTTAATTCCAGTGGTGTTGCCAAGTGTACCGTATCAGTCCAGGGGTTCTGGCATGTGTGCCATATAATTCCAGGGGGGCTGCCCTATGTGCTGTATAATTCCAGGGGGCTGCCATGTGTTGTATATAATTCCAGGGGGTTGCCATGTGTGTCGTATAATTCCAGGGGTTCTGCCATGCGTGCCATATCAGTCCAGGGGTGCTTCCATATGTCCATGCCCTGAGTAAGCCTTGGTGAAACGGTCGTTGGCTAGCAATGACCGCAGCTCCCAATCTATATGTTTCTTTAATATGTTGAAAATGTTATGCTAATGAAATTAAATGCGATGTGATGTGTTAAACTTAGCCAGCAGTCAGAGAAGTGGATGGGTAAAATAGGCAGAAGCGTGGGTATTCCTTCTGGCTGACTACAGCCGACCCATAGCCTCTCTGCGCCCGTGACACACGGATGCCACTCAGACATCTAGAAATCTGTATAAAGTAGCCGCTGATAAGTCTAAAATAACAGCGTAGAATAGCCTACTGAAGCCGGGTCTACAATGACACAATAATATTGCTTAAGCCAGAAGCACTGCTATACCTAGTATGAGTGCAGCGGATGCAAACGGCGCATATCTGTAAAACTGTCAGTGGCAAGACAACAGCCGACTCATAGCCTGTCTGCGCCCGTGACACACGGACACCGCTTAGGCATTCAGAAATCTGTATAAAGCAGGCGCCTATAATTCAAATATAACGGCGCAGAATAGCCCACTAATGCCGGGTCTACTATGACACAATGCTAATGCTTTAACTAGAAGCACTGAGACACTTAGTACAAGTGCAGCGGGTGTAATTGGCATATATCTGAGAAACTGTCAGCGGCATGACATTTTGCACAGCCGCAGCGAGTCCAAGCCACAATACTATTCTGATGACTCAGAAGGCTATTCTTTGTTTTATAAGTATATGAGCTGGGACATATAGAATAATCACTACATAGTATTACCTATACCAGATATAGCTCTGTGACTACATACTTTAAAACTAGAATCCGCATACTAGCAGACGGAGCCTGGCTTGAATGAATACACGGTGTCTGTCTGTAATAATAAAAAGTGTCTGATGAATGCGTGAGCTGTGAAAATAGATGATTTATCATTATACTGAATAACAATTACAAGAATAAGCTCAGCAAATACACGGCTTAAAACATAAATCAGACATAACCTAGCTGTAGCAAATACAAGGTGTCTGCGTGCCATATTAAAATAATAATTATCACTGCTGAATAAGGTGAAAACACACACACACCAATTAAATGTTTGAACTCTTTCACACAATAAGTCAGAAGTGGAATACCAGATAAATTAGGACTTATTGAATAATTTAAGTCATAAATAGTATCCTCAGATCCAGTGACAATTGGGAGTGAACATATGTAAACATATACAAACAGTGTAACAAAAATTCGGACATAAAGGGGGGAATTTACTAAGAATACGAATGCAAAAAGTTGCGTATTCCTAATACGAATTAATATGACAGCATACCTCGTATGCTTTGTCGTGTTCCGGACGACGGGGATTTACAAAGCAGTCAAATACGACTGCTTTGTAACTCTCCGATGTCGTATTAATTCGTATTAGCGGCACATATATATGGCCGCTAATACAAATTAGTGTAGGCAGTCTGCACGGATCAGTCAGATCCGTGCAGGCTGCAATGTGTAAAAAATAAAAAAAATAAACTGACCCCCCTCCAGGACTTACCTTGTGAGAGGCAGATTGCTGTTTATTCTATGTAGCTTCATATACGCCATTTTGTGTCACAACTGAAGGGCTGGATGAAGTCGTGTGGTGTGTAGCAACCGGAGACGGACCAGAGGAGGAAGGATTAAATCGTGCAGGTTTAATAATAGAATATATAAATGGAACAATACACACTTGAATACTTTCTTTAAGTGGCAGTTAGTGGTAATAATAATAATTGGCCAGCAAGGCACTTGAAAGAAGAAAACGTTCATTTAAACAATGACAGTTCAGGACACTGAGGACGGCAGGGTGGGGTCTTGAAGAATGGGGGAATCCGGAAAGAGAATGTGCTTGATGGAAATGAGGGATCCTTGAAGACTGAAAGAAGATGGATGATGACTGAAGAATGGGAAGTTGCTCGGAAGCAGATGGCTTGAAGCTTAGGCCAGGAAGTTCAGGGATGCAGGCAGAGACCAGACTGTGGAGAGAACTGGCAGCGATGGGGTTAAGCTGAACCGGAACCAAACACAGAGCACTGGAAGCAAGGCACCAAGTCAGGAGAGGTGAGTCAGAGAGCCGGAGTCAGCTGGGAGCTGTGAACGCCTCTGGAGACTCTTTGTACTGACACTGAACAGGCCTAGGCAGATCCCCTATATCCCTAGAGGGCGGCTGCCATTGGCTGTCAGGTCAGTATGGGCGGAAACCTCAGACATGGACCAATCTGCTTATTTGCCCTTAATCAAGATGACGGCGCCAGCCTCCCGGCGCCCCTACAGCACATACCGCTACACCTGCCGGCGTCCCACGCTGCCTGCTGCCATCCAGACTGCCGCTGCCTGCTGCCGCTGACCTGGAGACCACTACACGGTAGCCGACAGCGGGCGCGAACGGGTGAGTAGTATGCCCGCCGCGCACCGCCACGGCTGCGTGTGACAGTACCCCCTCCTTTCTGGGTGACCCCAGGGCACCTACGCAACTTGTGTGTATTCCTTTGAAAGAATTGTCTCACCAGACGGGGAGCATGGAGATCTGCAGCATCAACCCAAGAATTCTCTTCAGGACCGAATCCAAGCCATTCTACCAGATACTGAAGATGGGTATTGTGGCAACGTGAGTCGATAATGCGCCTCACCTCGAACTCTGTCTCTCTCTCTGAGCCAATCTTGGGTGGTTTAGGCACCTTCTTCTGATATAAGTTCAATGTCAAAGGCTTCAGAAGAGACACATGGAAAGAATTTGAAATCTTCAAGGAAGAAGGGAGCTGTAGTCTGTAGGCCACCGGATTAATCACCTGAGTGATGGGGTACGGCCCGATGAACCGAGGAGCCAGCTTCATGGATGGTAACCGAAGGCGTATATGGCGGGTAGACAGCCATACTCGATCTCCAACCTTCAATTTAGGAGCCGCTCTTCTTTTCCTGTCCGCCATCCTTTTATATCGAGCGGATGCTTTGAGGAGAGCGGTATGAATGTCTGACCAGATCTTTGCAAACCGTTGTAGGGAAGAAGCAGCTGCAGGGACATCGGGCAATGATAGATCTGAGAACTCTGGAGATCGGGGATGTTTGCCAAAGACAGTAAAAAAGGGAGTGGTGCCGGAAGATAAATGATAGGAGTTGTTGTGCGCAAATTCCTCCCAAGGCAGAAGGTCTACCCAGTCGTCTTGAGAGGAAGAGATGAACAAACGAATGAAGGCCTCCAAGTCCTGGTTGACTCGTTCTGTCTGTCCGTTGGTTTGTGGGTGGAAAGCAGTGGAGAACTTGAGCTTGACTTGTACAGCGGAACAGAGAGCCCTCCAAAACTTTGCGACAAACTGCACTCCACGGTCAGATATAATCTCTTTGGGCAACCCATGGAGTTTGAAGATGGTGGAAATGAAGAGCTGAGCCAACACTGGAGCGGATGGAAGGCCTTTCAATGGGAAGAAGTTCACCATTTTAGAAAACCGGTCAACCACCACCCAAATTACCGTATGCCCTTTGGAGGGAGGAAGTTCGCAGATAAAGTCCATAGACAGGTGGGACCATGGTTCTGTTGGTATGGCTAGAGGTAGAAGAGGACCGGCAGGGGACGTTCTGGAGGTCTTATGCTGGGCGCATTTTACACAGGAGGCGACAAAGCTGGTTACATCGCGACGAATGGTAGGCCACCAGTATGAACGCAACAGGAACATTAAAGTCTTCTGTGCCCCAGTATGCCCTGTGAAACGGGAAGCGTGTGCCCAGGACAGCACTCTCTTGCAGAGACTGAGGGGGACGAAGGTCTTGCCTGGCGGAGGTGAAGGCTGGACTTTTACTTGAGCAAAGACCAGAGGGTCGAGGATGGGTCAAGGAGGAGTCTCAAGGTCAGCTGACGTCTCAAAAGAGCGTAAAAGAGCATCGGCCTTGGCATTCATCGTTCCGGGTCTGAATCTGATTTGAAAATCGAAGCATTCAAAGAACATGGCCCAGCGAGCCTGACGAGCTGTAAGACATTGGGTGTGCTTGAGGAATGAGAGATTCTTATGGTCGGAATACACAGTGATTTTATGTCGTGCCCCCTCCAGGAGGTACCGCCACTCCTCCAACGCAGATTTGACTGCCAGTAACTCCTGCTCCCCAATGGGGTAATTCTTCTCCGCTGGAAGAAACTTCTTGGAGAAGAAGGCACAGGGGTGAAGCACCTGATCCTCCCCTCTCTGCGACAAGATTGCCCCTACCCCCAGGGCCGGCGCCACCACTAGGCAAGTCTAGGCATTTGCCTAGGGCGCCGGCCACTGGAGGGCGGCATTTCGCCCCCCATGCCACGGGTACCTGTTGTGCCGTCTGGGGAGGAAGGGGTGTCTATTCCGGAATCTGACAGGAGCCCGCGCGGGTACCTGTCCTGCGACGCTTTGTGTATAAACCTGGCGGCGGCGGGGGTCCCTGCAGTGAATAATAAATAACAAGCTCTATCCGGCGGCGCGGGAAGTGCTTCTATTTTAAAAAAAACAGGCCGCACGCTGATTCAGCCAATCAGCGTGCGGCCAGTGTTTATTCAAAATAGAAGCACTTCCCGCGCCGCCGGATAGAGCTTGTTATTTATTATTCACTGCAGTGCAGGGACCCCCGCCGCCAGGTTTATACACAAAGCGTCGCAGGACAGGTACCCGCGCGGGCTCCTGTCAGATTCCGGAATAGACACCCCTTCCTCCCCAGAAGGCGCAACAGGTACCCCCCCCACACACACACACACACACACCATGGCACTGGGGCGCCCCCACCCCAACTCGCCTGGGGCGCTCCGGTGCCTTGCGCCGGCCCTGCCTACCCCCTCTGAGGATGCGTCCACCTCAAGAATAAAGGGTTTGTCGAGGTTTGGCTGGAGAAGGTTTGGGGCGGAGACAATAGCATCCTTTAGTTGTTGGAAGGCTTGGGAGGCCTCAGGTGACCACTGACTTGGATCTGAGCCCTTACGGGTAAGAGCAGTAAGGGGTGCGGCAAGGGTGGAGAAGTTCCGGATGAAACAAATATAATAATTTGAGAAGCCCAGAAACCTCTGGATGCCTTTAAGCATGATGGGCGCTGTCCACTCTAAGATGGCTTTTACTTTTTCTGGATCCATCTCTATCCCAGTGCTGGAGAGGATGTGGCCAAGAAATGGAATGGAAGTGACCTCAAAGACACACTTGTCTAGCTTGCAGAACAATTTATTTTGTCGAAGGCGCCGCAAGACCTCAGCTACTGTTTGCCGATGGAGATGGAGGTTAGATGAGAAGATGAGGATGTCATCGAGATACACCACAACAGAATGATACAGTAGATCTCGAAATATGTCGTTTACAAATTGCTGGAAGACGGCTGGAGCGTTGCAAAGACCAAATGGCATCACCAGATATTCGTAGTGGCCGTCTCGAGTGTTGAAAGCCGTCTTCCACTCATCTCCAGATCGAATTCAGATCAAGTTGTATGCCCCTCTTAGATCCAGTTTAGTAAAGAGCGAAGCCCCTCGGATTTTATTGAATAATTCGGTGATAAGGGGTAAAGGATAGCGGTTCTTGATCGTGATATCGTTCAGACCCCTGTAGTCGATACATGGCCGGAGGGTTCCATCTTTTTTTTTTACAAAGAAAAACCCCGCTCCGGCTGGCGAAGTATATTGGCGAATGAACCCTTTATTCAAGTTCTCACGAATGTAGTCAGACATGACTTTGGACTCAGGCAGAGACAAGGGGTAGATGCGGCCCCGCGGAGGGTACTTCCCAGGTATCAACTCTATCGGACAGTCCCAGGGACGGTGAGGCGGCAGGGTATCGGCACCTCCCTTGCTGAAGACGTCAGAAAAAGGAAGATATGGTGTGGGTAACGACAAGGGTGAAGCTGGTGAAGGCAAAAGACTGGGACCTCCCACTTCTTGAGGACTAGATTGATGGAGTGGAATGACACAAGGCATGCAAGTAGTTAGGCAGTTCGTACCCCATGCTTTGATCTCCATATGGGTCCAATCAATATGAGGATTGTGTTTAGTAAGCCATGGTAGGCCCAGGACTACCTGGTGTGAGGACTGAGGAAGGACAAGAAATTCTAGAGTCTCTTGATGTAAAGAACCCACGAGAACTGTCATTGGATTGGTTTGAAGGGTGATTTGCCCACTGCTGATGCGACTCCCATCTACTGCAGTGAGAACCAACGGATGGGCCAAAGGTTGCACCGTCAAGGAATGTTGAAGGACGAAAGACGAAGAAAGGAAGTTCCCAGCCGCTCCGGAATCTAGTAGAGCCTAGGTCTTGATTTTCCCCTGAGGGCACACAAGGGTAACAGGAATGGTGGGTACAGTTGAAGAGGAAGATGAAAGCAGGACTCCTAACCTGGCCTCCCTCGGGGAGGTTAGGAGCGGTCGTTTCCCGGACGCAGTGGACAGGAAGACAGCAGATGAGTGGAAGAACCGCAGTACATGCAAAGATTCTCACAACGTCTACGGGACTTTTCTTCAAAGGAAAGCCGAGAGCGGTTGATCTGCATGGGTTCGTCTGGAGGTGTGGTTGTGGAGGGACCTGGTCTAGGAACAGGAACAGCATTGATGGTGAGACGAGGACGGAGACGTTCGGAACGTTTTCTCTCTAATTGACGCTCCTGCATCCGTAGATCTACTTTGTTGCACAAGGAGATGAGTTCAGCCAAAGTAGCAGGAGAGTCATGGGTAGTTAATTCCTCCTTGATACGACCTGCCAGCCCATTCCAGAAGGCGGAGACGAAAGTCTCTTCGTTCCATTTGAATTTCGAAGCCAGAGTCTGAAACTGCACAGCATATTGTCCCACTGAACGACTACCCTGGCGAATCCTCAGGATCTCAGTAGCGGCAGAAGACACTCTGCCAGGTTCGTCGAAGATACGACGGAAAGAGGTAATGAAAGCTTCATAGTCATGGAGCAGGGGATCAGCACGTTCCTAGAGTGGGGACACCCAGTCCAAAGCTGACCCTGCCAAGAGAGAAACAATAGAAGCCACCTTTGCCTTGGAGGTAGGGAAGTAAGATGACTGTAAGGTGAAATGCACATCGCATTGGTTCAGAAACCCACGGCATCCTTTCGGTGAACCTTCATATTTGCTGGGGGTTGGTAATTGCATGTGATGAGGGATTACGGGTCCAGGTGTAGAAACAGGAACTGGAACCTCTGGTGTTGGAGCCACAGAAACTGAGGGAGCCGCCTGGGGCGGAGACAAGGCCTGAAGAAACTGAGCCACTTGGCGTTGGGTAGCCTCTACTTGCTCCAGACGAGCCACGATGCTGTGAAATGCGTCTGCCATGGAAGCCTGTTCTTCACTCGACTCCATCGGGTCAGTACAAACTGTCACAACTGAAGGGCTGGATGAAGTCGTGTGGTGTGTAGCAACCGGAGACGGACCAGAGGAGGAAGGATTAAATCGTGCAGGTTTAATAATAGAATTCATAAATGGAACAATACACACTTGAATACTTTCTTTAAGTGGCAGTTAGTGGTAATAATAATAATTGGCCAGCAAGGCACTTGAAAGAAGAAAACGTTCAAAGTTTAAACAATGACAGTTCAGGACACTGAGGACGGCAGGCTGGGGTCTTGAAGAATGAGGGAATCCGGAAAGAGAATGTGCTTGATGGAAATGAGGGATTCTTGAAGACTGAAAGAAGATGGATGATGACTGAAGAATAGGAAGTTGCTCGAAAGCAGATGGCTTGAAGCTTAGGCCAGGAAGTTCAGGGATGCAGGCAGAGACCAGACTGTGGAGAGAACTGGCAGCGATGGGGTTAAGCTGAACCGGAACCAAACACAGAGCACTGGAAGCAAGGCACCAAGTCAGGAGAGGTGAGTCAGAGAGCCGGAGTCAGCTGGGAGCTGTGAACGCCTCTGGAGACTCTTTGTACTGACACTGAACAGGCCTAGGCAGATCCCCTATATCCCTAGAGAGCGGCTGCCATTGGCTGTCAGGTCAGTATGGGCGGAAACCTTAGACATGGACCAATCTGCTTATTTACCCTTAATCAAGATGGCGGCGCCGGCCTCCCGGCGCCCCTACAGCACATAAAGCTACACCTGCCAGCGTCCCACGCTGCCTGCTGCCATCCAGACTGCCGCTGCCTGCTGCCGCTGACCTGGAGACCACTACACACTAGCCGACGGCGGGCGCGAATGGGTGAGTAGTATGCCCGCCGCGCACCGCCGCGGCTGCGTGTGACATTTTGTATGCCTCATATGTAATGAAATGTGTTCTCATTATAATTAATTAGTTTAGAATAAAAGTTTTGTTACCTTGAAGGAGACTTGTAAATCTTTTATAAGGGGCACAACGTTTATCTGTGTTTCTGGCTGTACGCCCAGGAGATGTGGGGGAACCAAATCTCAGTAGTGATGTGAGCAAGCTGGAGTGTCAATTAGTGAATTGTGTGTAGTAGAGATTTATGTTATGGAATGCAATTATATGTGTGAAACCCATTCTGTAATAGATAAGAAAATGAATAAATGTAAGCATAGACTAATAAACCTCAGAACATCTCTTTGACACTCCAGTGTGTGTGTGTCTATTTGATTATTCTCCTGCCAGCAGTAAAGGAACACAGGTTATTGATCAAATCCCGGAGACTAAGGACAGGCAGTTGTTAGAATCCCCTCACAGAAGGTTCAGGATGGGGGAACACCTCTAACAACCTGACCAGGCTGAAGCCTGGTGCTGTCCTCGATGCCCCTGGGCGGTGGGCATCAAGCTGATTGTGTGTAAAAAAAATAGAATAAACTATTGTTTTTAACTGTGGAACTATGAGTCCCATCAAGCCTACCCTGCAAGCTGGGACTTGGAGAACCACAAGTCCCAGCCTGTGGGGCATTAAAGGGCCCGCTGGGTCTTGTAGTTCCACAGTTAAAAAAATTGTAAAATAAACACACACTGACACATAAGAAAAATACAACTTTAATACATACATTACACACATACTGATACTTATCTTTCATCTTATCTTATGTTTCATCTTCCGCGTCTCTCATGAGAATGATTCTATTGGCTGCTCAGCGGGCAATCATACTTACCGTTTCTAGTTAAAAATGTGCTTCCATGTGTGCTGTATAATTACAGGGGTGCTGCCATTTGTGCTGTATAATTCCAGGGTTGCTGCCATGTGTGCCGTATAATTCGTACACTTGTAAGCCTGCACATCCGCTTGCTTCTTGTCACGGGGAATTGGTCAGCAGGGTGGGTGTGTGTTCACAGGGACGGCGTGTACTTTCTCATTAAGCAGCGAATACATGCAGCCTAGTCTGAATAACCCCCCCCCCCCCAATTGTAGTTTTGACAACATCAAGTAATATAATTTATAGGTAAATTTACTCTCATTCGTGTTTATTTGAGACTCCATCTTGGTAATTCACTAAAAACAAGGGTAACAAAGTTCACTCATATATGAACATATACAGTATGTACACCATCTACCAAGCTCGCCAGAACTTTCTTTCTATGTTTGTCTGTATAGAAGAAAGGGTACTTATGTAATATCTGGGCTCCCGTTTTTCTTATGAGACCGCGTCCCCTCGCGGGGCTCGCTGCGCTCGCCACGCTTCGGGCACTATATAAAATCAACTCCATGCGTAGTTGGATAGTAGGGGTATGAAAAAATGGGGTGCATTTAACATGGGAGCCCAGTTAATACATAAGTACCGAAGAAAGCTCTCTCCTTGTTAGACACCTTGCTAATTGATGTGGAATTGACAGCACTTGTGTTAATTAATGACAACCAATATGAATGATTCATTGCTAAAGAGGTATAGTTATAAGGAAACTGATCTATGAAGCCTAACACTCTTTGAAAAAGCCCCCTGTGGAGTGAAACGAGTCAGTGGTTTCTGACAACTTGATCCAGCCTTTCCCCCCAGCTGACAGCCGTAAAATTCATCAGAGAGACAGAAGGAAACCATTTAAGCGGTGAGACGAACTGACACTCTGTAGGTTGCATCAACATCGGGGCAGATGCAAGCACCTTTACCTGCCACCCACTAAAGCACCCGCTTGACATTGTAAACGCGGGCGCTGTCCCGCCACGAGCACTCACGCACGCCCGCTAGCACATACGCACCCCACCTCCCCCTACCCCCCCTAGTTACCATTACTTGTACCAGAAGTGGCGGCGTGGCATCTCCCTCCTTCACATACGGTCGGAAGTGCACACTGCACAGTGCAGCCTGCAGAGCGCCGAGACCCTCTGTATCCTAGGCTCGGCGCTCTGCAGGCAGCACTGTGTATTGTGCGTGCCTGGCTGGGGGGCCGCCGGGTGGGGGAGGCGTTGTGCGGGTGCGAGGATGGCGCCCTGCCACTGTGGGTAGCTGTCTGGGCCCCTTCAGGGGCTGGGGCCCGGGACAGCTATACCCACGGCACCCCCCTGTCGGTGACCCTGTGTCCATGTCTGGTCCAGAACAAAGCCTCCAAGTGAGAGCAGCCATTGAACAGCCTTCAGTATTCTGCTAATTGCAAATGATATAGGGTCCCCGCATTCTCGTACTTGCTAACTTTATTAAGGCTACTGAGATGGACATCATTTGAGTTTCACGTTTGTCATTGGAAGGCTATTCATCACAATATAGCAATTGTCTTATTATCTAGTTTCTTCAAGCAACTTCCATTTACAGTAACAGCCGCTGGATAATTATGCAGGATTATGCTAAAAACATTGCCTTGATAGCATTATAAAGGATACCAGAGCACAACAATAAATTAGTCCTGCACTGCTGACTGAATCATCTTGCCAAGTGGATCTATCATCCTTATACATTTTTTATATATTTTTCTTCATTTTTTTTTTGTTCATTTTCGTTTTCAAAATATATTTTTTTCCTACAGGTGGCCACTTGTGTCTTTTATATTTAACCCTATTGATATATTTTATTATGGTAAATTTATGATTTTATATATATATATATATATATATATATATAATCCGTATGTTAATAAATTTGCATTATTTGCAATTTTTTGAAAATGTGTGCATGACTCATTGATTGATTTAGCCATTGCCCATACGTACAATTTTTGTTTAATAAAGCGCAGTGACGCATTTTGATTTTTACAAGTAGGTTCGCCCAGTTGTCGCATCTTGTGTAAGGAATCATTTGAATTGAACTTTAAACTAGAGATGTGCGGTCCGCCAGACACCGTGGGCAGCTTTTACAGTGGGCAGCTTTTACAGTGGGCAGCTTTATTTACAGTGGGCAGCTTTATTTACAGTGGGCAGCTTTTACACTGGGCAGCTTTGTTTTATGTTAAAGGCACTGGCAGTGGGCAGAGGCACCAGCTTTGTTTCAAAGTCAGTTATTAAAATGTAAAAAAAGAAAAAAATAACGTCTCTGTCCCACGTACTGTGACTGCTCTCCGTAGCTCCATACCCCATCTGTTTATAAGGTACTGTGAGTACTGTTTGTACCCCATCTGTTTATAAGGTACTGTGACAGCTGTCCATACCCCATCTTTTTATACGGTACTGTGACTGCTGTCCGCAGCTCCATACCAGTTTATAAGGTACTGCTGTGACCGCAGGCCGTACCCCACTGTTTTTTTTAAATGAATAACATTATTAAAAGTAAAAAAAATAAAAAAAATTCTCTGTCCTACGTGCTGTGACTGCTCTCCGTAGCTCTGTACCCCATCTGTTTATAAGGTACTGCGAGTGCTGTCCGTACCCCATCTGTTTATACGGAAGTGTGACTGCTGTCCGTAACCTATCTGTTTATATGGTACTGTGACTGCTGTCCATTCCCTAGCTGTGTTATTACGATACTGTGAGACTGTGGTGACCATTACGCGTTGTTTGGAGCATTGCTTTTTTTTTTTTGTGGGGACCCAAACACAGCCACAGTCGTGTGGCAGACCCTGTGGCTGAAATGATTGGTTTGTTAAAGTGTGCATGTCCTGTTTATACAACGTATGGGAGGGTGGGAGGGCCCAAGGACAGTTCCATCTTGCTCCTCTTTTCTTTAGGCACAGTTGGGAGCATTTCTTCATATAGTTTGTTAAAGTGTTACTCTATTCTTTTTTAAAGTGGACTTAGTGAAATAACCCCCATCCACGCTAATGGACAGGTACTCAGACCATGGACCTCTACTAGGCCTTTCTCCGAAGTAGATAATTCTGAATCTTTTCTTTAACATTGTTTCATAAGTATACAGTCAGTTATAAGCAATGTTTTCCATCTTGATTGAAGAAATGTCCTAAATTCAAATCAGTCTGTGTCTGCACAAATTAGAGTATTTATTGGTTTTCTCACGTTTGCAATGTGACCTGCGAATCCAGGTAGGTGTCCTTTTCAGCAACCTTTATAGCTGTGTCTGTTGTCAGCCATACTTGCCAAGAACCGTCCCATCAATCTGTAAGGGAACCTGAACACAAGAAACTTCTCACCATAACATGGTCTCCAGGCAGGGGTGCCGAGGGGGGGGGGGGGGCAGGTACAGTTCACCCGGGCTCGAGCCTGTCGGGGGCCTTGGTTTGGACACACAGTTTTTTTAAAATTTGGTGGCGATTGCGCCGGGTCTGAGTGTGCCGGAGTCAGCTGTTCAGCGGCAGCATTGGGAATGCGGATGTGGGCCAGTGTGGGGGCAGCAGCATCACAGAGGTCCTTCTGTGTCATTCCGCTCTCCGACTCCAGGGCCTGCTGAGAGCCAGCCACGTGACTTGGGAGTTTACCGTTTCTCGGCGACAGGTGGATACTTAGGGTAGGTAGTCCAGGAGGAACTGGGTCAGAGAGAGGCCAGGAGGAACTGGGTCAGAGAGAGGCCACCTCCCGTGGGAGTACCACCCACTCCGCAGAATCCAGCCCGCCCCGCTGCCCACATTCCCATTCCAACCACCACCAGCAGGTGCCAGTGCCATGTCTCCAGTCTAGCAGTCCCAGACCTGGTTCCCCACCCATGTCCAGTTCACTGTGTTCCAAGGTGGAAGGTGGGTGGCTGGTTGTTCTGTGTCTGCTGCCTCCCTCCTTGCTGCTGGGGCTGAGATCTAACTCTGGAAGTTAGCATGTAACCCCTGGCAGAGAATGTTTACCCCTGGAAAAGAATGTAACCCATGGCAGAGCATGTAACTCCATGGCAATGAGCATGTTAACCCCTGGCAGAGCATGTAACTCCATGGCAATGAGCATGTTAACCCCTGGCAGACTATTTTAAACCCTGGCAGAGCATTTAACCCCTGGCAAGGCAGGTTAATCCCATTGCAAAGAACATCTTAACCCCTGGCAGAGAATGTTAACCCCTGGCAGAGCAGGTTAATCCATGTTGACCCCCTAATATGCAATGAGCAATATGGTGTGTGGAATAACATGTAATGGGCATTATGGCATGTGGTAAAATATGTAATAGGTATTATGGTGTCTGGTATAATGTGTACTGCCCACTATGGTGTGGCATAACATGTAATGAGCATTATGTCATGTGGTTTAATATGTAATGAATGTGTGACATGTGTAAAAGGCATTACGGTTCAAATTTTATCCCTGTATCCACCTTGGAAGCAGTGTCGTAACAACGGGTCCGCAGAGTGTGCGTGGGAGCTCCGTCTATGGGGGCCCCAGGAAGTTGTTGTACCGGAGCCCAGGATTTGTCTTGGCGGCCCTGCCTCCAGGCTGTAGATCATGTGCAGGAAAAAAGTGAAAAAAGTTTGTTTGATCTCCTGTTGAACTCAATGAAGATCTTGTAACTGCTTAGATAAGTGGATAACATATTGAACAGTCAAATTGAATGTTGCAATTTTAAAGTCAGTGTTTGGATTAGTACCATATCTGGGGTGCCATCCTAATTTATACGGAGGTTAAGCAGAGGCCCAGGTGTGGCAGAAATACTATGAACCACTAGTGTAGTGCTTCCGGTCATGCCATTCCTTTCTCTTTTGTAAAACACCTTTCAAACCACTTTTGGATACTATGACGTATGTATTTTTGATTCTATTCCCATCATTTCACACATTCTTGGAAAAACTTTCAATATGTGTCCCTTGGTCATTTTTCTCTGACACTTGGTAAATCAGATCTACATACAAATTCTTTTCAAATCTTTTTCTGACAGTAAACTGCTTGGTATCAGATGCTGTACGCAACACCTCTAACATAACACCTTCCAATTCAAATATGTACATTAATCTTCTGTAACTGAATAAAATAAATAATATCAATTTGCAACCTCTACAAATGTGACAAATGTTTTAACTTAACTTAATAGGTACCATTTTCTCTACATTATTTCTTAAACAAATAATACCAATTTACCCATTTTTTTTATGAACCCCGGTGAATACCAATAAGATGGTATCATGCAATTCATACTATCTTATGCCAAGTGTACCAACCTATGGGCACACTTTGCTAAGCCTGGTAATTATTTTCGAATTAATGGTTTGTCTTCTGATTCTATCCAAATTCTCTGATGACACTATTATAACTTCTAAGTCTTAACTTTGTTAAGAGAAGTACTCATTTTGATATTGTCTCAGCAGATCAAATGTAATATCGTAAAAAAAAACAATCAATTGTATTGTTGCTGGCTGCCACGGGAGTGTGAGTACAGATAGAGACATGGTGGTTGGTGCCCAGCAGTGGCTCAGTCCTGGCGGCTGGCGTGCTACCGCACCTGGACGCACCTGCCGGGAAAGGGAAGCGCTCCAGAGTTCCGGGTGGGCCATGGTGATTTGCTCGCCGGCAATGATGAGAGCGGCTCCAGCTATACCTCCCTGGCGATAATTTTAACCCACTAATTGTTACCCTTGGAAACAGGATCAGTTTGTATGCACTTTGGCATTTACTAACTGTAACCTCCTATGGTAACTGTATTGCATCAGTTCTTTTACAGTTTGTGAATGTGCATTAGGAGTTCCTGAAGCTGTAAGACAACCTCTTTACTTCCAAACAGCACCAAAATCTTGCACCACTACAAACCTCTTGAGTCAGCATAATGTTGACTCTTTTTTTTTTATCTATGTAACATGATCTAATTGATGCTGTTAGTTTAGCAACTTGTGCTGAATGTGGTGGACCCAATGACTTGGCTTCTATGTACTTTGCGCAACCATAGTAATTCCACGAATTGTTCTCTTCTTCACTATTCTATGTATTAACCCCCCTTGAAAAGAATAAAACAATGTAGCTGATTAAATAGTCATTGCTTAATAAGCATCATCTGCTCCTAAACCGTAACATCTTCTGCTAGAACTTTGTCCAACCTCTTCTTAAATGCATTAATAGTGTTTGCCAGTATTACCTCTGGCAGAGAAATTATTATAGTTTAATTGTCCTCACTGTAAAGTATCCCTTCCTTCGGATGGATTCGGAGAATTCAAATTAGCCTTTTAATTGACTTGGTTGTCCTTCTTTGGACCATTTCCAATTCTACAATATCCTTCTAATAATGTGGAACTCAAAATTGCACCCTGAACTCTAGGTGAGGCTTAACCAGTGCTTTATAGATTGGCATGCTTACAATGGCACACCTCACTTCTATGCCCTTGTGTACGGATAGATTTGTAGGAGTCAAAAGTGCTATCTCCTACCAGGAGAATCTATCAATGGACACATGTTCAGTCTGTGCCTTGTTCAGTATCTGTGTGACTGCATGCGGAACAAACAGATGTAATTCATGTTGCAGAGCAATAGAGCGAAAAACACAATACGATTGTTATAACACTGTGCGCTGCTTGGTGAATGTTATTCTCTGAGTAGCAATTGATGACCAGAATTATACTGGACACACTTGTTTAGAATACAATTTTTATATAGAACCAGTATGTAGATTTCTTAAAATGAATAAACATAAAACAAGGCCAGAAGGCCTTATAGCACATACATATAATACAGTTAAATAATTAAGCTAAAGAATAAAACACACACACATATATATATATATATATATATATATATATATATCTTAGTCTCCAGGAGTAAATTGTAATCTCCAATAAAAGTTATTAGTGCAGTCAGCGTCCACAAGATGTTTTAATTAGAGTGCTATTAGCAGTAGGTCAAATTAGCAGACTGATGGTGTATATTTAGATAGTGAACTTTCCAGGGTTAGATACAGTCCAAAAAAAATATCAGCATAACATACAGTATGTAGTCTTTGTTCATGAAGTTTTAGGGTTAATAAGCCGGTAATATCAACCAATAAGATCACTGCAGCTCTGGCTCACAGACAGCTACGTAATGCTTTTCCTATTGTGTCTAGCTGCGTACACAAATATAACATACACATAGACATAGGTATGTGCAGCCCATTTTATTAGAGGGTACACAATTGGAGGGGCGTGTCTATCACTGCCTACTCGGCATCTCTATCACCGCCTACTGGGTGTGTCTATTACCGCCTAGGAGGCATCAATGCAAACTAAATGATATTAAATAAAGTGTACCGTGTTGGCTGGCACTCATGCAGATGATTTAATAGTATATAACACAGCCGTATTATAACCCGCACCCAGAGAACCCTCCTTGTTGTGCTGAAGCATATGGGAAATAGGTTGTACAGACAGTAATAAGTGTGCTGGCCTCTAACGATAGTGCAGCAGTAGTTGGAGAAAAAACACTTCCCCATTAACCCATATTTTTTCAAGAACCAATATAAAATATATGGAAAGATCACAATGATATTTATTTGCACAGGATAGTAATTAGTGGTGCCTATACATGGTGCAATGCTGCTTTGCAATGTGATGCGCACATCGCAAAAAGTCTGTGCAGCGCGTACCATACTTTTTGTACTAGATCGCATCTAGTACAACTTGCACAGTGTTGTAGCGTATCACATGAACTAGATGCGATGTTATCTAGCTCAAAACACACGGAGCACATCGCTCCATGTATGGGCGCCTTTACAGCCATCAAGAGAATTACAGTATATAACTAGAAACATGCATGTAACTTTAATCATCACATTTCCATGCATTATTAAAGCCTAGGAAAAAAAGAAGAATAGGGGCTGCGCTTTGCAAAATAGTACAAAATTTATTAAAACATAAAAATAAATGTAACCATAAAACTTTTTACATTACAATCAATGCTGGGTGGCCACTTTGACAAACAAGACAGACACACATATAACAATTAATGCTCTTTCTCTTTCAGACTTTGTTAGAATGGATGGTATCTTATATCTATCTTGTTAGTCCATTAGTGAACCGGTTTTAGTATGATGTTAATCACTTCCACAACTGTTAGAGATTGAATGTCCCCCACTCATGTGCACATGTATTAGTGGTTTGTAACTCACATTTGCGATTTTTGAGTTGCTGACACGTGGGGATCCGGCTCTGATGCCTGGGAGTTGAAGCGACCAATATCTCAGCAGTTCACTGCGGTCCTTAATGAGATGCTCGTCTCCCCTCAGGCTTGTCTCCAGTAGCCACTCGATGTCCCTGTCGCCCTCTACGCGTTTCTCCGCCTTCAAACGTCAGCGGCTTCCTCAGGAGGTGTACATCAGAGCCGGATCCCCACGTGTCAGCAACTCAAAAATCGCAAATGTGAGTTACAAACCACTAATACATGTGCACATGAGTGGGGGACATTCAATCTCTAACAGTTGTGGAAGTGATTAACATCATACTAAAACCGGTTCACTAATGGACTAACAAGATAGATATAAGATACCATCCATACTAACAAAGTCTGAAAGAGAAAGAGCATTAATTGTTATATGTGTGTCTGTCTTGTTTGTCAAAGTGGCCACCCAGCATTGATTGTAATGTAAAAAGTTTTATGGTTACATTTATTTTTATGTTTTAATAAATTTTGTACTATTTTGCAAAGCGCAGCCCCTATTCTTCTTTTTTTCCTAGTCTGTACATTTGGAAGGGGTTTGGTAACCCCCCTTCATTGGGAGCTGCTGCAGTGCATAATAGTCAATCAGCGCTCAAACATTTCGTTTTTTCTTGATTGTCATTATTAAAGCCTCATACAAACTAGGCAATATTGGTTACAATGACGTTCAGAAAGGGCAATATTCACAATCATGGTGCAGCAATAGTGCCCTTTCCCTGGCATTGCTCTCTGGGCACTCTTGTAGTCACGGTCCTGGCAGATAAACTATACTTTTTAATGCTATTGTAGTACAATTTCAGTCTATGCATATAAACTATTGTAATATCCTGTGTAGATAATGTTATGCTTAGTGTAGTATTTACATACTGTGGGCCTGTGATGCCCTAGTTTCTTGTTTTATTGTAAGATATGGTTGCTGTGTACATATATACCATCTCCATAGGGGACATTTAATGTTATATGGGTATGTACAAAACTGCCTTCACAGAAGGCAACACAAACTTTCACAGAAAGTAACTAGTAATCCCTCATGAGGACAGCATGGACTTTAATAAAGTTATAGGTATATATGGACATTTTCGTAGAAAATACTGCACAGCAGAGCCTGAGACCCCTGCCTTATTTTACAGTGGACTGCCCCGGGCAGTCTGCCCGTGTTACAGCTAGCTGGACTGTACCAATACTATGTAAATTAAGGGAAGTCTGTCCCTGAACCTATGAACATTAAAAATATGTATAAATAAAGTTGGGGAGCTCGCGACCAGCGCGAGCCCCTGTTTATCCCCGCTCAAACTGTGTCTATATAAAGGGGAACTGCGGTGAAGAAGCGGGTAGAGTTACCTCAGTGACGAGAGGGTTAAGACTGCAGAGCTGCGCAGCAGGCAGGACGGAGAGCGGTGCTGAGGAGTGTCTGAAGTGTCCTACCGGAGGCTGGGCATTGTGAAGAAGCGTTCCCGGCTGCTCCGGTGTTTGACGCTGACAGACGGCGGTGACTGCCCACACAGTGACGAGGTCCCGGAAGCCGCGTTTGGAAGGAGGAGGCGGCGTCCACCTGAGGAGGCCGGGCTGAAGAGAGTGACGTCCCTGGGCAGCATCAGAGGACGGGCGGCCAGACGGAGGTAAACAGAGGAAGGCGGAGGCTTGGCGGTGACGCGGGGCCTTAGGGACGGTCCTGGGCGGCACCAGAGGGGGATTGACAACCAGAGGAGGCCGCGTCCTACAGAGAGGTGCCACCTATGGAAGGCAAGGGGAGGGGTGAGTTCTGAACTACCCCCGGCATTCAGGCCAAATACTGTGACAGTCTGTCCTCCACATTGTAATACAGATAGCGGAACTGATAGTCTCAGTGCAGCTCTAGGCAGTCATACAAGCACATCTCTTATCTCACTCAGCAAAAGGAACTGTAGCTTATTGAACCACTGATCAGAACACAGTATGCTGTGGAAATAATGGACAACTACGTCTGAGCATCTAATGTGAATCCTAGAAAAGACAATCTGACAGGGCAAGAGGGAAGGAGCAGTGTATCATTTAGACACTTATTAGTAACAGCTGGGAGAAAAGACTTAGTTTCCTCTACAGTATTGCAAATAGTACAGTTTATCTAACGAGTCACGGCCAATTAGAGTGCAGAGTATCTCAGAGAAACAGTGACCCTAGAAGGAATGTTTTACAGCACTTTTGGAAACTAATTGAGACTCATCCTGTCAGCGCAGTGCAATATAAGAGAGACTAGTTAATGCTTATCCGTTCTGTACAGTGACAACAAGATAAATTGTGGAATGTCTGTCAGGATAACCCTTTCATAACAGCTAGCAAATAGCCAGCAGGAAAGCAGACTTTATATAGGAAAAATTACCTAAGTGGATACAATTGTCAATCGAAACCAGCTACTTTGTCATTACTGAATACACTTTGGGATTACAAATATTTTGTTGCAACTTGTCAGTGCATAGGATTCAAAGAATTTACTTGGAGCTTACCGTGGAGACTTTTAACCTCTAAGGCCCCTGATACTCGAGTAACTGATCAATTCTATAACAACTAGGAAAGTAGCGCTAATTCTTCCCGCACCATAAAAAGAGACTAGTGCACTTATATTAGCCTTTATATTATTGCGCAATAATAATTGATGAGTATTACAGTAATTGATCATTGTATATAACTATGTAATTACTTTGTGAAAGTTAACTATTGCTTTATTGGTTTTAGTTCAGAAGGTAGGGTTGTCTAATGTTTCAGTTTTAGGGCCATTGGTGTGAGATTTGATGTGATTTGCACAGGATAGTAATTAGTGGTGCCTATACATGGTGCAATGCTGCTTTGCAATGTGATGCGCACATCGCAAAAAGTCTGTGCAGCGCGTACCATACTTTTTGTACTAGATCGCATCTAGTACAACTTGCACAGTGTTGTAGCGTATCACATGAACTAGATGCGATGTTATCTAGCTCAAAACACACGGAGCACATCGCTCCATGTATGGGCGCCTTTACAGCCATCAAGAGAATTACAGTATATAACTAGAAACATGCATGTAACTTTAATCATCACATTTCCATGCATTATTAAAGCCTAGGAAAAAAAGAAGAATAGGGGCTGCGCTTTGCAAAATAGTACAAAATTTATTAAAACATAAAAATAAATGTAACCATAAAACTTTTTACATTACAATCAATGCTGGGTGGCCACTTTGACAAACAAGACAGACACACATATAACAATTAATGCTCTTTCTCTTTCAGACTTTGTTAGAATGGATGGTATCTTATATCTATCTTGTTAGTCCATTAGTGAACCGGTTTTAGTATGATGTTAATCACTTCCACAACTGTTAGAGATTGAATGTCCCCCACTCATGTGCACATGTATTAGTGGTTTGTAACTCACATTTGCGATTTTTGAGTTGCTGACACGTGGGGATCCGGCTCTGATGCCTGGGAGTTGAAGCGACCAATATCTCAGCAGTTCACTGCGGTCCTTAATGAGATGCTCGTCTCCCCTCAGGCTTGTCTCCAGTAGCCACTCGATGTCCCTGTCGCCCTCTACGCGTTTCTCCGCCTTCAAACGTCAGCGGCTTCCTCAGGAGGTGTACATCAGAGCCGGATCCCCACGTGTCAGCAACTCAAAAATCGCAAATGTGAGTTACAAACCACTAATACATGTGCACATGAGTGGGGGACATTCAATCTCTAACAGTTGTGGAAGTGATTAACATCATACTAAAACCGGTTCACTAATGGACTAACAAGATAGATATAAGATACCATCCATACTAACAAAGTCTGAAAGAGAAAGAGCATTAATTGTTATATGTGTGTCTGTCTTGTTTGTCAAAGTGGCCACCCAGCATTGATTGTAATGTAAAAAGTTTTATGGTTACATTTATTTTTATGTTTTAATAAATTTTGTACTATTTTGCAAAGCGCAGCCCCTATTCTTCTTTTTTTCCTAGTCTGTACATTTGGAAGGGGTTTGGTAACCCCCCTTCATTGGGAGCTGCTGCAGTGCATAATAGTCAATCAGCGCTCAAACATTTCGTTTTTTCTTGATTGTCATTATTAAAGCCTCATACAAACTAGGCAATATTGGTTACAATGACGTTCAGAAAGGGCAATATTCACAATCATGGTGCAGCAATAGTGCCCTTTCCCTGGCATTGCTCTCTGGGCACTCTTGTAGTCACGGTCCTGGCAGATAAACTATACTTTTTAATGCTATTGTAGTACAATTTCAGTCTATGCATATAAACTATTGTAATATCCTGTGTAGATAATGTTATGCTTAGTGTAGTATTTACATACTGTGGGCCTGTGATGCCCTAGTTTCTTGTTTTATTGTAAGATATGGTTGCTGTGTACATATATACCATCTCCATAGGGGACATTTAATGTTATATGGGTATGTACAAAACTGCCTTCACAGAAGGCAACACAAACTTTCACAGAAAGTAACTAGTAATCCCTCATGAGGACAGCATGGACTTTAATAAAGTTATAGGTATATATGGACATTTTCGTAGAAAATACTGCACAGCAGAGCCTGAGACCCCTGCCTTATTTTACAGTGGACTGCCCCGGGCAGTCTGCCCGTGTTACAGCTAGCTGGACTGTACCAATACTATGTAAATTAAGGGAAGTCTGTCCCTGAACCTATGAACATTAAAAATATGTATAAATAAAGTTGGGGAGCTCGCGACCAGCGCGAGCCCCTGTTTATCCCCGCTCAAACTGTGTCTATATAAAGGGGAACTGCGGTGAAGAAGCGGGTAGAGTTACCTCAGTGACGAGAGGGTTAAGACTGCAGAGCTGCGCAGCAGGCAGGACGGAGAGCGGTGCTGAGGAGTGTCTGAAGTGTCCTACCGGAGGCTGGGCATTGTGAAGAAGCGTTCCCGGCTGCTCCGGTGTTTGACGCTGACAGACGGCGGTGACTGCCCACACAGTGACGAGGTCCCGGAAGCCGCGTTTGGAAGGAGGAGGCGGCGTCCACCTGAGGAGGCCGGGCTGAAGAGAGTGACGTCCCTGGGCAGCATCAGAGGACGGGCGGCCAGACGGAGGTAAACAGAGGAAGGCGGAGGCTTGGCGATGACGCGGGGCCGTAGGGACGGTACTGGGCGGCACCAGAGGGGGATTGACAACCAGAGGAGGCCGCGTCCTACAGAGAGGTGCCACCTATGGAAGGCAAGGGGAGGGGTGAGTTCTGAACTACCCCCGGCATTCAGGCCAAATACTGTGACAGTCTGTCCTCCACATTGTAATACAGATAGCGGAACTGATAGTCTCAGTGCAGCTCTAGGCAGTCATACAAGCACATCTCTTATCTCACTCAGCAAAAGGAACTGTAGCTTATTGAACCACTGATCAGAACACAGTATGCTGTGGAAATAATGGACAACTACGTCTGAGCATCTAATGTGAATCCTAGAAAAGACAATCTGACAGGGCAAGAGGGAAGGAGCAGTGTATCATTTAGACACTTATTAGTAACAGCTGGGAGAAAAGACTTAGTTTCCTCTACAGTATTGCAAATAGTACAGTTTATCTAACGAGTCACGGCCAATTAGAGTGCAGAGTATCTCAGAGAAACAGTGACCCTAGAAGGAATGTTTTACAGCACTTTTGGAAACTAATTGAGACTCATCCTGTCAGCGCAGTGCAATATAAGAGAGACTAGTTAATGCTTATCCGTTCTGTACAGTGACAACAAGATAAATTGTGGAATGTCTGTCAGGATAACCCTTTCATAACAGCTAGCAAATAGCCAGCAGGAAAGCAGACTTTATATAGGAAAAATTACCTAAGTGGATACAATTGTCAATCGAAACCAGCTACTTTGTCATTACTGAATACACTTTGGGATTACAAATATTTTGTTGCAACTTGTCAGTGCATAGGATTCAAAGAATTTACTTGGAGCTTACCGTGGAGACTTTTAACCTCTAAGGCCCCTGATACTCGAGTAACTGATCAATTCTATAACAACTAGGAAAGTAGCGCTAATTCTTCCCGCACCATAAAAAGAGACTAGTGCACTTATATTAGCCTTTATATTATTGCGCAATAATAATTGATGAGTATTACAGTAATTGATCATTGTATATAACTATGTAATTACTTTGTGAAAGTTAACTATTGCTTTATTGGTTTTAGTTCAGAAGGTAGGGTTGTCTAATGTTTCAGTTTTAGGGCCATTGGTGTGAGACTAAGAGATCGACTTGCAGTCACCGGCTACTGTTCCAGCTTAATAAAATATAATTGCAGTTGTAAAAGTGATTTGATCTTTGGTGCATATTCTCTGTGTACTGTTTATTGTTATACTTGCTATTCCTGAAATAAATTGTTTAAATCTTATAACCGATTGAAAGTTCCGTGTCAGCTTCAATCCGAACCTGTAAAGAAAAGGATACTTACCTGAAAGGAAGAAAGAAAGGTATCAGAGTAACACAACCAAGTTTAAGGATATTACACTATGTTTTTGGACACAATATGAAATTGATACCTTTTACATGATGCTCTAAAGCAGCAAGTTCCCAACCTTTTTTCTCTACCGTACCACTTGATTTCATTTATGAATACACCCTCCTCTCAATTTTGAAATATTCACAGAACTTACAAGTGTAGTGGAAGTAATTGTGCATGTAATTATATTAAGGAGAAGCGGAAGAGTATTGTGCGGTCTGGAATCAGGTCACTCTGTGTCTGGTCGCTGGCTGTGTACGTTGTCTGGGGTTCCTGATAACACTTGTAGGATTAATGGCCCTGCTTCCTCCATCCTTGTCAGTGCGGGGCAGATGATTCCTGATCCTGATGAGGGCAGTGCCGGTAGCTCCCAGTGGATTGCTGGTCTGGAAAAATGACAAGGAGACACTGATAATGCTGCAGACAGAACCGGAAGTGACGTAACGTGGTTCATCTCCACAGAAATGGGAGACTTCTTCCACCATCTGGAGACTTCCTACTCTTCTACCTCCATTACCAATATTATTTTCAAGTACCTCCAACCAGTCTGCAGTGTACCCCCAGGAGTACATGTACCCCAGGTTGGGAACCACTACTCTAAAGTATAAACCATTCATCTTTTTTATGAAGACATTTTCAGGCAGGGGTGGATTATGACAGAAAACTAGCGTTGTAAGTTAATGCAGCATCCCTAAAAGGGGGAAAAGTATGTTGAGCGGGTGAAATTTAATCAGGGCTGGACTGTCCATCTGGCACCTTTGGCAAATTCCAGAAGGTCCAAAGGTCTGATTGGCTAGTCTGGCGACATCTGTGCTACCCTTCCCAACCACAGCAGGGCAGAAACTGCAGCAGCAGTCAGACCAAGTCTCCAACTATCTACTTTCCCTTCCCAACCACAGCAGGGCAGGAGCTGCTTCAGCAGCCATACTAAGTCTTTAACTATCCACCTACCCTTCCCAATCACAGCAGGGCTGGAGCTTCTGCAGCAGCCAGAGCAAGTCTCCAACTATCTACCATTCCTTCCCTACCACAGCAGGGCATAAGCTGCTGCAGCAGCCAGACCAAGTTTCTAACTATCCACCTACCCTTGCCAACCACAGCATGGCAGGAGCTGCTGCAGCAGCCAGAGCATGTTTCCAACTATCCGCCTACCCTTGCCATCCACAGCAGGGCAGGTACTGCTGCTGCAGCCAGAGAAAGTCTCCAACTATCCACCTACCCTTGTCATCCACAGCAGGGCAGGAGCTGCTGCAGCAGCCAGAGAAAGTCTCCAACTATCCACCTACCCTTGCCAACCACAGCAGGGCAGGAGCTGCTGCAGCAGGTACAAAATTATAACTTACTGAGGATCGATTTCACATGGGTTTCACAACGATATCTACAGTGTTCGATTCACAGACCACTCTGCTGATGAGTCACATATTCATTTCAGTTTGTCAAATGTTTTGTAAAGTGAAAATGTTTTTTTTTTTTTTTTTTTTCATTTAATGGACCCTTTTAGGCCTTTAAGGGTCCACTTAAGGGATTCTCTTTATTGTGTTGTATTCAGAAAGTCATAAGGTTTCCAACAATATATCACAATGCATTAAAACAACAGAAATAGCATGGACCCTGCATTCGCAAAAATAGTTCAATGCTCTTTGCAGACAGACATTTTTCCCGAACCACTAACGGAAGCAATAGTGAGACCACTTCTTAAAAAATCTAATTTAGACGACTGCATGCCCAACTACAGGCCAGTATCAAATCTTTCTTTTCTAGGAAAGGTTATTGAGAAAGTGGTTGCAACTCAACTAGAGACCCACCTGTCAACACATGACATTTATGGTCCATTCCAGTCAGGTTTAAGGAGAAGACATAGCACAGAAACAGCTCTGGTATGTGTGCTCAATGGTCTTCTAAATGCAAGGGATAGAGGAGACTGTTAAATCCTAATCCTTCCGGACCTCTCTGCAGCATTTGACATGTTTACCATGGGATTCTATGATCTGGTTGGCACAGTCCTTAGCTGGTTCAAATCATTTCTCGCTGGCAGGTCACAGAGAGTTTCATCGGGAGTATACTCTTCACCACCAGTTCCGTTGTCTTGTGGTGTCCCACATGGTTCTATACTATCGCCCATGCTTTTTGCAGTATACATGCTTCCACTGGGTGACATAATCAGATGTCATGGCCTGGTCTACCACTGCTATGCAGATGATACACAACTGTGCCTGTCCTGTGCTCCAAGTACAGATAACACAATAACAACCTTAAATGGCTGCCTAGCTGAGCTCCAGGAGTGGATGAGTGCCAGTTGTCTGAGACTGAACCCAGATAAAACCTGGGTTCAGTCTCAAGAATTCATCTGGGAGTCGAGCTTTCAACTTTGTTGCTCCAACTCTATGGAATTCAATTCCTTAACAGAGTGCGAGAATCCCCCACTGTAGAATCCTTTAAGAATAGACTAAAGAGACCCCGGCCCTGTTTGGGGTATGGAACAAATACATTCAGACTCTGCCCCAGAGAACAAAAGAGGCCATCCAGACCTGCTTCCAGTCCACCTCATGGTATAGTCTTCAACTCCTTCAAAATAGACCCCCCATAGTTATCTAACTATTAGGCCCAAGCTACCCCCCTCATTCACTCATCTACTCTTTTTCCCTTGTGTTCTCCTTTCCCTCTCCTCCTCTTTTCTGCCAAAGGCTGGATCAGTCCATAGATGGGTCCTTGGGTTGAAGTTGGAAGCGGACTGTTAAGGTTTTATTCTTTAAACATATATAAAATTTTACTTTTATTTTTATTTTTCTTTATCCTCTTTTTCTCTCCTTGGATTTGTCATTCTTTTAGTTTCGTATAGTTACTTCTGTTACTGTTGCTAACTCTTGGTAACCCCATTTCAATGATTGGTGATACTATCTAACCTCATGCAAATCATTACTAATTCTAAACCAACATTAGGCTTAATATTGTAGTAATGCCAAGGTTACCATGACATGTTCCTTCTCATTATCTATGTTTGTTATGAAAATTTGGAAAATGGTGAGTTGTTCCTCACTCGATGCTTTTGTACTAATCTTAATGCATATGCTTGTCGAGATTTGTGTAGATCAATAAACATATTTTTGAAAAAAAAAAAAAAGAATAGACTAAAGAAGTACTCAAGCATTTTACTGATATCTACTGTTAAGCTTGTTCTGTGTTTGAGCTGTAAAGACAATGGTAAAGCACTTTGAGTCCTATTGGGAGAAAAGTGCTATATAAATATTATTATTATTAGTATTAGTATTATTATTTCATCCATTAAGATGATAAGGTAGTGTGCAAAGTTTCAAGAACATCCATACTTGTCAGTGTTTTACCGCCCATTGAGAAGAGTGTCAGTGTGCCCTTACTGAGGAGGAGAGCCCCCGGTGGTTGTGCTGACAGGACAGTGCCATAGTACTAGCGTGTTCTGAGCCCAGCACTGTAGCTATCCCTGCCGGGTCCATTATGGATATGGGGCTACACCCAGAGTCACACGGCATTTATATTTTTTTCTTTATTAACAGTTTCTTATATAGCGCACACATATTCGGCAGCGCTTTACAGGGTATAACATTCACATCAGTCCCTGCCCCAGTGGAGCTTTCAGTACAATCTATATTCCTACCACATGTACATGCATACACAGACATTCTAGGGTTTATTTGTAGAAAGCCAATTGCCCTACCCTACCTGTATATTTTGGATTGTGGGAGGAAATCGGAGTACCCGGTGAAAACTTACGCATGTACGGGGAGAATATAAAAACTCTGCACAGTTAGGGCAGAGAGATGGTCAATAGGTCAACAAGCATTAGGTCGACACCACTAGGTCGACATGCATGAAGGTCGACATGACTGAAGGTCAACATGGGGAAGGTCGACATGGGTTTTTTCACTTTTTTTGGAACTGACATGTGCTGACAGGCGGTATTTCATGCCCTATCATCCACTAGGGCGTGGAGGGAGAATAAAATAATGTGCCGAGTGTAGCGAAGCACAGAGCCCAAAGCATGGCGAGCGCAGTGAGCCTTGCGAGTGGACGCGGTGCTATGTTTCAGTGTCCATGTTGACTGTGTTGACATTCAGGATAAAAAACTTGAAAAACCCCATGTCGCCCTTTTGACTCTTGGCCTAACCCATGTCGACTTTCAGTCATTTAAAATTTCCTGCATGTCAACCATCAGTTATGTTGACCTAATTGCTGTTTATCCAATGATCCATACCCATTAGGGCCATGGTGGGTATCGAACCCATGACCTCAGCGTTGTGAGGCAGTAATGCTAACTATTGCACCATCCGTTTATATCGACAAAAATGGATATTGTGTGTTCCCCTCTCAGAAAGCTAACATCATTTGTCATTGGACATTCAAACAGAATAGACTGTATAGACTGTCCGTCTTAAAGCAACCTGGTAGAAATAGTCAAAGAGAAGTATAGACTGTGCCTCTTAAAGCCACCTGGTGGAAATGGTGAAACAGAAGTATACAGTAGACTGGCCGTCTTAAAGGCACCTGGTGGAAATGGTCAAAGAGAAGTGTAGACTGTCCGTCTTAAAGCAACCTGGTGGAAATGGTCAAAGAGAAGTATAGACTGTCCCTCTTAAAGCCATCTGGTGGAAATGGTCAAACAGAAGTATAGACTGTCCGTCTTAAAGGCACCTGGTGGAAATGGTCAAACAGAAGTATAGACTGTCCGTCTTAAAGGCACCTGGTTGAAATGGTCAAACAGAAGTATAGTCTGTTCGTCTTAAAGCCACCTGGTGGAAATGGTCAAAAAGAACTATAGACTGTCCATCTTAAAGCCACCTGGTGGAAATGGTCAAACAGAAGTATAGACTCTCCGTCTTAACCCCTTCCCGCCGCAGCCTGTTTTTGCCTTCCTGACAGAGCCCTTTTTTTCAAATCTGACAGGTATCACTTAAGTGGGGATAACTTTTTTTTGCTTTTACTTATCCCAGTGATTTTGAGATTGTTTTCTCGTGACACATTGTACTTCAAGTTAGTGGTAAATTTGGGTCGATACAGTCTGTGTTTTTTTGTGAAAAATACCAAAATGTCGTTAAAAAATGGAAAATTTAGCAATTTTCAAAATGTTAAATTTTCTGCTTGTGAGACAAATAATCATACCACTCAAAATAGTTAATAACTAACATAGACCATATGTCTACTTTATGTTTCCATCATTATTTCAACATCCTTTTAATTTTTTTGGACACTAGGAGGCTTAAAATATGAATAGCAAATTCTCAAATTTTCAAGAAAATTTCAAACACTGATTTTTTTAGGGACCAGTTCAGTTCTGATGTGACTTTGAGGGACTTGTATGTGAGACACCCCCATAAATGATGCCATTTCAAAAACTGCACCCCTCACAGTATTCAAAACAGCATTTTGGAAGTTTGTTAACCCTTTAGGTGTTTCACAGGAATTAAAACAAAGTGTAGGTGAAATTTCAAAATTTCATTTTTTTGCAGATTTGCAATTTTAATACATTTTTCTAAGGAACACAGTAGATTTTACTAGAGAAATGTGACTAAAAATTGATTCCCCCAATTCTTTTGTTTTCATAAATATCCTATATGTGGCCCTAGTGTGCACGTTGACCAAACCACAGGCTTCATAATAGAAGGAGCACCTACTTGATTTTGGAGCCTCCTTTTTATGAGATTATTTTTTAGGCACCATGTAGGTTTCTAGGCACCATAAGATGCTAAAAGTTAGGAACCCCCCCACAAGTGACCCCATTTTGCAAACTACACCCCTCAGGGAATTCATCTAGGGGTATAGTGTACATTTCAAACCCCCAGGGGTTTCACCAATTGTGGTACAACTGGGCAGTGAAAATGAAAAATTAATTTTTTTACACAAAAATGCAGTTCTGGCTCCAAATTTTTCATTTTCACAAGGAATGAAGGAGACAAAGCACCCCAAAATCTGTGCCCCAATTTCTCCCGAGTACGGCAATGCCTCACATGTGACCAAAAAATACCATTTGGGTGCATGGCAGGACTCAGAAGGGAAAGAGTGATTTTTGGATTTTGCAGCTCAGATTCTGGTGGAATGTTGGTGGGTGCTATGTCGCATTAGCAAGACCCCCGAAGCACCAATACAGTGGACCCCCCCCCCACAAGTGACCCCATTTTGCAAACTACACCCCTCAGGGAATTCATCTAGGGGTATAGTGTACATTTCAAACCCCCAGGGGTTTCACCAATTTTGATACAACTGGGCTGTGCAAATGAAAAATTACATTTTTTACACAAAAATGCAGTTCTGGCTCAAAATTTTTCATTTTCACAAGGAATGAAGGAGTAATAGCACAATTTGGATAAAAGTATTCAGTGCGCACAAGTGGACAAGGTGCAGCTTAAGAAAGATGTGCAGTAAAGTGACATCCGATACACTTTAAAAACAACGATGGACAGAATACAATAGCACACAATCAATAAAGCGCTCCCAATCCACACCATGTGACAAAAGAGTTAAATTGAAGGAAACGAAATAAATTGGTTACTGTCCCTTTAAGAGCTTTTCAATTTTATTCATTCCCATATAGTGGATCTGTGAATGAGACCCTAGCTCAATGCAGCTCATTCAGCATGCATATCACCAAGGGGAAAATAACACTAATTTAGTGCAGATGGTTAAATCCTTTTATTAGAGTTATAAGCTCTAAATGCACTCACAATATCTCACTTGACATAAGCGTGTTTCAGTATTAATCCACTGGCAATCAGCATCAAATTCTCATTTCAAGGTGATGAGACATAAAAAGGATTAAAAAGAAAACAGCAATAGTGCAGATAATTAAAACAACATGATTTTTAATATATATTGCACTCACAAATAGCAGACGAAAACAAAAGCATATTGGTATCCCCAATGGCAAAGCAGGAACCCGATGTTGGAAATCTCACTCCTGAAAGATGGATAGTGCTTCACTGACCCTCCGGAAAGGTCAGACTCAGGAAGCCAGGAGCCGGGGTCCACATCTAGTCACCAGTATGAGGGTCCAATGAAGTGTTCAGTCCACGCTAAACGCGTTTCGGAAAAGTCCTTTATCAATAGCGTGGTTTGTAAACTGACTGAGGCTGTATTTAACAGCCTTCTGATTGCACATACGAGCGGCAGCTGCCGCTGGTCGTACATGCGCAGAATAACTATCCAAAATGGCGGTGCGTTCCACAGACCCGGAAGTGCCGGGTCTTTGCGTTCCACCATGTTATTTCTATGCGTAACGTTCATCACATTTTTAATCTGCATGAAAGAAGACATGGATCTCAGTAACAATCTTATGATTATTTACATTTAATATAAATATGCCATCTGTGGTTCTCCTATTTATGATAAATAGAGATTAAAAATGGGTATTATTTAATAATGAAAAATATATGTAAAATATATGTTTAAAACATGATATTAAAAATTTAAAAATAATCGAAAATCACAGAAGGCTTACAAAGCAATTGTACAGCAGAATACATAAGAGGATGTCGTACCCAAAAACATCGATACTAAAAAACATCGATGTCCGTGCGATACGCATACCAGCAGGAAATCAGAAAGCAGAAAGGAACCATTAATTTAAAAAGTGCTTCAACTCAAATTCACCGTTTAGGCCCCTTGGGACAAGGGTGCCCAAACGGTGGATCCATCGCATCTCATTCCTTGATAACCTTGTATCGATATCCTTTGCTTTCCACCTTGCCGTAATTTGCTGAATACCCCAAAAATTAACAATATTAAGTTCATTTGACTCATGATGAGACTTAAAGTGGGCTGAGACTGTGTGCGTAAGCAGCCCTTTTCTAATATTATATGCATGTTCCGCCAGACGGACTTTCAATTGTCTGGACGTTTTTCCAACGTAAAATAATCCACATGAACATTCCAGTAGGTATATAATATTTTTGGAGTGGCAGGTGATAAAATTTTTTATTTTAAAATTTTCTGATTTCACATTGAATTGTGTTATTTTTCTATCTTTATTCTTGACCGTCTTGCACATTAGACATGATCCGCATCTGTGAAAGCCATTGTTGCGTTCACTATGTCTTGTTTCCACCTCTGTACTACTGTTGACCAAATGGTCTTTTAGAGATGGGGCTCTGCGGTATATAAAAGATGGACGTGCAGGTAAAATATCTGTTAAAATAGGGTCTTGCTTAAGTAGCTTCCAATTGTTTTTAAAAACCTGTTCAATTTCTTTGTGCACCTGTGTATTGAAAAATAAATGATAACTGATATTTAGTACCATCTAAATCACCTTTTTCTTTCTCACGTAAAAGAGTTTGTCTCTCAATGTTGTCAATTTTCTCTTTCGCTTTATCCAATAGATTCTCATTGTACCCTCTTGCCGTTAATCTATTGGAAACTTCAATAATTTGTTCATTATAGACAGATTCATCCGTGCAATTTCTTTTAATTCTGGAAAACTGGCTATAGGGTATCGAGTCCAGCCAATTTTTGTGATGTTGGCTGGATCTCTCTATATAACTATTGGAGTCGGTTTCTTTTCGAAAGGTTTTTGTCTTCAAAATACCTTCATCGACATATATAGTAAGGTCTAAAAAAGTGACTTGTGCTTTACTGGTACTAAAACTTAATTTTATAGCAAAATTGTTAATATTGAGATTATCACAGAATAATTTAAGGCTATCCAAATCACCCCTCCATATAAAAAACACATCATCAATGAATCGATGCCAGGACACCAGGTTCGCCGCCAGCTCACCTGTGCCCCAAATAGTTAGTTCCTCCCAGTACGCCATAAACAAATTGGCGTAGCTGGGGGCAAACCTGGTGCCCATAGCTGTGCCAATCTGCTGTACATAAAAAGTCCCTTCATGATAAAAATAGTTATTGGTTAAAATAAAGAGGATACTTTCAATTAAAAAGGATTTGATACCCTCATTTAAAGTGCTTTTATTCAAAAAGAAGGAGACGGCTTCAATCCCCTTATCACTTGTTATTATTGTATATAAGGTACTGACGTCCGCACTACATAAAACATCGTTTTCCCTCCATTGATAAGTTTCAAGTTTTCTTAATACGTCTCCAGTATCTTTGGTATATGCTCTTGTTAGTTTAACAATTGGCTGTAAATATGAATCCACTACAGCAGATAAATTGCTGGTAATACTATTGCATCCCGCAATTATTGGTCTGCCTGGGGGGTGGAGGGGATCCTTGTGGACTTTTGGCAGAACATATATAGATGGTATAGAGGGTTCCTTTATATTTATGAACTCAAATTCATTTTTATTGATAATATTATTATTTAGAGCTTTGGTGGTTAACTCCAATAATGCTTTCGCTATCTTATCAGTAGGATCTCCTTTAACTTTTTTATATGTATCGCCCGTTTTCAGTTGGTTGTCGATCTCTTTTAAGTACATTTCTCTACTCATAAGGACCACCCCACCCCCCTTATCAGCCGGTTTTATTATAGTAGACTTGTCTTCTTTCATGATTTTAAGGGTTTCAAATTCCTTTTTACTTAAATTAAGTTTTCTTTTTGAACCGGTTCCCTTTTTTATAATTTTATCAACTTCTTCACACACCACCTTATTGAAGCAGTCAAGGAAACTCCCTCTAAAATGCGTGGGATAGAAAGTAGAAGGATTTTTGAAAGTTGATTTGTGAGTTTCCCCATTTAGATTTTCATCAGGATTTTTATTATGAAAGAAGCGTTTAATTGTCAACTTTCTTATATACTTTTGAATATCTATAAAAAGATCAAATGCATTTGGTTTTACTGAAGGAGAAAATTTCAAGCCTTTTTTTAGAATATTAATTTCAGTGGGGGTCAAATCCCTCCCAGTTAGATTGAATATTTTTTCTTCATTGGCCTGATTACCTTGATGGCGGGGCTTTTTTGGTGGTTTGGGTTTCGTATATTTCTTTTTAGTGCCACCTCTCTTGCCCCTTTTTGTTCTAATTGTTTTGGGGGCTAATACCTGTTTTTGCCTGGTGTTTTGTGGCCCCACCGTAAAAAAGGCTGCCTGTTACCATTTTGATTTTCATAGTTGGTATCTAATGGGGAAAAACGATTGGTTGTATTAATCCTATATGGGGTATTTCTTTGGTTCCTCCATCTTATAGGAGGACACACCCAAATACCCTATAAGATGGAGGAACCAAAGAAATACCCCATATAGGATTAATACAACCAATCGTTTTTCCCCATTAGATACCAACTATGAAAATCAAAATGGTAACAGGCAGCCTTTTTTACGGTGGGGCCACAAAACACCAGGCAAAAACAGGTATTAGCCCCCAAAACAATTAGAACAAAAAGGGGCAAGAGAGGTGGCACTAAAAAGAAATATACGAAACCCAAACCACCAAAAAAGCCCCGCCATCAAGGTAATCAGGCCAATGAAGGAAAAATATTCAATCTAACTGGGAGGGATTTGACCCCCACTGAAATTAATATTCTAAAAAAAGGCTTGAAATTTTCTCCTTCAGTAAAACCAAATTCATTTGATCTTTTTATAGATATTCAAAAGTATATAAGAAAGTTGACAATTAAACGCTTCTTTCAGAATAAAAATCCTGATGAAAATCTAAATGGGGAAACTCACAAATCAACTTTCAAAAATCCTTCTACTTTCTATCCCACGCATTTTAGAGGGAGTTTCCTTGACTGCTTCAATAAGGTGGTGTGTGAAGAAGTTGATAAAATTATAAAAAAGGGAACCGGTTCAAAAAGAAAACTTAATTTAAGTAAAAAGGAATTTGAAACCCTTAAAATCATGAAAGAAGACAAGTCTACTATAATAAAACCGGCTGATAAGGGGGGTGGGGTGGTCCTTATGAGTAGAGAAATGTACTTAAAAGAGATCGACAACCAACTGAAAACGGGCGATACATATAAAAAAGTTAAAGGAGATCCTACTGATAAGATAGCGAAAGCATTATTGGAGTTAACCACCAAAGCTCTAAATAATAATATTATCAATAAAAATGAATTTGAGTTCATAAATATAAAGGAACCCTCTATACCATCTATATATGTTCTGCCAAAAGTCCACAAGGATCCCCTCCACCCCCCAGGCAGACCAATAATTGCGGGATGCAATAGTATTACCAGCAATTTATCTGCTGTAGTGGATTCATATTTACAGCCAATTGTTAAACTAACAAGAGCATATACCAAAGATACTGGAGACGTATTAAGAAAACTTGAAACTTATCAATGGAGGGAAAACGATGTTTTATGTAGTGCGGACGTCAGTACCTTATATACAATAATAACAAGTGATAAGGGGATTGAAGCCGTCTCCTTCTTTTTGAATAAAAGCACTTTAAATGAGGGTATCAAATCCTTTTTAATTGAAAGTATCCTCTTTATTTTAACCAATAACTATTTTTATCATAAAGGGACTTTTTATGTACAGCAGATTGGCACAGCTATGGGCACCAGGTTTGCCCCCAGCTACGCCAATTTGTTTATGGCGTACTGGGAGGAACTAACTATTTGGGGCACAGGTGAGCTGGCGGCTAACCTGGTGTCCTGGCATCGATTCATTGATGATGTGTTTTTTATATGGAGGGGTGATTTGGATAGCCTTAAATTATTCTGTGATAATCTCAATATTAACAATTTTGCTATAAAATTAAGTTTTAGTACCAGTAAAGTACAAGTCACTTTTTTAGACCTTACTATATATGTCGATGAAGGTATTTTGAAGACAAAAACCTTTCGAAAAGAAACCGACTCCAATAGTTATATAGAGAGATCCAGCCAACATCACAAAAATTGGCTGGACTCGATACCCTATAGCCAGTTTTCCAGAATTAAAAGAAATTGCACGGATGAATCTGTCTATAATGAACAAATTATTGAAGTTTCCAATAGATTAACGGCAAGAGGGTACAATGAGAATCTATTGGATAAAGCGAAAGAGAAAATTGACAACATTGAGAGACAAACTCTTTTACGTGAGAAAGAAAAAGGTGATTTAGATGGTACTAAATATCAGTTATCATTTATTTCTCAATACACAGGCATGCACAAAGAAATTGAACAGGTTTTTAAAAACAATTGGAAGCTACTTAAGCAAGACCCTATTTTAACAGATATTTTACCTGCACGTCCATCTTTTATATACCGCAGAGCCCCATCTCTAAAAGACCATTTGGTCAACAGTAGTACAGAGGTGGAAACAAGACATAGTGAACGCAACAATGGCTTTCACAGATGCGGATCATGTCTAATGTGCAAGACGGTCAAGAATAAAGATAGAAAAATAACACAATTCAATGTGAAATCAGAAAATTTTAAAATAAAATTTTTTATCACCTGCCACTCCAAAAATATTATATACCTACTGGAATGTTCATGTGGATTATTTTACGTTGGAAAAACGTCCAGACAATTGAAAGTCCGTCTGGCGAAACATGCATATAATATTAGAAAAGGGCTGCTTACGCACACAGTCTCAGCCCACTTTAAGTCTCATCATGAGTCAAATGAACTTAATATTGTTAATTTTTGGGGTATTCAGCAAATTACGGCAAGGTGGAAAGCAAAGGATATCGATACAAGGTTATCAAGGAATGAGATGCGATGGATCCACCGTTTGGGCACCCTTGTCCCAAGGGGCCTAAACGGTGAATTTGAGTTGAAGCACTTTTTAAATTAATGGTTCCTTTCTGCTTTCTGATTTCCTGCTGGTATGCGTATCGCACGGACATCGATGTTTTTTAGTATCGATGTTTTTGGGTACGACATCCTCTTATGTATTCTGCTGTACAATTGCTTTGTAAGCCTTCTGTGATTTTCGATTATTTTTAAATTTTTAATATCATGTTTTAAACATATATGTTACATATATTTTTCATTATTAAATAATACCCATTTTTAATCTCTATTTATCATAAATAGGAGAACCACAGATGGCATATTTATATTAAATGTAAATAATCATAAGATTGTTACTGAGATCCATGTCTTCTTTCATGCAGATTAAAAATGTGATGAACGTTACGCATAGAAATAACATGGTGGAACGCAAAGACCCGGCACTTCCGGGTCTGTGGAACGCACCGCCATTTTGGATAGTTATTCTGCGCATGTACGACCAGCGGCAGCTGCCGCTCGTATGTGCAATCAGAAGGCTGTTAAATACAGCCTCAGTCAGTTTACAAACCACGCTATTGATAAAGGACTTTTCCGAAACGCGTTTAGCGTGGACTGAACACTTCATTGGACCCTCATACTGGTGACTAGATGTGGACCCCGGCTCCTGGCTTCCTGAGTCTGACCTTTCCGGAGGGTCAGTGAAGCACTATCCATCTTTCAGGAGTGAGATTTCCAACATCGGGTTCCTGCTTTGCCATTGGGGATACCAATATGCTTTTGTTTTCGTCTGCTATTTGTGAGTGCAATATATATTAAAAATCATGTTGTTTTAATTATCTGCACTATTGCTGTTTTCTTTTTAATCCCTTTTATGTCTCATCACCTTGAAATGAGAATTTGATGCTGATTGCCAGTGGATTAATACTGAAACACGCTTATGTCAAGTGAGATATTGTGAGTGCATTTAGAGCTTATAACTCTAATAAAAGGATTTAACCATCTGCACTAAATTAGTGTTATTTTCCCCTTGGTGATATGCATGCTGAATGAGCTGCATTGAGCTAGGGTCTCATTCACAGATCCACTATATGGGAATGAATAAAATTGAAAAGCTCTTAAAGGGACAGTAACCAATTTATTTCGTTTCCTTCAATTTAACTCTTTTGTCACATGGTGTGGATTGGGAGCGCTTTATTGATTGTGTGCTATTGTATTCTGTACAAGGAATGAAGGAGACAAAGCACCCCAAAATCTGTGCCCCAATTTCTCCCGAGTACGACAATGCCTCACATGTGACCAAAAAATACCATTTGGGTGCATGGCAGGACTCAGAAGGGAAGGAGTGATTTTTGGATTTTGCAGCTCAGATTCTGGTGGAATGTTGGTGGGTGCTATGTCGCATTAGCAAGACCCCCGAAGCACCAATACAGTGGAACCCCCCCACAAGTGACCCCATTTTGCAAACTACACCCCTCAGGGAATTCATCTAGGGGTATAGTGTACATTTCAAACCCCCAGGGGTTTCACCAATTTTGATACAACTGGGCTGTGCAAATGAAAAATTACATTTTTTACACAAAAATGCAGTTCTGGCTCCAAATTTGTCATTTTCACAAGGAATGAAGGAGACAAAGCACCCCAAAATCTGTGCCCCAATTTCTCCCGAGTACGGCAATGCCTCACATGTGACCAAAAAATACCATTTGGGTGCATGGCAGGACTCAGAAGGGAAGGAGTGATTTTTGGATTTTGCAGCTCAGATTCTGGTGGAATGTTGGTGGGTGCTATGTCGCATTAGCAAGACCCCCGAAGCACCAATACAGTGGAACCCCCCCACAAGTGACCCCATTTTGCAAACTACACCCCTCAGGGAATTCATCTAGGGGTATAGTGTACATTTCAAACCCCCAGGGGTTTCACCAATTGTGGTACAACTGGGCAGTGAAAATTAAAAATTAATTTTTTTACACAAAAATGCAGTTCTGGCTCCAAATTTTTCATTTTCACAAGGAATGAAGGAGACAAAGCACCCCAAAATCTGTGCCCCAATTTCTCCCGAGTACGGCAATGCCTCACATGTGACCAAAAAATACCATTTGGGTGCATGGCAGGACTCAGAAGGGAAGGAGTGATTTTTGGATTTTGCAGCTCAGATTCTGGTGGAATGTTGGTGGGTGCTATGTCGCATTAGCAAGACCCCCGAAGCACCAATACAGTGGAACCCCCCCACAAGTGACCCCATTTTGCAAACTACACCCCTCAGGGAATTCATCTAGGGGTATAGTGTACATTTCAAATCCCCAGGGGTTTCACCAATTTTGATACAACTGGGCTGTGCAAATGAAAAATTACATTTTTTACACAAAAATGCAGTTCTGGCTCAAAATTTTTCATTTTCACAAGGAATGAAGGAGACAAAGCACCCTAAAAATCTGTGCCCCAATTTCTCCCGAGTATGGCAATGCCTCATATGTGACCAAAAAATACCAGTTGGGTGCATGGCAGGACTCAGAAGGGAAGGAGTGATTTTTGGATTTTGCAGCTCAGATTCTGGTGGATTGAATGGTGGGTGCTATGTGGCATTAGCAAGACCCCCGAAGCACGGTGAAATGATGAACCTAATAATCCATAGATGTGTGGTATATTTTAAAACACTCCTTTATACATAGGCCGGGTTTGTCGGGGCAAGTTTCACAGTGGAAAATAGTATTCTTTTTTATTCCCTTTTTATAGCAAACTTTGCACCTTTTTTGTGTCCTGCCCTTTCTTGCAGTGGAGGGGATTTCGTTAGGAAAATGCTGCCCTGGTACAATACGGGGGCCAGTACTAGAAGTACTGGGGCCCTCTGCCTGCTGGTTCCCAAATATTAGGCCCTTTATGACTTCCTCTTGAAAGTGCATAAATGTCCCCCTCTGGCTGGTAGAATGGAATAGCACGTAAGCGTTATACAGTGCCATCTGGATGATATACACGGCCAGCTTCTTGTACCAGATTTTTGTTTTCCGCAGGGGACTGTACGGCTTCAGTACCTGATCTGAAAGATCCACTCCGCCCATGTACTTATTGTAATCTAGGATACAATTAGGTTTTGAGGTGTGGGTACTGGTACCTCGTACAGGGATGGAGGTGGTACTGTCTCCATGAATTGTTGTCAGTATAAGGTTCTTGCGCACAGTACCGCAAGCTGCTGTACCTCTTGAACCAAGGGCCTTAAACAGGGGGATGCTAGTGTAAAAGTTATCCACATAGAGGTGATAACCTTTATCCAGGAAGGGGTGCACTAAATCCCAGACAATTTTTCCACTAACACCTACGAGGGAGGGGGGGCATTCTGGCGGTTCAATTCTTGAATCCTTCCCTTCATATACCCTAAACCTGTGGGTGTACCCTGAGGTGCTTTCACACAGTTTATACATTTTTATGCCATACCTTGCCCTCTTACTGGGAAGGTACTGGCGGAATTTAACCCTTCCTTTAAAATGTATAAGGGACTCGTCGATACAAATAAATTTTTCAGGGATGTACATCTCTGCAAATTTGGCACTGAAATGATCAATGACCGGCCTGACTTTGAATAGCCGGTCAAAGGTGGGATCATCTCTGGGTGGGCACTGTGCATTATCGGTGTAATGTAAAAATTTAAGGATTATCTCAAAACGAGTCCGAGTCATGGCCATACGGTAAAGTGGGGTGCTGTACAGAACATTTGTACTCCAATATTGCCTAATTTCTGGCTTTTTTACTATGCCCATATGTAACACCAGACCCCAAAACGTCATCATCTCTACTGCATCTACAGGGGTCCACCTAGCAAATGATGACGTGGGGTTTTGAGCAATAAACTGCTGGGCATATAAATTACTTTGGTCCACCATTAAATTTATAAAATCATCAGAGAAAAATAATTTGAAAAAGTCAATTTCTCTGAGACCTGTTGAATCAAATTGGATTCCTGGGATGGCCAAAAACTCAGGAACCTGGGGCTCAAAATTGTCTGGTGGTGGGGTCCATACGGGATCAATCATTTGGGGGGGGTCTCAGCTGCTCTATGGGGGCGTCTTTGAGGGGGTCCCTCATCACTAGAGGAGGAAGAGGAGCTTAAGACGAATCCTTCAAATTCACCGCTTGCATCACTGGCTGTGTCAGAGTCAGAGGCAAGCATGGCATATGCCTCCTCCGCTGAATACATTCTTCTGGATGACTGGGATGACATTTGGGATGCCATTTTTATTTTTGTGTTTCTGTAAGTGTAATGTTTCAACACGTGTATAGTGTTGGGGGGGTACAAACTTTATTTCAACACGGGGGGTATGTAGTGTGTAGTGTGTATGTAGTGCAGAAAAAAAAATACTTTATACAGGAATTTGATCCCAATAAAAAAAAAAAAAATTGAAGGGGTTAAAAAAAAAAAAAAAAAAGTCCTGCGCCAAAAATTGAGCACAGATGTTGGTCAGTAACGTCCGTCACTGAACAGCGCTAAAAGGCAACAGGTGTAAAAACAATTTAAAAAAAAAAAATACAACAGCACTCTCCAAAAAAAAAACAATTTAAAAAAACTGCAGAAAAAAAATGATATCAACCCTGTGCCAAAAATGCTGTTCAGTGATGTACGTCACTGATCAGCGGCCCCAGGACACCCACAAAAGCAACGTGGGTGTAATAAACCACAGCACTCTCCAAAAAAAAAAAACAATTTAAAAAAACTGCAGAAAAAAAATGATATCAACCCTGTGCCAAAAATGCCGTTCAGTGATGTACGTCACTGATCAGCGGCCACAGGACACCCACAAAAGCACCCACAAAAGCAACGTGGGTGTAAAAACAAAACCCCACTGCAATCCACCCCCCCCCCCCCCCAAAAAAAAACTGCAGATCAGTGATGCAGTGATGCGACACTGATTAGCAGTGAGGGGCAGCAGGCAGACAACTGTGGGTGCAACCTGACAGGGTATATATAAAAAAAAAACCCTGGACCCCCAAAAAGTTGCTGATCAGTTAATTAATTTAAACTGATCAGCACAAAAGGGGGGGCAGCAGTCAGTTGCACAGGCAGCACAACCTTTGGTGCAACTGACAGGTATATATATAAAAAAAAGTTGCTGATCAGCACAGATATACTGATCAGCACAAAAGGGGTGCAGCAGACACAAAATATAGCACTCTCTATCACTCTCTATCACTCTCTGTCACTCTCTGTCACTATCTCTCACGATCTGTGACTCTATGACACTGCAGCAGCAGGACACAGGAAGTCACAAGATCCAGGAAGCATCCAACTGCTGGCAGCACGCTACCAGCGGTGATCAGCGGTGATCAGGTAAGTATCAGGCAAGGTTCAGGTATGTATATCACGACAGAGTGGCCGGTGACCGCTCTGCACGCAATTCCAGACCGGAATGGCGTCTGCAGCGCAGTCACCGTTAGTTAAAATGGCGCGCCTTGGCTGTGATTGGTCCGACGGTCCGACGGACCAATCACAGCCTTGGGGGCAGGTGGGGTGAGGTGTCGTCGTCACCGATGACCCCCTCATGCCCCCTCACACCCGGCGGTGATTGACACCTGTGTTACCGAGCGTCTGATTCGCCGGTAACACAGGAAAACGCTGCGAATGGCTGTTCACATTGAACAGCCAATCACAGCGATCGTCGACGGGGGGGCGGCATCGCCGCCCTCCCTGGGCATGCAGGGACATGTCTGCTGTCAGGGACAGCAGACATCGTCCCTCTGTCACTGCGTCTCTAGACGCAGTGGCACTTTGAAGTCATGACGTATATATACGTCATGTGTCGGGAAGTACATCCCGGCCATGACGTATATATACGTCAAATGTCGGGAAGGGGTTAAAGACACAACCGGTGGAAATGGTCAAACAGAAGCATAAAGCCACCTGGAGGAAATTTTATCAATTTTTTGTAGCACGCAGCAAAAGGTCCAAAAAATAGTTTTTGGGACTTTTTTCATCATATGGCGGGTGGTGAAACAAGTACGGTAAATCTCAGAAAATTCAGTCCTGAATACTTCCAGCAGGATTTTCCAGCTTCTTTATATTTCCCAAGAGCCTTCCATGTTTCTTTAATTAAACCATTTGGTTGTTATCCACTTAGAGGACTATGGACCTGAAGAGAGATCCAGAATATCAATTATCAATATCATTTAGGACCTCCAGTAGTGCACCCAGGGGGGGTCCCAGTACCCAGAAACCCCCATTGATGAAGCAAATAATTTTTTTTTGCTGCTCAAACATCGCTGCCATAGCTCCGTCCACTTTCTGGGTTAGGCTCCGCCCACTCACTGCATTTTGATGCGGATTAATTTACATGTAATCTGTGTCCCCTCACAGGGCTCGCCACGCTTCGGGCTCGGTGGCTCGCTGCGCTTGCCACACTATATACAATCTACTCCACGCCACCGTGAATAGTGGTGGTATAAAAAGGTCGGGAGGATGCGTAACGCATCCCCTTGCGGGGCCCGCTGCGCTCGCCACACTTTGGGTTGTCGTGGATAGTGGGGGTTTGAAAAGGAGGCATTTGCCAGTATGTAACATGATGCACTGGCAAATGCCTCCCATGCTTTGGGCTGCTGTGGATAGTGGGGGTTTCAAATGGAGGCATTTGCCAGTATATAACATGGAGCACTGGCAAATGCCTCCTTCATTGTGAAAGAGACGCATTTGCACCCGCACCTCCTCTTTGGACAAGAGACGCACGCACTACAGAACCCCTAACCCTGTCGGCAGGGTTGTTGTACTCTGCCGCAATAGCTATTTAGATGCAGGAGCGTCTGAGACGCTCCTGTGTCTCAAACAGATGGAGCGCCTCTCCACTGGCGCCAGCATGATCCCCTCTCCACCAAAGAGAGGGGATCATGCTGGTGCTGGCGGTGTGAGAGAGGTGCTGACTAGGCTTGCCAGGGACGCCGGCAACAGTACGGTAGGTACTTGTGTAGTTTCATGGCAGCAGCCTACGCTGATAACGTAGCTTAGGCTGCTGCCGGGAAACTACACAAGTAAGGCAGCCATTGGGCTACGCTATTAGCGTAGCTTCAAAAGTAGCGTAAGCTGCCGCCGTGAAACTATCTATCTCCATCTGGAACCCCCCCCCCCTTTTACAAATCCTGCGTTTGCCCCTGACCTTTCATGCAGTTAACGTTGAAAAGTCTTCCATAAAGATGATCTTAACCGTCCTTTCGCCTCAAGTAACGGGGGTTAATGCTAGTGCTAGTGTATAATTGAAAGTTGTGAGCTATTTTACAGTATTTTACATAAATTAAAATTATAATACAAGTTAAAAACCAACACTTTTAATTATTAACACATCACTTCTTAGACTTGTACTAAAAATAAAATAGGAAATCTAAAAGCAAACTATTTGTCCTTTTTGTAGTAAAAACATATTGCTTTGTTTGTTAAAACAATCTGTCCCACAGAGCCGATAAGACAATGGTGATTACAAATGTACTTTTAACAAAATAAAACAATCCTATTGTACTATATATATATATATATATATATATATTTTGTAATTGTTCGTAGAATGGCCTGTTGCAATGTGTTTTTGAACTGCTTTGAATCACATTTTAACACTCTTCCTGCGGGAAATGTTTGTGGTTTTTCTGACCAGAGAGGAAATGCGTGTACAGAAAACGGCTATCAAGTTACATGCTTGCTGAGAAGAGCACATCTATTATCACTGATCTGTCATATTCAGAATAATAGCTGCTAGGCTATTACAGTGCAATCTGTCAAGCTGACAAGTATCTAATACGCTTGTTTTTTGTTATTAAAATTGATTTGCGCTTTGCCGTCACAGTATATGCCAGGGTTGCCGACTTTTAAAAGGTCCTCTCCGGGAGAAGCTAGGAGAGGAGACTTTCAGCAGGAGCTCGGGGGTGGGGCTTAAACATGACATCATTAAGCCCCACCCCCATGAAGGAAAGTTACTTCGTTTGCCTATCTCCGTGGAGGGGGCGGGGCTAAATGACGTGATTATGATGCTTTATCCCCGCCCCCTCCCCGGAGATCTGCAGACATAAGGTAATTTAAACGCTGCGGTCAGGGGGGGGGGGCGCAATCAAAGGGGGAGAGCGGGGGTCCCCCAGAATCCGGGAGGGTTGGCCACCTTTCCGGGGGGCCGGGAGGGTGACCCGATTTTCGGGACCCTCCCGGCCATTCCGGGAGGGTAGGCAACCCTGGTATATGTATATAGATTACAATCATTTGCATCTAACCTTCCATCTTTCTTGTGATTCCTAGGACACTCCCACATATTATGGCATTATCCTGGGCTTCTGGTCGCTCACCATCAAATGATTTTTCTCGCCTTTGGTAATAGTCAGTCTAGAGTGACTTTTATTCCGGCTACTATCTGCCAAATTCGGGTAGAGGGCGCTGATGTGGTGTGACATCAGCTGCCCGCTCCGAGCAGGCCACAACATGGGGTACGCCCGGCGTTTTCGTGGATGCACCCACCTAGTTTTTTGTTGGCACGACCATGAAATGCTGGGCGTACCCGTGAGTCCACCTACTGCCCGCCACCAGCCCTCCCTTCCCAGAGCGAACGGCTCAACGAGTGTGAAACTCAACAAAGCCGTTCCGGGGTTTGCACATGCGCATAAACCCCGAACATCAGGGACTGGGCCGAATTCAGACCCTAGGTCTGCAATGCTGTTTTCTGCCCTACCACAGCTCAAACAGCATTGTGCCGGGACTCAAGATTAGACACCCACAAGTACATGTCGACACAAGCAAACAGTCCACATGAAAAAAGGTCGACAGAAAAAGGTTGAGATTTTATGAATTTTTATTTTTTTACACAAATTGTTATGACTATAATATCCCAGTGGGCATAGTGGGAGAATATAATAGTGTTCTGAGCACAGCGGGGCACCCAGTCTGAAGCATGGCAAGTGGGCACGGTACACCTATACGGTATCCATGTCCGCCTATGTTCACAGACACCAACAATTTGAAAAACTCATGTCGACCTTTTCAATGTCAACCTTTGTAATGTCGACATTCTGCTTGTGTTGACTTTTGACCATGTCGACCTAATGCGTGGTGTCTGTTAAATTGCCTGATACATTGTGACCAAATGCAGCATTTAGTGATCTATAATGTACTAGGAGCTTATATGCTGCCTTTGTTATTGTACTGATACATAATATCATGATGTTCTGCTATCTGGCATCATACAGGACATGGGGACTGACTGTAAATTCCTCCTAGTTATGATCTCTAACTGACCCTTTCTCTAAACAGAAAAACCCAAATGTCTGTTAATGTGTGTTAGATCAGGTTTCTGCCTAGTAATCAGTGGCTACCCCCAATATCCATAAATATCCATAAATATATAAAAAGGGTAGATTTTAAAGTGGTGCATTTATTATGATAAAAAGTGTTGGTACTTATGTAGTATCTGGACGCCCGATTAAAAAATCGGGTCCATCGCATCACATCGCATGCGACCAAATTGCATGCGATGCGATGCGATGGACCCGATTTTTCCATAGGATTCAATGTTAAAATGGACTGAGTCCATTTTAACATACTGTAGGATTCTATGGGAAAAAGGGTCCTTTTCATTTCCCCACTATCCAACTACGCATGGAGTTGGATATAAACCTGTGGCGAGGGGATGCGGAATACTTTTTAACGAATCCGCATCCCCTCGCGGGCCTCGCTGCGCTCACCACGCTTCGGGATCGGTGGCTCGATACGCTCGCCACAGGTTTATATCCAACTCCATGCGTAGTTGGATAGTGGGGAAATGAAAAGGACCCTTTTTCCCATAGAATCCTATGGAAAATCGGGTCCATCGCATCGCATTGCATCGCATCGCATGAGATTTGGTCGGATGCGATGCGATAATCGGGTGTCCAGATACTACATAAGTACCAAAGTGTTTTACTACAAATTCACCATTTAAATCCTTAGAAACAAAGGTATTTAAGCACTGGATCCAACGCATGTGTGAGATCATCGTTTTTCTGCATCACGTGCTCTCCACCTAGGTGGTGATTATGTTCATGAAACTACCGCGGTCGCAGCAGGCAGTGCCAGCTTGTGGGCAAACATGGGCAGTAGTTAAAATGGGCATGTGTGCTCTGCTGCGCATGTGCAGCTGAAGTAAACACTCCCATTGGCTAGGGTAGTGTTGAGGCGGAGCTGTGAGCTGTCTATCACGAGCTCAGCCAACACACTCCTCATACTTCCTGAAGCACTGTGTGACCGGCTTAGCGAACTTGCCCAGCGTGTATGGATATTGACGATATGGAAAAGCGCTGGGCAGAAAATCACTCAGTACATACACACTGAGGGCCAGATGCACTAAGCTTCAAAAGTGATAAAATGGAAAGTAATAAACAGTCAGCCAATTTTAGTACCCCAGGACTGGAGGGTACCCCTTTTGTCCCCTTACAGCCCTTGTTTCCCATTTGGAGAAGTGCTGAGCGTTGGATGGAAGGAAGCCGAGCGGGACACACGGAGTGTCCGGCGGTGAGTGGCAGCAGTGACCCCCGCGCACATTGTCAAGCAGAGAGAGAGAGACGCCAACAGGGATCCCACAGTGCGCCCGTGACCTGGCGCACTGAGTCAGCAGAGAGTGCTTCACGGCAGTTAACGGAGCTGCCCCCGGAGACCCAGGTGGTGATTGACAGAGCAGGAGCTACTGCCAAAAGCTCCGCACCCTAGCAGACAGAGGAGAGAGCCTGCATTCCAGCCCAGCAGTGTGCTTCCAGCCCAGCAGTGAGATCCCAGCCCAGCAGTGTGCTTCCAGCCCAGCAGTGAGATCCCAGCCCAGCAGTGTGCTCCCAGCCTAGCTGTGTGCTCCCAGCCCAGCAGTGTGCCTCCAGCCCAGCAGTGTGCTTTCAGCTCAGCAGTGACCGGCAGGAGCTGGCAACGGCACCAGAACCCCAGGTATCTTACAATTGCCCATCCTGGTCCCCCACTTACCCCAGAGTCAACAGCCCCACTAGCCTCAGCATACCCAGTGGTCTGCAACCCCTTCACTTCCTAACCAGGAACTGCATCATCAGACTCCACCTCTTTTGGCCCCCTTATCAAGCCCTTAACTATAGGCCCCACATTCAGGCATGGCCGGATTAACAGGCCCACTCTCCAAATAGGCCCATTGTAGCTAAGGGCCAGGGCTTTCCAACAAGCCCAGGACCACATTGCTAGCCCCCCGGGAACTGGAGATACCGCCAGACAAACCTGGAGCGTTTTCCCCATAGATAACATGGAACCCACTAATTCCGACCCCCACCCGGTACCAATGGCTGCCAGTCCCCCCTCCGGCATCACAGAAGCTCGAGGTTGATCTCAGTCGAATCCAAATTGCTGGACTTCAAATTGATACCAGGTTGATCCTTATGGGTTCATTGCTTTCAGAGATATTACGGGTAAAGCGATTTTTTTCATTCTGAAATGTAATTTCATGGCTGTTCAATGGCTGTCATTTCTGCCCAGCAGCGGCTGTCCCCCAGTTATTGCGAGCATGTATTTCCCCTTGGCAATGAGCATGTAATCCCTCTTGGCAATGAGCATGGAACCCCTGGCAATAAGCATGTAGGTAAGCAGCAATTACGTAGCATAATGTTTAATAGGCATTATGGTATTTGGCATAATACTGTACGTAGATTATGGTGTGTGGCTTAACATGTAATGGGCATTATGGTGTCAATTTTTAATGCACGCCTGTGGCACGCAATGCCCTTGTTTATGAAGCATATTGTGAATTTTTGCTCAATCCATTTGGTATAGTGTGTATTTTGGCTCAATCCTTGTGCCATAGTGTGAATTTTGGCTCAATCGGTGTGAATTTTAGATCATTCCATGTCATAATGTGTAAGAGGCAAGTACAGTATAAGGTGGTTACTATTGTGTTGCATGATTTGTATAAGGGGTATATGGTGTGGTAAACTTAGGTGACCACATACAAGATGCTGAAATGTTGTCTACCAAGTTTTGGCTTTCAGTATTTTTTTTATGACTGGAATGCCGCCTCACCCCGCAAGTATCTTAGGACATCGGTGTCCTGCGGGTGCACCTTTGGAGGGTACATGTCAATATATCTCCCTGCATTTTTCCTATGCCAGCCCCCTGCCTTTTCCAGGCATATATAATTAGTTGAAAGTATTTACACAAATAGAGACACACCCATGAGCAGACCACCCAACCAGAACACTGGTCACGCCTCCCACATTATTAGGTGCTGGCCACAACCCCTATTATTGCGCATAATAGGCCCTTAATAATTTTTAGCTCCAGGCCCATTTAGACCTTAATCTGGCACTGCATTCAGAACACCTGGCCTCTCCAAACAGGCCCTCCAAACAAGTCACTAAACAGGCCTTTTACTTGGGAAGCCGCAGGAACTGTCACACTGCCCAGTCACCCAGTGCCTTACCGTGAACAGTTGGAGACTGCACAGGCCCGAGCCTGACTCACCAGCGTTTGTGTGCTACACCGCATCTGGCTGTATCTTCGGTGCACCTAGGCCAAAGGTACCTAACTTTAGGGGTAAACTGCGCAGTTTAGGGGAATTAGTACACCCTGTTGGGGTTTCATTGTTACGCAGTATCAATTGATACAGTGAAAATAAATGGGAAGTTCCCTCCTCCGGCACCCTTGTGAGATTAGAGTACGTCTCTAGATATACAGGAACGATCCTCTTTTCCAGATATAACAGACATATACAGGTATATATAACCATACGTTCCTCCTGCCCAAATAGCATCTCCTCTTCTCCCAAGTCGATTGGATAGTGGAACACCAATTTCTTTAAATCCACAGATCGTTTGGCTCGATCCAGATGAAACACCCCGTTTTTGCCCACTGCACACAGTGTCTATATTGTCAGATTGGGGCGACTCCCAACTAATCCCCCCCACCTGCAGCGGGACACTGCCGGCCGCAGGAGGGACGCGGAAAGCAGTATTCTGATTTTCATACTATACAAGAGCGGAACAGTAAGCACTGCACACAGCAGGCACTGGACAGTAAGCACTGCACACAGCAGGCGCTGGACAGTGGCCCTTATTCTGATCGGTGCGGAAATTCCCGCATGCGGACGGACCGCCGATGTTGATCGTCTGCGCATGTGCAGAGGTCACTCTGCGCATGTGCAGCCGATTTCGCCGCACGGATTCTTTATACGCCGCACAGGGGGCGTAGAGGGGCGTGAGGGGCTACTTAGCCTCATTACCCTATGCATACGCCCCCCGTTTCATGGGCGTTCCCATGCAAACGCGGGGCGTATGCATGGTAATGAGGCCGTGACGCGTGGGTACGGGGCGGGCATCTGACATCGCCGGATGTCAGCTGCCCGCCCCTATACATGATTTCACACGGACAAGTGTCCGTGTGGTCTTGTGTTGCGGGACCTGGTGGAGCGTGCGGCCCTGCATTCGATGTTCGGCGACCATCGAATGCAGGGGCTGCTCCCACCATGGAGGAGGCGTATCCCCGTACAATTTCATGCGGATCGCCACATATCCGCATACGGACGGCAGGTGGCGATCCGTATGGAAGGCGGGGATTCGCCTGCACGGTTGCGGCCGCATATTCTGATCGGGCCGCACCGATCAGAATAAGGGCCGTATGCACTGCACACAGCAGGCACTGGACAGTAAGCACTGCACACAGCAGGCACTGGATTGTAAGCACTGCACACAGCAGGCACTGGACAGTAAGCACTGCACACAGCAGGCACTGGACAGTAAGCACTGCATATGCACTGCACTGCAGACACTGGACAGTAAGCACTGCATACAGCAGACACTGGACAGTAAGCACTGCATGCAGCAGGCACTGGACAGTAAGCCCTGCATGCAGCAGGCACTGGACAGTAAGCACTGCATGCAGCAGGCACTGGACAGTAAGTACTGCATACAGCAGGCACTGGACAGTAAGCACTGCATGCAGCAGGCACTGAACAGTAAGCACTGCATGCAACAGGCACTGAACAGTAAACACTGCATGCAACAGGCACTGGACAGTAATCACCGTGTGACACTGGCTAAACCGGTATTCAGCATGCACTTTGCTATCATTTGCTGACAATGCATTATAAGGCACATGGGAGCCAGGATCACTGAACTCAAGTTCAGCTGGATGTCACTTTCATTCCTGTGAATAGAGGTGACAGTAAGCACTGCATGCAGCAGGCACTGTGTGACACTGGCTAACCGGTATTCAGCAGCAAGCAGTATTCTGATTTTCACACTATACAAGAGCGGAACAGTAAGCACTGCACACAGCAGGCACTGGACAGTAAGCACTGCACACAGCAGGCACTGGACAGTAAGCACTGCACACAGCAGGCACTGGACAGTAAGCACTGCACACAGCAGGCACTGGACAGTAAGCACTGCACACAGCAGGCACTGAACAGTAAGCACTGTACACAGCATGCACTGGACAGTAAGCACTGCACACAGCAGGCACTGGACAGTAAGCACTGCACACAGCAGGCACTGGGCAGTAAGCACTGCATATGCACTGCACTGAATACAGCAGGCACTGGACAGTAAGCACTGCATGCAGCAGGCACTGGACAGTAAGCACTGCATACAGCAGGCACTGGACAGTAAGCACTGCATGCAGCAGGCACTGGACAGTAAGCCCTGCATACAGCAGACACTGGACAGTAAGCACTGCATGCAGCAGGCACTGGACAGTAAGCACTTCATACAGCAGGCACTGGACAGTAAGCACTGCATGCAGCAGGCACTGAACAGTAAGCCCTGCATACAGCAGACACTGGACAGTAAGCACTGCATGCAGCAGGCACTGGACAGTAAGCACTGCATACAGCAGGCACTGGACAGTAAGCACTGCATGCAGCAGGCACTGAACAGTAAGCACTGCATGCAACAGGCACTGGACAGTAAGCACTGTGTGACACTGGCTAAACCGGTATTCAGCATGCACTTTGCTATCATTTGCTGACAATGCATTATAAGGCACATGGGAGCCAGGATCACTGAACTCAAGTTCAGCTGGATGTCACTTTCATTCCTGTGAATAGAGGAGACATGTAAGCATCTGATGCAGTAATTATAGTGTAACTTCTAACCTTACACTACAAAATGGTTTAGTATTTATAATGTTATTATTATTATTATTTATTAACCGTTACCAGAGATACCTACCCTCATGCATGCTGCGGGAGACTCCAGTTTAGCTACAGAATCTCATGCAGCCCTGCGAAGTTTCATAAATAACCCATACTGTATATGCCATTGTCCCACTGGCATTCAGACTGCACATCCGCAAGTCCGGATGTGATCAAGGAGGGGCCAGGATGAGATGTCAAAACGCAGTGACAGGTTGAGTTGCGGATAGGCTTGCACCTTGAAAAAGGGCTGCTAAGCCCGAAACATGTTGGTTGGTGGAGAGACATTCCATCTGGTAACACTTCTAGCCTGATCCGGATTGGGTTTGGAGGTGTAGGATCCTTACTTCCTGGAGTGCATTTTTTATACAATTGTTGTATATGTTTTTTATATTGTATCCTGTCGTAGTTTTGGTTTAAATCGTTGACCCTTTTACGGATGGTGACTCCTCCTGATTTGATGAGTTCGACTGGGAAACAGCCGTAAAGATACCTTTTGGGGCATATAGGGCCTCATTGAGAGTGAATCTCAGCCCTTAGCGGCCGTGATATTTTCTGAATTTACATAACGGAGAGTGAAGATTTTTAATCCAGTTGATGAAAAGAAACCCCTACGTGTATATAGCGCCTTTATATAAGGTCAGTATCCACTGAGAGGGGGAGTGTATGGCCTAGAAGTTGAGGAAAGAAACTGCATATACCAGTCAAAGTTACCCATATGTGAACATAGGGCCTATATTTAAGGTCAGTTTGTATCAAGGGATAGACAGACACCGTTGGAGGTTTTAAGACGATCTCTGTCTCTGATCCTATTTTCACCACTTGTGGAACCCTTCTATCTATATCAGTTATACCCTACTGTATATCAGCTTTCTTACATCCATCTGGTCCTCTGCCACTTTCCCTTCTATGCCTTTGCTGTCCTGGTCATCTCTACCTCTGCAACTATGTTCCTTTCTCCATCTCCTCATGGGTGCCTATGCCTCCTCTCCATGGCTGCCGATTGCCATAAGAAGATTTATATAGCACACACATATTCCGCAGAGCTTTACAGAGTATACTTGAACATTCACATCAGTCCCTGCCCCAGTGGAGCTTTTCACTCTATATTCCCTACCACATGTATATACTGTATGAGCTTCATTCTAGGGTTATTTTTTGGGGGAGCCAATTAACCTACCAGTATATTTTTTGGAGTGTGGGAGGAAACCGGAGTACCCGGAGGAAACTCACACAAGCTCTAGGAGAATATATAAACTCCACACAGTTAAGACCATGGTGGGGATTGAACCCATGACCTCGGTGCTGCAAAGCAGTAATGCTAACCATTACACCATACGTGCTGTCCACTATTATTGTACTGTGTATATCAATATCATTCAGTGTGTGTGTGTGCGTGTGTGTGTGCGCACAATATCAGGACCCTCAGGCAATATTGTTAATTGTATAGGCCGTGGCCCCTATCGTGTAGTGTGTATGGGTCTTTATATTATCACACAGCCGCTGCAGACACATTCGCAACTGTGCCGGCATTAGCATATACATTGAATAGAATATGTAGCATACATATTCTTAGTGGCATATTAATTTATTTTTGAAGCCATTCGCCAGTACTAAAGATTGCTTATTGTAGCAAATCGCAGCAATAAGAAATCTTTATTAGCAGAAATAAATAATTCCTGACTCACTGACAACAGGCGCACCGAGAGGAGCAGATCCCAGTGATCGGTACAAAGTAAAGTGATATGTTATCCGCCCCATGCGGCGAAACTGCACATGCCAATGGATATAGGTGCAGGTGCAACCGGATATAGGTGCAGGTGCAACCGGATATAGGTGCAGGTGCAACTGGAAATCTCTTTAGAAGTGATCTCCGGTAAGTAGCCCATTGGCTCAGTGGCGTAAGTTCAGTTGCCCGGAGATAAATATTGGTGTCCCCGTGTCCCCCCACCTACACTAGAAGGCCAGATGTACTAAGCTTCAAAAGTGATAAAATGGAAAGTGATAAACAACCAGCCAATCAGCTCCTACCTGCCATGTCACAGACTGTGTTTGAAAATTGTCAGGTATGAGCTGATTGGCTGGATGTTTATCACTCTCCATTTTATCACTTTTGAAGCTTAGTACATCTGGCCCACAAACAGCACCTAATATATAAATATATGTATGCATGTACAGTATGCATGTTATGTATATTTTGTTTAGAATAAAGGGAGTGTGACATGTATCGTCCTGCTAGGAGGGGAAGTCAGCCACAGACTTGATATAGATGGATTTCAATGAACTGATTCAAACTTGCAGGAGAGAAGAGGTGCCCCCTTGGAAGCAGGAGCCCAGTGGCAGATGACTCCATTGCCTCCCAGAGGTACACCTCTGGCTACAGTCCTTTACTAATATAAATAAAGTTTATTACATTTTTTTGGGCACTTGCTAATTGTAGGGATGCAAATGCAGCTCGCTAGTTCTGTGACGTTCTTATACTTGCAGTAGCTTCGCATTCAGGGGCAAACGCAGGATTTTCAGAAGGGGGTTTCCGGAGATGGACACTTAGGTGACCCAGTATATGCCGGGTCAGTTAAAGTATTATAGATAGACCAAATATATATAAATAATAATTTTATATCTATATATATATATATATATATATATACACACACACACACACACATACAGGGGCAGCAACAGCAGTGTAGACCCCTGGGCATAGCAATGTATTGGGGCCCCTACCGATCCTCCAGCGGTAGGGGTGGGGGAAGCTTTGATGTCCCACGGGTGGTAGGGGGTATTATATCAATCGCTCAGCATGTAGGGCCTGGATCAGTAATTTCCACTAATTACCCCTTTACTGCACAGATGGTGGGAGAAGGGGGCATTGGGCTGAATGAAGGGGCCCTGATACATAACTTCCAGGGTGGTAGAGGATGTTTAATCTGCAGAGGAGTGGTGTATAATGAAGTGGGCTTATTATTCATAATTTTCTGGTGGGAGGACAGCTTGCTTGACTGCAGATATCTCCAGTTCCCGGAAAAAGATTTCTTATATTTTAATTGGAATTAAAAACTAGTTAATCCCACCTACCAAATGGTATTATGAACTAGGGGATCAGAGTTCAGGAGGCAGAGCAATCTGCCAACGAGAATATAAAACTACATAATAGGTGTGTGGAGCTGGAGCAGTAACCAGCTGCTGGAAGGCTGACAAGCTACTAGTATCCATCAAAGGGGGAGAGTCCCAGCTTTTGGAATATAAAAAAAACTCTAAGTCAGACAGAACATGAAATATCTGTCTGGGAAGAGCAATTAACAGGCTTGGATGGGGACCACTGCTTTGAAGTCAGATATATCCGGTTCCCAAGGGTCGAATTTTAAAATTCTTGTACCCATGGAAAGAGGGGACCCTCAGCTATCAGCCTAGGGTCCTTAGACCCTGCGTGTGCTACTGGCATTATTAGCTATATTTACCAAAGGAAAAAAAAATAAAGTTTATTGTTTCCCATCGATTTCATGCCATCGATACTAAAGCACTGATGGCACGATCAATTGAGACTGTCAGCGGTTAACCCTTTACTGGCCATCCCTAGTTAGAAATATAGTCCTCTATTTGCATACTTAGGAATTGGGTTGTGGAGCTAGAGGGTTAAGCGGTGGAGTCATGTTATTATTCACCTATAAAATATGCGGACACATTAGGACTTTACAGGAAATGATCCTATTCGCGTATTTCCCCGTCACTGGCTAGAAGAGTATAGTAGTGTGGGTATTCTGACTGTGCCTTTTCATGTTCATGCACTTAAAAGTGGCAGCGACATTTGACTGTTGCTGCTTGATGTTCTAAGAAAGTAATTTTTGTAGGAGGAAATCAATTGTACGCCAGAGTTAGGAGGAGGAGGAGGAGGAGGAGGTTTGAATGGGTGGATACTTTCTAGTAGTGAGAATGTCCTGCTACAAGAATCCAGCAGCAGTTATCATCGTAGTGTTTTAGTACTCAGATATTAGATAATATGGAAAGACATTGCTTTTGTAGCGTGATTTTTGGATTGCTGATTGGAAGGGATTTCCTAATACAGAATGCAGTTAGTGGAAAAGGTGAGTTCATTTTCTAACCATATACAGATACTGGTACAGTATGGGTTACTGATTGATAAAATAGTGTTTGCATTCCATAGAAATTTCTGGCCGGACAGTCTACAAAAATGTTAAAATAGGACAAACAGTTAACCTTATGATTAACCGTAAACCAGACACATGTACAGGGAAAGCGACAGGGACAGCCTGTATTGCTAATTCATCAGAAAAAGGGACAGATTGGGAAGTGAAACTTTATGACCCCTTATTCATTTAAATGGACATTATTAAAAAAGAAATTGGGAAGACTGTACTGTGATATTGTTGCCATTCAAATCCTAATGTCCATTTATATGTATGAAAATACGGGATACGGTTATTAGGTCTACAACAACCAGGTCGACAAGCATTGGGTCGACGCCACTAGGTCGACATGCAACAAGGTTGACATGGGCTAAGGTCGACATGGATCTAGGTTGAAATGGGACTAGGTCGACACGACATGCTTGGGATAAGCATATTGATATCCTTACAAAAAAATAAGGATCAAATATGGTTTGAGGTAACATGTTTAAAAAAAAAGGGGCAGACTAGATGGGCCAAGTGGTTCTTATCTGCCGTCAAATTCTATGTTTCTATGTTAGGTCGACACAAGCATTAGGTCGACATGGGCTAGGTTGACAGTCAAAAGGTCGCCATGGGTTTTTTCACTGTTTTTTTGAGCTGACGTGCCGACAGGCGGTATTTCATGTCCTACCACCCACTAGGGTGTTGTGGGAGAATAAAATGGTGTGCCTAGCGAGGGGATGCGGTGCACTTCAAACTGTGTCCATGTCGACTGTGTCGACATTTGGGTAAAAAAACAGTGAAAACCCCATGTTGACCTTTTGACTGTCGATCTAGCCCATGTCAGCCTAATGCTTGTGTCGACCTAATGTCATGTTGACCCAGATCCATGTCGACCTAGATCCATATCGACCTTGACCCATGTCGACCTGGCTGCATGTCGACCTAGTGTAGTCGACCCATTGCTTGTCGACCTAGTTGTGGTCGACCCAACGATCCCAATCCGAAAATACTTTGAACATTTTACGGGCGATGCTGGTGCATTAAAGTATTGCATTACAACAAATCACACTGAAACCCATTCATCTCGATCCTGGGTCTGACCAGGCACTGATCCGGGTCTGGCGCTTTCACATTTAACCCGGGTTGTCAGAGCATGCTAGGATGTGTAGTTCTACAGGTTGCTTACCAGCCTGCCACTTATGTAGGGGGTGGGAGATTCCGAATGAGAGAAAACTACCCAGAGAGCATCATTTTGTGTCAGTTAGATAGAAGGTACAATTTGCTGCAGTATGTGAGCAGTTTGCTTACACTGACCAACTGATAATAATACAATGGCTCCTACCTCCAATCTAGTCTCAATACAATTCTGAAAGAGAGAGATTTATAGGGGAGGAATTATAATACATATCCTACACATTATTCATTCCGAACCTTAAAAAGAAGAAAAAAGACAAATGGACAGGTACTAAGCTTGAACAGTGATAAAGTAGAGCGTGATAAACCACCAGATAATCAACTCCTAGCTGCCATGTCACAGGCTGTAAAAGGGTTGTGTGTGGTGCGCAATTAACAGCGGCCGGTACTGGGGGTAGTCAGCCCCAAATATATGTAGAAAGAAGATTATTGGTTTGTACTGGCGCTGGTTGTTTGGAACAAAAAACACACAATATTGGGCGGTATATAGTTAATAATAAAAAGTTATATTTTACTGAATAATCATAAAATCAACAAGATAATTACATACATCTACAAAATAATTCATACATTTTTTTATAAAAGGACTAGTGGTAAGTGGGCTCAGTCTCTTCCACCAATGGGTGGTGTAGAAAAAAATATATATATATATATTGTGGTATAAAAATAGAGTTTAAAAAGTCAAATAGCAGCTGTTGGGGTATAATATTGTAATTATATTACCATCCTTGATTTCCTTGTACTTTGATTTGTAATCCAAGGGTTTATAATGGACCAAGATTTTTCTGTGCTCAGTGTTGCCAATATGCACAAGTCCCCTTATGTGTGGCTCACCATGATGTCCAAATTCAGGGACCAAACTAGATCCCACAGCCTCAGCGTTGGAAGGATTAGGTCCGGCTTCCTCACTTGCTCCTGAGGAAGCCGGACACACAAATATACCGGAGAAACGCTTTGAGCTTTTACTGAGCAGTCGGGGTACCATCCATCTAGTGGACCTATTCACCTTCCCTGCTAATTGGCATCTTTCAATCACCTAATCCTTCCAACGCTGAGGCTGTGGGATCTAGTTTGGTCCCTGAATTTGGACATCATGGTGAGCCACACATAAGGGGACTTGTGCATATTGGCAACACTGAGCACAGAAAAATCTTGGTCCATTATAAACCCTTGGATTACAAATCAAAGTACAAGGAAATCAAGGATGGTAATATAATTACAATATTATACCCCAACAGCTGCTATTTGACTTTTTAAACTCTATTTTTATACCACAATATATATATATATATTTTTTTCTACACCACCCATTGGTGGAAGAGACTGAGCCCACTTACCACTAGTCCTTTTATAAAAAAATGTATGAATTATTTTGTAGATGTATGCAGGGGAGCCGAGAGAGGGGGGGAGCGGGTACTAATTACCCGGGCCCACACTTGCTGAAGGGGCCCCGCAGGGGCCCTGGTCTGACCCCTCCCTTCCCCCTCCATCCCTCCCGGGTAGCAACAGTAGCACACACTTCTACAGCATGTGCTGTGCTGACAACAGGCTCAGCATGAGTGTCTCACTGACAGCGTGAGAGTTCATGCTGAGCCTGCAGTCAGCACAGCACATGCTGTAGGTGTGTGCTGCTTCTGAGATTACAGTTTTTAGAGTTTTCTTTCACCCTCCTCTAAACATTTTGGGGGCGTGGCGTAAGTGGGAGGTTCCCACAACACACACTTAGGCCACGCCCCCAAAATTTTACCGGGGCCCGGCATTCCTCTCGGCTGCCCTGGATGTATGTAATTATCTTGTTGATTTTATGATTATTCAGTAAAATATAACTTTTTATTATTAACTATATACCGCCCAATATTGTGTGTTTTTTGTTCCAAACAACCAGCGCCAGTACAAACCAATAATCTTCATGTCACAGGCTGTGTTTGAAAAATGACAGACAGGAGCTGATTGGCTGGTGGTTTATCACTCTCCATTTTATCACTTTTCAAGGCTTAGTACATATGGCCCAAAAGGTGAAAGGTTTTATGTGGAAAAGCTATATACTAGCCACATTGTCCATTCAAATAAGACGCCAGACTCATCACTGACTCACCAACTGTACTTGACTTTAAAGCTGTCTGAGTGATGGGGTGGAAGGGGGGGGGGGTGAGAGTTTTTGTATACATTTTTTTTCCTGTTTGCCCTAAATACCCTGGTGACTGTCCATCCATTTTGTGTTCCAACTTCGCACCCTAGCGCTATAGCTATATAGCCTATCATACAAATTCTTTATGTATATGATTTTACTCGTTATTTATTCTTTCTAATGTTATACTTTTATATACAGTATTTGGCTTAACTGTGGCTCGTGCATGATATTTGGTTGGATGTCTCAGGTTACTTTTATGTACAAAGTGGTCTCTAGATCTAGTGTAACTCGGCATGGATTGCTAAACTGACAAAAGCGGTTGTGTGCGATCAAAAAGTAGCGACAGAAAGGAAGAATAAATGCCTATTGCGAAGTTGTGAATGCATCGGAAATGACGATGCATCTGCAGATCCAAAAACCGCAACAAATTGCACGCAGTTGTCCGATAACACCAGTCAACATGAGTTCTGAGTCTGGGTTCTGCAGATCTGATTTTTATTTCTTTCATATTACTAACTAAAGAAAAAATAGTTTTACCTGAAAAAGTTTGCTTTTGTAGCTATCAGAATGAAATTATGGATTTTAAGAAAATGTGCCTATTTTTATAACTTTATTGTATGTAAAAATAAAACCACTTCACACGTTAAGGGAGCGGGCATTACTCCATTCCCCTGGACAGACCACGCCGGGACCATCATGGACCTTGATCTCTATGATCGGCCACCCAGTACCAGAAGATGGAGGTTAGACAACTCCATCTTGGACCACCCCTCCTCTTTGAAGGAGGTTAAAGCTGCCATCACTAACTATTTTAAGGAGAATCCCACATCCGACACATCTCCTGGCATTGTCTGGGAGGCTCATAAAGCAACAATTAGGGGCGTCCTTATATCTAGGGTGGCCTCGGTCCGGAAAAAATGGGCCTCCCAGATACAGGAGTTAGAAGCAAAGCTAGCTACCCTACTGGAGCATCATAAAAGCGCACCTACCTCTAGCCTGCTATCCCAAATTGAAAAGATCAGGGGCCAGTTGAATACTCTGCTAGCTCACCGGGCAGCCAAAATCCTTCTAAAGCTTGGGCAACGCTTTTATGACAAAGCAGACAAGGCTGACACCCTACTAGCCAACAAACTTAGAAGGCAGCAGGCCTCTAGGCTGGTTGAAAAAATACACTCTCCAACTTTAGGATCCTGCACGTTTGATCCGATAGAAATAGCCAGGGAATTCCAACATTTCTATAATTCCTTATACAATTTAAAAAATCTCCCCGTCCCGCCCGCTTCCGTTAACGAAGAAATGATCTCCTACCTTGCAGATATCCCCCTCCCGATCCTCTCGGAGGCCCAACTGGCCACCCTAAACGTAAAGATTACAGAAGAAGAGGTGGTAGCGGCAATCAGGTCAATGCGTTCGTCGGCAGCACCGGGCCCTGACGGGTTTTCAGCCATTTATTATAAGCGCTTTGCAAAAGAATTAGCCCCCCACTTAGTGGTTCTGTTTAACAACATACTGGAGGGTGCTTCTTTCCCCCCCGAGACAGCCCTGGCGGATATAGTGGTGATCCCGAAAGAGGGCAGAGACCCGACCAATTGCGCAAATTACAGGCCGATTTCACTTTTGAACATTGACCTGAAGATTTACGCAAAAATTCTTGCCGGACGTCTGGCCCCTCTGCTTCAAACCCTTGTCCATCCGGACCAGGTGGGATTTATTCCTGGGCGCCAGGCGTCGGACAACACAAGGCGAGCGATTGACCTTATCCATATAATTCAGAAGCGGAAAAACCCGGCCTTGCTCCTGGCATTAGATGCGGAGAAGGCATTCGATCGCATATCGTGGTCTTTTGCCTTTGCAGTGTTGGAGAGGATGGGTATCTCTGGACCCTTCTTAGAGGGGATTAAGGCCCTATATCGCACTCCTTCCGCCCGGGTTGTTGTAAACGGGGCAAGGTCAGACCCCTTTAATATAACCAATGGCACCCGCCGGGGTTGCCCCCTCTCTCCATTAATCTTTGCTTTGGTCATGGAGCCTTTGGCGGCGAGGATACGCAATAACACGTCTATCCAGGGCATTAAAGTAGGCTCCGCGGAGCATAAAATAGCACTTTATGCGGATGATGTGCTCTTGACCCTCGCCAGTCCAGCGAGCTCTATCCCCCATTTACTATCAGAGATCCAACAATACTCCCACCTTTCCGATTATAAAATAAATGTGGGGAAAACCGAAGTTCTCGACTTCCATGTACCCGGACCCCTTAAAACTGAGTTGATGAATATGCTGCCCTGTAATTGGAATGGGAAAAAAGTTAAATATTTAGGCATCTATTTAACACATCATCACCACCAACTCTTTCAAGCCAACTTCCCGAGACTGTTAGACAGGATTAAATCAGACCTCTCCACTTGGTCCTCCCACTTAATCTCCTGGATAGGCAGAATACACTCTGTTAAAATGAATATCCTCCCACGCCTGTTGTATCTTTTTCAGACCTTGCCCATATATGTCCCGATTTATGTTTTTAAGTTCCTACAACACCAGTCATCCCAATTCATATGGGACAAGAAACGCCCCCGTATTAGACTAAAACTACTGCAGAGGCCCTCATGCCGGGGTGGCCTGGGGATACCCGATTTCAAGAGATATTATTACGCATCACAGTTGTCCCAGATCGTTCAGTGGTGCAACCCCTGGGGTGCGAGTAAAGTCTGGGTGAACATAGAAACGGGAGACCTGGGCTTGAATACTCTGTCCTCACTGCTGTGGCTACCTAGAGCTAAACGTCCACGCACTACAATGTCGCACCCGGTGGTGTCACGTGCTTTGGCGGTCTGGGACAGACTGAATAAATTATACAACCTAGCCCCGCCTCCCTCTCCATTGATACCTTTATTCCATAACCCCGCGTTTCCCCCGGGCATGGGATGCTCCTCCTTGTCCAGCTGGCTCAAAGAGGGCATTTATTATTTAAACGATATATCGGACAAAGCATCCTTCCCCCAGTTCTCCGAAGTCAGAGATGGCACGTCAATTCCCAACATAGATTTTTTTCGTTTTCTCCAGATTCGCCACTTCCACTCCAAAGTGGTGTCTACGCTAATGGCTAGGCCCCTAACCTCCGCTGAACATATCTGTTGGAGACGTGACTCATCTAAAGGTCTAATCTCGGCACTATACTCACTGCTAGACCCCCTTGCAGCCTCATCCCGGACTCCTCATGAAAAGGCGTGGGAGCGTGACATAGGTCTTTCTCTAGATGAGGAAGATTGGGAAGAAATACGCGATAATGCCGCGTCTAGTTCCATTTGTGTCAAAATAAAGGAAAATACATATAAATTGCTATACCGCTGGTACTATGTCCCCTCTAGGCTGCATAAGATATTCCCCGAGGTATCTGACAGATGTTGGAGGGGTTGCCCTTCTGAAGGTGATTTCCTCCACATTTGGTGGACTTGCCCCCATATCTCGAACATCTGGGGAGAAGTAATAGACTTACTCACAGGTTTGCTAGGAGTTTCGGTGCCCAGAGATCCCAGATACTTCCTCCTCCCGTTGAAACCCCCTGGGCTTACCCAACACCAACACAAGTTACTAAGGCACATATCCTCGGCGATGACTTGCCAAATTGCGGCTGATTGGAAAAAACCTACCCCAGCTCCATTACAGGCAATTCTCACACGGGTGTGGTATGTCTATAAAATGGAATACATTACTGCAATTCTGCGCCACTCACTTAAGTCCTTCCATAAGGTGTGGGACCCGTGGCTCTCACAGCAAGACGTACCACCCCCGTTTGATCCAGGTTAATGAAGGCCATCAATCCCCCCCCCCCCCATTCTTTTCCCTACCGTCTATCTTTCCCCTCATCCCTCCTCTCTCCCCTTCCCATCCCTGTGGTCTCACCACGCCCTCCCCTCTTCTTCTTTCTAAGTTAAATACAGAAAACTTGGCAAATTGTGATACACGATATCTTGAGAGTTTGTAAAAACAGCTGGTCTGTATAGCCTGTTTATCCCTGTATTTGCTCAATAAAATTGTTTAAAAAAAAAAAAAAATAAATAAAACAAACTTTTGTTAGGAATTTTGATAAATTTAAAAAAAAAAAAAAAGTAAAACAATTAACTACTGTAACAGAATATATATAAAAAGTTTTTCATATTTCATCTGTGACTGTCTAGTATTAGCCCCCAAATATAATCCCCCACCCTATTCTCATTTTGATGAAAACATTCGCCTTGCTCTTCCGAATAGGCATCCATGTTATCTTTAAATTGGTCCAATTCCGCATCATCTTTCCAGTGTCTGTGTGTCACCGAAAAACTGCCATCTGTTGGCAGCAAGTGCAACTACATCTTTCTCTCTCTCTCACATTAGCTACTATACCTTACTAGCTTTCGAAGCATTTGCTTCGAGCGAGCTTACTAGTTTAACATATGTATGATTGTAATGATCATTGTAAAATTGCCAAAAGCAAAGTTTTTCAAAAATAAGCAAAGGTTTCGGTTATTTTTTGATATAGAGAGTAAATTTTTAGTTGACCGTTGTAATCGTGCCAGATTGCGATCTCTCTAAATATCGATCCATACTGAATCAGGCCATCTGTACGCTTTGCTTTGATTTTATAATATTTGCAGTGCTTCAATTAAAATGATTTAAAAAGAAAAAGGTTAAAATAAAGTACATTACCATTTTAAGCTACAGATTCTATTATGGAAAACCTTTGTGCATGTACTGTTTTTTTTTGTGGTTTCGTAGATTAATGCGAAAACCCAAACCATGAAGTACATGTTTTGTGGGTTTGGTTTTGTTTTTAAATCCATTCACATTTAGTTCCGTTTAGTGCAATTTGAACAAAACAAAAAAGTTTTAAAGCACTTTAGGTAGATTTTTTTTTTTTTGGCATGTCAGTAAGTTCAGTCAAAAGTGATAAACCTGGCTCACCACAGAACTACACAGTGGGAAGAAAAGCTTAATTTAGAGAGTGGGTAAATTACTGTTTCCACCTTCACACATAAATTACTCTTAACCACATTAATGATGTTTTTTCCCCCACAAAACCGCTCAGAAATTGTGAGGATTTTTTTCATTTCCTGATAAGTGTAAAAAGAATTTTTAAGAATACATTTAAATATTTAAAAAAGGCTAGGAGGTGGTTTGCACCCCTCATCCTCCACACCCCAAACACCCCATGTCCATGTACCCCACTCCCCATCACCGACCCCCACCCCCCCACACACACATTTTTTTTTGTCCCCGAAGGCAGAGCACAGCAAAGATGTGTCAGTGGGGATTGCTCTGCTTCAAGTGATCCCAGTACCTGGTGCATGCTCTTCACAATGCTGCACAAAGTGGCAGGGATGTCGGCAGTCACATACTGATGCATCATTGCAGAGGGTCTGAGACTGAGTCAGAGGAAATCTATTGTGCGCAAAACTGATCTTCTGTCACGTCACATGTGATGCAGCCTTGCCAGCTGAAGCACTCTTGGCTCCGGCCTATTCACAACATGCCACTGTGCTAGGTAAATGGTTAAGGTGTTTTCCATCATCACATTACATTGAAAAACAAATTGCAGTATATCCTCCAAACATCACCCATTTCCAGTACTAACACGCAAATAATAAAAATCGGAATGATTGTATTGTATGTGCCAGAGATCTACTGTACAATATCACCCCTTTATCACAATGCAAAATCATTCTGGATCTTGCCAACAATGGCTGTTGCTACTTGTCTTATGACCATGATCTTCCACTTCTAATTACTACGATAAGCAGCAAAGAAATTATAACTAGCTGAACCAAGTCCAATAATAAATAAGTATGCACTTAAGAGTAAACTTAAGTTGCCTGCTTTTGCAGCGTAGGAGTTGCACTTGTAACATTTTCTGATTATTTATATAGTCAGGGCTGTAACTATGGGGGGGGGGGGGCTAGGCGTTCACGGGTCTCGGATGCTGGCTAGGGGAGGCATAGTTTCTGAGCCAGCCCAGTCAGTGTCACTGCCCCACCGGGTTATTCTTTCCACCAATATCTGTGGTCTTTATCAAGGCTGCAGCCGACGCACGTTTCCACCGATATCTGTGGTCTTTATCAAGGCTGCAGCCGACGCACGTTTCCACAACTATCTGTGGTCTGTATCAAGGCTGCAGCCGACGCACGTTTCCACCGATATCTGTGGTCTTTATCAAGGCTGCAGCCGACGCACGTTTCCACCGATATCTGTGGTCTTTATCAAGGCTGCAGCCGACGCACGTTTCCACCGCTATCTGTGGTCTGTATCAAGGCTGCAGCCGACGCACGTTTCCACCGATATCTGTGGTCTTTATCAAGGCTGCAGCCGACGCACGTTTCCACCGCTATCTGTGGTCTGTATCAAGGCTGCAGCCTTGATACAGACCACAGATACTGGTGGAAACGCACGTCGGCTTGACTTCACCCCATTTGGTGACTGTTATTTCCACACCCTGAAGGGAACTGCTGCCAAAGACTACCAACCCCTGGACTCCGGCTTGCGTTGCCTGTGAGATTTGGAGGTGTCTCGTACACTCTCACTGCTTTGATTGAGAACTGGTCACTTCCTGGTTCTCCACCTTAGCTGGTAATTTGCCCCTTTTTCATTCAGATAAGGATTGATGTGGAACACAGACAGTATATTTTATATCATCACTATGTGATATATTAAAACGGTATGACACTGCACTTTCTCTTCCTGTTAATGTATCCCCATGTTGGCATAACAGAGAAGAAATACTGATCCCCTTTTCAGACAGTACCTTTAGGACTGGGATTCCATAAGAAGAGACATATTGCTTGTTTTATTGTGTAATTTGTCACTTTTATTGATCCGGTCTGTCAGAATATGGTGAAATGTAGCTAAATCACACTAATGTATTGCCAGCTTTAGTCTGGGGCACACATTTGGGCAGTGCGGTTACATGTGATGCAACCTTGCCAGCTAAAGCACTTTTGGCTCTGGTGTCTTTAAATGCTACTGTGATAGGTAAGTGGTTAAGTTATTTTCCATCATCACATTGACAATAACTTAAATGTGCAGTATATCCTCTAAAAAAACACCAATTTCCAGTACTAACTGGAAAGTAATAAGGATTCCCTGAATGTAGTGTTTGTACCAGAGATCTACTGTACAATGGGCCTATGGCACATGAGTCTACTGCCCATGGATCTGCTGCACATGGACCTACTGCACATGGGCCTACTGCACATTGGTCTACTGCACATGGTCCTACTGCACATGGATCTACTGCACATGAATTTACTGCACATGGGCCTACTGCACATGGATTAACTGCACATGGATTTACTGCACATGGATTTACTGTGCATGGATCTACTGCACATGGATCTACTGCACATGGGCCTACTGCACATGGATTTACTGCACAAGGGCCTACTGCACATGGATTTACTGCACATGGATTTACTGCACCTGGTCCTACTGCACATGGATTTACTGCACATGGATCTACTGCACATGGGCCTGCTGCACATGGATCTACTGCACATGGGCCTACTGCACATGGATCTACTGCACATGGATCTACTGCACATGGATCTACTGCACATGGGCCTACTGCACATGGGCCTACTGCACATGCATTTACTGGACATGGATCTACTGCACATTGGCCTACTGCACATTGGACTACCGCACATTGGCCTACTGCACATGGGCCTTCTGCACATTGGCCTACTGCACATGGGCCTACTGCACATGGGCCTTCTGCACATTGGTCTACTGCACATGGGTCTACTGCACATGGGCCTACTGCACATGCATTTAGTGGACATGGATCTACTGCACATGGGCCTTCTGCACATGCATTTACTGCACATTGGTCTACTGCACATTGGTCTACTGCACATGGGCCTACTGCACATGGGCCTACTGCACATGGATCTATTGCACATGGATTTACTGCACATGGGCCTACTGCACATGGGCCTACTGCACATGCATTTACTGCACATGGATCTATTGTACATTGGCCTACTGCACATTGGCCTACTGCACATGGGCCTACTGCACATGCATTTACTGGACATGGATCTACTGCACATTGGCCTACCGCACATGGGCCTACTGCACATGGGCCTTCTGCACATTGGTCTACTGCACATGGGCCTACTGCACATGGGCCTTCTGCACATTGGTCTACTGCACATGGGTCTACTGCACATGGGCCTACTGCACATGCATTTAGTGGACATGGATCTACTGCACATTGGCCTACTGCACATTGGCCTACCGCACATGGGCCTACTGCACATTGGCCTACCGCACATGGGCCTACTGCACATGCATTTACTGCACATGGATCTATTGTACATTGGCCTACTGCACATTGGCCTACCGCACATGGGCCTACTGCACATGGGCCTACTGCACATGCATTTACTGCACATGGATCTACTGTACATTGGCCTACTGCACATGTATTTACTGCACATGGATCTACTGCACATTGGCCTACCGCACATGGGCCTACTGCACATGGATTTACTGCACATTGGTCTACTGCACATGGGCCTACTGCACATGGATCTACTGCACATGAATTTACTGCACATGGGCCTACTGCACATGGATTAACTGCACATGGATTTACTGCACATGGATTTACTGCACATGGATTTACTGTGCATGGATCTACTGCACATGGATCTACTGCACATGGGCCTACTGCACATGGATTTACTGCACAAGGGCCTACTGCACATGGATTTACTGCACATGGATTTACTGCACCTGGTCCTACTGCACATGGATTTACTGCACATGGATCTACTGCACATGGGCCTGCTGCACATGGATCTACTGCACATGGGCCTACTGCACATGGATCTACTGCACATGGATCTACTGCACATGGATCTACTGCACATGGGCCTACTGCACATGGGCCTACTGCACATGCATTTACTGGACATGGATCTACTGCACATTGGCCTACTGCACATTGGACTACCGCACATTGGCCTACTGCACATGGGCCTTCTGCACATTGGCCTACTGCACATGGGCCTACTGCACATGGGCCTTCTGCACATTGGTCTACTGCACATGGGTCTACTGCACATGGGCCTACTGCACATGCATTTAGTGGACATGGATCTACTGCACATGGGCCTTCTGCACATGCATTTACTGCACATTGGTCTACTGCACATTGGTCTACTGCACATGGGCCTACTGCACATGGGCCTACTGCACATGCATTTACTGCACATGGATCTATTGTACATTGGCCTACTGCACATTGGCCTACTGCACATGGGCCTACTGCACATGCATTTACTGGACATGGATCTACTGCACATTGGCCTACCGCACATGGGCCTACTGCACATGGGCCTTCTGCACATTGGTCTACTGCACATGGGCCTACTGCACATGGGCCTTCTGCACATTGGTCTACTGCACATGGGTCTACTGCACATGGGCCTACTGCACATGCATTTAGTGGACATGGATCTACTGCACATTGGCCTACTGCACATTGGCCTACCGCACATGGGCCTACTGCACATTGGCCTACCGCACATGGGCCTACTGCACATGCATTTACTGCACATGGATCTATTGTACATTGGCCTACTGCACATTGGCCTACCGCACATGGGCCTAATGCACATGGGCCTTCTGCACATTGGCCTACTGCACATTGGCCTACTGCACATTGGCCTACTGCACATGGGCCTACTGCACATGCATTTACTGCACATGGATCTACTGTACATTGGCCTACTGCACATGTATTTACTGCACATGGATCTACTGCACATTGGCCTACCGCACATGGGCCTACTGCACATGGATTTACTGCACATTGGTCTACTGCACATGGGCCTACTGCACATGGATCTACTGCACATGAATTTACTGCACATGGGCCTACTGCACATGGATTAACTGCACATGGATTTACTGCACATGGATTTACTGCACATGGATTTACTGTGCATGGATCTACTGCACATGGATCTACTGCACATGGGCCTACTGCACATGGATTTACTGCACAAGGGCCTACTGCACATGGATTTACTGCACATGGATTTACTGCACCTGGTCCTACTGCACATGGATTTACTGCACATGGATCTACTGCACATGGGCCTGCTGCACATGGATCTACTGCACATGGGCCTACTGCACATGGATCTACTGCACATGGATCTACTGCACATGGATCTACTGCACATGGGCCTACTGCACATGGGCCTACTGCACATGCATTTACTGGACATGGATCTACTGCACATTGGCCTACTGCACATTGGACTACCGCACATTGGCCTACTGCACATGGGCCTTCTGCACATTGGCCTACTGCACATGGGCCTACTGCACATGGGCCTTCTGCACATTGGTCTACTGCACATGGGTCTACTGCACATGGGCCTACTGCACATGCATTTAGTGGACATGGATCTACTGCACATGGGCCTTCTGCACATGCATTTACTGCACATTGGTCTACTGCACATTGGTCTACTGCACATGGGCCTACTGCACATGGGCCTACTGCACATGGATCTATTGCACATGGATTTACTGCACATGGGCCTACTGCACATGGGCCTACTGCACATGCATTTACTGCACATGGATCTATTGTACATTGGCCTACTGCACATTGGCCTACTGCACATGGGCCTACTGCACATGCATTTACTGGACATGGATCTACTGCACATTGGCCTACCGCACATGGGCCTACTGCACATGGGCCTTCTGCACATTGGTCTACTGCACATGGGCCTACTGCACATGGGCCTTCTGCACATTGGTCTACTGCACATGGGTCTACTGCACATGGGCCTACTGCACATGCATTTAGTGGACATGGATCTACTGCACATTGGCCTACTGCACATTGGCCTACCGCACATGGGCCTACTGCACATTGGCCTACCGCACATGGGCCTACTGCACATGCATTTACTGCACATGGATCTATTGTACATTGGCCTACTGCACATTGGCCTACCGCACATGGGCCTAATGCACATGGGCCTTCTGCACATTGGCCTACTGCACATTGGCCTACTGCACATTGGCCTACTGCACATGGGCCTACTGCACATGCATTTACTGCACATGGATCTACTGTACATTGGCCTACTGCACATGTATTTACTGCACATGGATCTACTGCACATTGGCCTACCGCACATGGGCCTACTGCACATGGATTTACTGCACATTGGTCTACTGCACATAGATCTACTGTACATGGATTTACTGCACATGGATCTACTGCACATGGCCTACTGCACATTGGCCTACTGCACATGGATCTACTGCACATGGATTTACTGCACATGGATCTACTGCACATGGCCTACTGCACATTGGCCTACTGCACATGGGTCTACTGCACATGGATCTACTGCACATGGGTCTACTGCACATGGATCTATTGCACATGGATCTACTGCACATGTTACATCTGCCCCACCTGCAGTGCACATGGTTTTGTCTATATGAGAAAAAATGTGCTTGGTGATCACGTCTAAATAAGGCCCCATATCTGCTGCTGACCTCTCTTTAACACAATACAGATTCATTCTGGATCATGCCAACAATGGCTGTTGCTTCGTGTCTCATGACCATGATCTTTAATTTATTATCACTATGATAAGCAGCAATAAGACATAAATAACTAGATTTCAAGTCCAAAAATAATTAAGTATGCCCTTAGGAGTGAACTTAAAAAAAATTTTTATTGACAGATAACAGAAATATTCACAACAGCGTATAGTACATGGGGATCATTAAACGAAAAGATTTAATTAGTTTTCATGAAATATAGAGAATTTACAACAATAACACAGTAAATAATAAATATATTAGGATTGAAATGACATTTGAGGGCATTTATGAGTCAGAGGAGAAGTCCCTTTCTAAGTTCTTCTATGTTGTAACATTCGGAGAAATGGAAAGACTTATTTATTTATAGCGCTTATTTATATAGCTCACACATATTCCACAGCGCTATACAGAGTGTAGATGAACATTTACATCAGTCCCTGCCCCAGTGGAACTTACAGTCTATATTCCCTACCACATGTACTCGCATACACGGACATTCATGGGTTCCTTTTGTTGGGAGCCAATTAACCAACCAGTATATTTTGGAATATGGGAGGAAAAGACTTTCTCATTATGGGCCTGATTCAGATCCAATCGGTACTGCGTGCATTCGAACGCAGTACCGATGTTGCGCGTCTGCGCATGCGCAGGCGGGTATCTGCGCATGTGCAGGAGTATGGTGCGTGCACCCACGGCGACCTTTCGGGCGGCGTGGGGGGGGGGCGGAGATGGGCGGGGGGTGCCAGGCTGCCCCATTACCATATGGGAACGCCCAGCGTTCCATGGGCGTTCCCATGAGAACGCTGGGAGTTCTCATGGTAATGAGGCAGTGACGCGGGTGTGTGTGTGTGGGGGGGGGGGGTAGCTGACATCACTGGATGTCAGCTGCCCGGCCGTATCCACACCAGCGTGCACGCAAATGTAAGTAACTGAAAAGTCACTTATATATGCGTGCACGCTAAACATCATTCGATGGTCGGTGACCATCGAAAGATGTGGGCGGTTACCCGAGCCATGCGAATGGATGTTTATGCAAAACATCCATTCGCAGCTGTTCGGGTGAAGCCACACTTTGAGGCGGCAGGGGGGGGGGGGGGGCGGTCGTTCGCCGGAGCGGGGTTTGGTGGACACGCAAGGCTGCGAATTCGCAGCCTTGCGAATCAACCTGAATAAACCCCAATATCTCTCAGATCACCAGACATTGCATGTACATATTGGAGCCAGATGTTACAAATGTTCTGTATCATTTTATCTTTAATTACAAATGTTTCTGTCTAATCCAATGAGAGGAAATTCTCGGATGTAAGAGATTTGAGGTGTCGGTGGAGATCCATTGGAACAATAAAGTTTTCTTAGTGGCGGCCACCAATTTTGTTAAAAGGGTTTGATCACCCTTGTGTAGAACATTGAAACTCTCTTTTGGATTAAAAAGACATTTTTAAAGAGTTGTTAATGAAATCTTGTTAACCCATCCATAAGGTTTGTACTGGAAGACCATAAACCAGTGGTTCCCAAACTGTGTGCCGTGGCTCCCTGGGGTGCCTCGGGACCCATGCAGGGGTGCCCTGGGTTGGTAGTCCAGGACCAACTCAAATTATCAATGGTTAATTATTTATGAGCAAAAGCAATGCTGGTGGCTGCCAATAATAAAATGTGTACAAACAGAAGCAAATCCTGTCCTTTACCACATACCTGACCCAAAGAATCACATATAAACCCAATCTAATAAATGTATTTTTGGCCTAGGGGTGCCGTGAAAATTTTTTGATACTCTAGGGTGCCGTGATTCAAAAAAGATTGGGAACCCCTGCCATAAACAGTGCATTTTATCTGCATCTGGTTCACATTTATAGCAATTGAATTTGGTGGAATCTCCTATCAAATATTTCAATTTAGGGGTGAAAAAGATTTTTTAAATAATTTTTTTGGTGCATCTGATCATATGACATCAAAACCAGCCTTTTGTGGAGAAAGGTACAGTATACGCCGTTAGCATTTTTTTCTTAGAAAGGTTTGGAAATTGGAAAATCCATTTTAACAGCTGACGGTGGATCCGATTCGGGATAGATCGGATTGACCCTAAATTGTCCCCAGGCCCAATGGTCGGGGTTTGCGCATGTGCATTTTGGCGCATGGGCAAACTCCGACAGCAAACGGCTTTGGCGAGTTACACACTTGCCAGGACGTTCGCTGCAGGGAGGGAGGGCCAGGGGGCAGATGGGGCTGAAACCCATGTGAACGCCCATCGTTTTATGGGTATCTCCCATCTTCGTTCAGGCGCTCGCAAATAAAAGTCCCTCAACTGACATCTATTTGTGAAGGCAGGAGAAATCATTGGATGGTCGGCAACTATAAAATCATTTCTCCTGCTAGTGGTGGTATGTGAGGGATGTGTTCTTGTACACATCCACTCGGATGGAGGGGGGGGTACTCAGTGGGGGGGCATCTCAGCTGCTTGGTAAGTTGTGATGTTTGCAGCTTACCGAGCCAACCTGAATGAGGGCCAGTATCTGAATCTATATTAAAAGTGGGTCGGTTCTGTAATAAAACATTTGAGAGGTTGAGAATTGGGTCTTGTTACTAACAATTATCTATATTAAACGGTTTATCAGACTCCTTTGAAGAATGATTAGTTGTTTGTATATATAACTACATGTCTACAGGGCCTGATTAAGGGGGGCTCAGGGGGGTCAGTACCCCTGGGCCCCCTCTATCTAGGGCCTCCCTGTGGTCGGCATGTATTTAAAAAAAATATATATATATATTGTTTTTTTAAGCTAAAGTTTTGTACATGGGAGTGGGGTAGTGCTGCAGATTCACAATGTGACAATAATAAATTGTGCTGAGCATCGGGAGCTGAGGCAAACTGACTGCACATATGTGCAGTGCATTACTGGGAGTTGACTAAGGCCCTTATTCAGATCTGATCGCAGTAGACATTTGTTCTCAAAATGGGCAAAACCATGTGCACTGCAGATGGGGCAGATGAAACATGTGCAGAGAGAGTTCATTTGGGTGGGGTATGTTGAAATCTATAATGCAGTGTAAAAATAATGCAGCACATATTTACCCTGCACAAAAACAAAATAACTCACACAAATCTAAAACTCTCTTTACATGTTACATCTGCCCCACCTGCAGTGCACATGGTTTTGCCCATTTTGAGAACAAATTTGTACTGCAAACAGATCTGAATAAGGGCCTAAGTCCCTTGAGACTGCACTAAAGGTCAGAGGCTGAGAGGCTTGTTCTGAGCTCTGATTGGTAGAGCTCATCACATGCTTTTCAGGCCCATGGAGGACAGCAGCATCAGCGACCTCGTTATGGGAGGGTTTTTAATCAGAGGCAGCTCTGAGCCTGTGAGGTCCAGAGGGACAAACACAGGCTTTTCATGTCCCTGTCTTAAGTGACCCGGGCCCCCCGAAGGCTTAGTACGGCCCTGCATGTCTGTACAAATGGGAACAGGAGTATTACTAAAGAAGAACAAATTTGGTTTACAAAAATTGGAATAAATGCCCCCATCATCAAATTCCCCCATCATTCCATATTTTAAAATCAGAGCCAGGTGAGATTTAAGGGTTAACCCATAATGGTAAAAAGAGTGAATGGTATTTGGACAATTTTAATGTAGTGTGAACAATTCTCCAGGCGATGCCTGTGGAGTACAATAGAATGTTATTTTTGACTGATTCTGGAATTTATTGTGGTTGCGTACATAGTAAAGATACTAGAGGGAAATGTAATCGGGTGAGAGAATCAGAAAGTGAGAGATTTGGTAAAAAAAATTTAAGTTTTTTTAAAGCGGCAATAATTTACATTTCAAACTCAAACTGGTTTTGCAGTGTAAATTATTGCTGCTTTAAAAAAACTGGAGATTTCTCCCCAAATCTCTCACTTTCTGAATCTTTCATCCTATTACATTTCGCCCCAGGGTTCTTCTAATGTGAGATAAAAGCTTGCGCCATTCTTTTTGTGGTACTTACTGTATATTAGAATCACCAATCCAGTCTAGAGCTATCCGGAAATTTGCGGCTAGTGCTTATTTTAAGCATGGTCAATTTATCTCTTCTAACTCTTTTTTTTTTTTTAAATAGAGGGATATTATTGAAGGCACAGTATTTAGATTGATGATTATTATTATTGGGTTTTTTTATTGTCTGAAGCATTAGTTAGGTTTTTACACTTTTTTTTACACTGTACAGAGAAATCACAGATGTTTACATTGTGTAGTCATTAACCGTCCACAGTTTATGATTATAGCCTTTATAAAAGTCTATACTAATGCAATTCAATATATTACATTTTATTTATTTATTTACAGTTTCTTATATAGTGCAGCAGATTCCATTGCGCTTTACAATTGTAGACAAGTTTAGAACAAACTGGCTAACAACAGATAGACTAGGAGGTAAGAGTGCCCTGCTGCAAGCTTACAACCTATAGGGACATACAGATGGAGCGCCTCTCAGTCAGCGCTGGGAATCAACAGATTCCCTTAGCTAGTTTCGCTATTTGCGCATCCCAGTCACTCGGTGGCTGGGAGCGGAATCCCTGCCTGTCTCCGCTTCAGGGAGATGAGCAGGGTTAGGAGGGGAAGGGGGGGGTGCGAAGAGCTGGTGGGGAGGCAGCGGAGGGCTCCGTTGGTGCACGTGCCCCCTTCAGGGAGCTGCTCCATCTGTAGGAGGGAAACACAAGGACAGGCATCAGTAATAGCATAGCAGTCCCTCCAAGTTGCAAGTCCAGAAGGGAAGCCATATAATACATAAGTGCCTCAGAGGGTTATGTGGGTGGAACTTAAATATGATAGGCTTGCCTGAAGAGGTGATTTTTCAGGGAACATTTGAAAGTTTGGAGGCTAGTGGAGTCTTAAGGGGGTATTCAATGTCGGGTCACGACTGTCGAGCTAGCCCTTGTGTTTAATTTCCATATGTTCAACGTGACCACATCAAATCTCTACAACCCCGTGCATTGAAGAGTTAACCCAGGGACAAAAAACACACAACATCAGAAGGGAAGTATCATTTTCATTTATTTATATGTATGTAGTACATTCACATTCTATTGTGATAAGCTCGATCCCATCCCAAAAAACTTTTTCTTTTCTATGGTTCAATCAAGAATGTTTATTGGATTATTTAGTTGCCTTGTCCGGGTTTCATACCATGGTGTTACTGGAAAACATTTTAGTTGCACCTTGGCTGTGCTCGACTGAATTTCAATAAAGCTTTACCATGTTTCAAACATAGAAGATGTAGAGTAGTTTCTCCCTGAATAATGCCATTGTAGGGGCAGATTTGTTTATCCACATGTGCATGATACTGTTCCGTGCAGCTGCCAAAACTTAAAAGTGATCATTTTAGGGGACCTGTTGAAATTTGTGTTTCGTTTGGCAGTATTCCAAAAATTGCCAATTCTGCAGTCATTGGAAAAGGATTTACTGAATGTGGAATCGCACAGTATATTGCCATACTTTTATCCAAAATGTGAGAACATTGCCACATGAAGTGGAACAAATCTGCTATCAGTATCTTAATCCCTAATGCCTAAATACTGTAGGTTATATAATTATTACATGTCACGCCTGTGGTCTAGCCCTGGCTAGAAGTAACCACAGGTGTAGGGGCCAACTTGAGGGAAACCTGGGTGCCTTGATGAAACTGTTGTGCATACCGGGAGGCCACCGGACAGTAGCTTGAGATGTGACCACAGGAGTAAAATATAAAAGTATTTATTAACCTAAGCTTGCAGCAGGGCTCTCCTACCTCCAAGTTACCCAGTTTGTTTTATCACTGTCTACTATAGTAAAGCGCAACGGAATCTGCTGCGCTGTATAAGAAACTGTAAATAAATTAATTAATTAACCACAAAAAGTCAATAATGGTAATCGTAGGCTTTGAAGAATGGTATTGGTAATAGCAGGTAATCATAGGCAATAAAGTATATGCATTACTAATAAATAGAAAGATGATAAATAGCTGCAGTGTGAGAACACTGAAAGTCCAACAGTATTATATAGCATAGGTGTTGAAGACAGGCTGGTGCAGTGTAATGACACTGATGAAGTCCAGAGCATATATGAATACCAGGTAATGACTGGTGCAGTGTAGGAACACTAGTGAAGTCCACACTAAATATAGTAATGCATGTGACATACATTGGGGAAGATGTATTAAGCCTTAACAAGAGATACATGCAAGAGTAGGTGTTGAGCTTCTAAGATGCCACCTACACACTTTCACCTTATGTTCTGGAAAGTCAGAATTGGTGAGTTGGTGGTGGTGGTGGGAGCAGTAAGCTGGAGTTTTGCCTATGGTGTCAAAAAACCTTGCACTGGCCCTGCCCCCACCCAGCGGCTGTAGACATTAGCACATACTTGCCTACTTTTGAAAACTAGATTCAGGGAGATTATAATTGGTAATAGAATTTTGCAAAGTGGGTACTTGTTTCCTAGCACGGCGCCCGTCGTAGGTGATCGCATACCTTAACTTAAGGTATGCGATGGACGCGACTGACGCGATTTTAGGGCTATTTTTAGCCTTTTCCCCGACGATTAAAAAATCGCGTCCATCGAATGCCTTAAGTTAAGGCATGCGATGCGACCGATGCGATGGACGTGATTTTACGTAGGGAACAATGTTAAATGGGCCAATGGACCTGATTTTTCATTGTATACCCACCCTTATGGGTATTTTACATGACAAATGCCACCCCCCCCCCCCATTGTTAACGCCACCCCACGATGAACGGCAACCCGAGCCCGCGAGGGGCGGCGGTACGCATCCTCCGACCTTTTCATACCCCCACTATCCACGCCGGCGTGGGGTTGATTTTATATAGTGTGGCGAGCGCAGCGAGTCACCGAGCCCGAAGCGTGGCGAGCGGACGTGTAATACCTGTGAAGTAATGCGGGTCCCCTCGCGGGGCTCGCTGCGCTCACCACGATTCGGGCTCGGTGGCTCGATGCGCTCGCCACACTATATAAAATCAAGTCCACGCCGACGTGGATAGTGGGGGTATGAAAAGGTCGGAGGACGCGTACCGCCACCCCGCGCGGGCTCGCTGCGCTCGCCACGCTTTGGTTTGGCATTGATTGTGGGCTGGCGTTAACAATCGGGGGGGCATTTGACCCATCAGGGTTGGGAAACAATAAAAATTGGGGTTTGGGGGCCATTTAACATTGGGGCCAATGTAAAATCGGGTCCCAGGGACCATTTTACATTGATTCCAATGTAATAATCGCACCCATCGCATGCAATTTGGTTGCATGCGATGCGATCAACGCGATTTCGGGGGGTCCAGATGGATACAATTTTTATCGCTGGCGCCGTGCTAGGAAACAAGTACCGCAGAGTGCCCCACTTGTCATGCTCCTCCAAAAGGGCGTGTCTATTTCCATATATGGAGAGATTGTGAAAAAAGATTGTGAACGTGACACCTAAAAGCGTGGGTGTGTACTGCTACATCTGAGAGGAATCTTTTAAAATGACTTATATACAAATGTAGATGAGCTCCAAAGCCGTCAGTAAGAGCTACTATACTTGGTAAAGTGCTAGGAAATGGTGCTAATAATTCAATGTAGATGTATCTATCTCTCAAAATGTAACAGTGTAATGTGGGCTAGGTGACATGAGGGAGATTGTTAGACTAATGAGGGAGAGAGGGAGATTGCTGCTATTTCAGCGAGTCTCCTGCAGAATGCCCTAGGGTATGCATTAGCAGCCATTGTGGAAATGTAAATTAAACCCCCTCAGCCCTCTAGTTCAGTGATGGCTAACCTTGACACTCCAGCTGTTGTTGAACTACACATCCCAACATGCCCTGCTACAGTTTTGCTATTTGACCATGCTAAAACTATAGCAGGGCATGCTGGGATGTGTAGTTCAACAACAGCTGGAGTGTCAAGGTTAGCCATCCCTGCTCTAGTGTGTACCTGAGAAAATCAATGTGCAATGGTCATGATGTTTCCGATGTTTCCATTCCATTGGTTACATTCTGATGTTTGAAAAAACTGTATTTTACAAATGTTAACTTATATGGTTTAAGATATATTTTAAACTGGTTTGATAGATCTACAGTGTCTAGATAGGCAGTCAATATGTCTACACCAAAAGGTCGACATGCTCAAAAGGTTGGCATGAGGTGTCAAAATGTCAACACGACAAGGTCGACATGAGTTATTCATGTTTGTTTGTTTTTTTTAAACCAGCTTGTTCTTAATTCTCCACCTACAGTATGTGCCTATGCACATCCTTGCTGGCGGGTCGCCAGAACGTACGCGCTGGCGACCCGCCAGCAGCCTCGCCAGCGAGGAGACTGAGACGCGCGTGCGTCTCACGCGCACGCGCGTCTCAGTCTCCGTCGCTAGCGTGGCGGAAACCCTGTCCGTCTCCGCCTCAGGGAGACGGACGGGGTTAGGGGGGGGTTAGGGGGGGTGCGGGCAGGCGGCGGGGACCCGGGGTTACCGCCGGCAAGCCGGCGGGGACCCGGGGAAACGTTTGGAAGCGCTGTCGGAAGGGGGCGCGCGCGCCTCTCGTGCGCGTGCGTCCCCTTCTCACGACCCTGTCTCATGTTGATCTTTCCCATCTCGACCTTTTTTCACCCTGTTCTTGACCTAATTGAATTATAAAACAAATGCCTAATGTGAAACCTGTTGTACCGATGTCCCATTGTATTATACAAACAGCCCTTCTCTTGTGCTTTCCTACACAGAACATCTTCCTCCACCAACTGACTTCTCCCTAAAATTGCGTGGAATGTTTTCTTTATTTTGGGCGTGGAAGCCTCCCACGGTGAATGGCACATGTATATATCATAAACATATGAATTCAAGCAATGGACAAAACACAAGGGTAATTTGTCTGATATTACAATTTTTTTTATCTTCCTACAGCATATTTAGTGGCTTGGAACCATGGTTAGATTGTCATGTACCTATAGGCCAGTGTTGTGTAATGCCTCAGATGCTATGTGAACAGAGAAGATGCAGGTGGTCAGTGATGGGGCCTGGGCTGGGTTATTTGTGTCATGCAACCCTACAACCTAGTAAGACAAAGCTGCAAAGCTCCACTTCTAGGGGTTTAGAGGGGAAAGAGCTGGGTTGCCTACCCTCCTGGAATGGCCGGGAGGGTCCACTCTTTCGCATAAACCCCCAATCTTCCACAAACCGCCCTATGGGGGGGGGGGGGGTAGTCCGTGGGTAAAATGAAGCGATTGCGTCATTTTTAGCGCCCCCCCCCCCACAGTGCAGTGCCGGAAATATCGGCATTGCACGGCGGGGGCGGGGTTAAAATGTTGCAATCACTTTAGACACGACCCCAACAGGAAAGTCTGTCTGTGGCTCCACCCCCGAACCTCATCTTTTGTATTCCCGATGATGGCCCCGCCCCAGTCAGTGATTTTCGGCATAATTCTGCCCATCCTTCCCACTTCACTCAGCAGTGGGAAGGATGTGGGAGGAATCAGGGCCGGCGCCACCATTAGGCAGCTTTAGGCATTTGCCTGGGGTGCCGGCCACTGGAGGGTGGCACTTTCAAGCAGGTAAGCGGCAGATCATGGTGCCCCCCCCCCCTTTGTGACTCAGCGGCAGCGCCAATTCCCCAGGGCAGCAGGACAGCAGCGGCCCTCTTGTGCAACTCGGCGGCCACATCTACCCCCACCCCCTCCCTGCCCGGAGCAGGATGGCGACGCCCCCCCCCCCCCATTGTGCAACTCGTCGGCGGCCGCATCCACCCCCCCCCCCACATGTCGGCAGCGGCAACGCGCTCTCCCCCCCAGCGGGTGAGTGGCGGGGCGCCTATATAATTTGCACTGGCCCTGCCAGCAGCACCCAGATCCCACACTGGTCTGAGATGATGGGGGGGGGGGAGCGGTGGGCAGGAGGAGCACTGTAGTCGGGGGCAGGGTACCATCTGTGGGATTTGGGTGTTGCTGGCTGACTCAACTCCTTCTCTGGTTGCCACTACCCACTGTTTCTGCTCCTGTCGTTTGACCCCAGCGGCAGACAACTCTACTGGCATCTCCCCCTGTGTTACAGCTTCATCTGTATGGATGAGGGTGTAGGGTGCCCGCCTTTCAGCATCCTAACCCTACCCCCCTTTATAAGTGCCTAAACCTAACCCCCCTCACCCTAAGCCTCTCTTTCCCGCAGTAAAACCCTAAGTCCTGCCACTAGTGCCAAAACCTAACCCTCCCACCCCATCTGTCAATATTCCAGCGGCAATTCCTGCTTCTTGTGTTGTGAAAGCAATCAGGATGCCAGCGTCTGTATACGGACTGCTGGCATCCTGACTGCCAGGCTGTTACCCGCAAATGCCTTTCAATAGTCCGTACAAGTTCCAAGAAAATGCAGCACTCCAGCCTTTTGGATAATCATTTTATAATTCCATCACAGCAACGTTTCAATACATCGTAAGTATTTTCCGCAGGCTCACGATGTATTGAAACGTTGCTGTGGTGGAGTTATAAAATTATTATCCAAAAGGCTGGAGTGCTGCATTTTCTTGGAACTTGTATAGACTATTTTGAAAGTCATTTGCGGGCACCCGCCGAACAAGATTAAAAAGTGGCTGTGCTGGACCAACTCGTGCATTTATATATATAAAGTGGGCATTTGCATATGGGGGGGGGGGGGGGGGTAGGCATACAATTTGCCTAGGGCGCTGAGGAACCTAGCACCGGCCCTGGGAGGAATGTCATTCATGGTAATGAGCCACCCGGGGAGGGGGATCACGGTAATGAGTCGCAGGGGGGGGGGGGGGTGTTTGTCACGGTATTGAGCCGCCTTGGGGGGGGGGGTGTGCTAACGCTAATGACCCGGGACCCGGCTCCCAGGTCATTTGGGGGGGCGCCGCTTATACACTTACCAAGCTTCGGTGACACGGTGCTTGCAGCCACGCACGCTAAAGCCGCTCACACCCGAAAGCGATCGGCGGCCATAGTAACACTGTAATACCGGGTGACGTTACCCAAAAGCGACCGGCGGCCATAATGACTGTGGGGCTAGAAAAAAATGGAATACAGATAAAAGGGCGCAATAAATACTTACTTATAACTTTAGTGTTTAGTTGTAAGTATTCATTGCGCCCTTTTATCTGTATTCCATTTTTTTCTAGCTGTACAATTTGAAGTTCAGTACTGGCCCACCGGGAAATGGCCCAATGCCCAATGCCTGGAGACCCAGCACCCCCTATAGGGATCTGGTTTCACACTCTGCACTTGTTATTATACATATGTTACATTATAATGCACAGGCTATGGTATATTTTCTACAGCGCATTATGTTATTCTGATACATTATCATACATGCAGTAGAATGTATTTTTTCTATATCTTCATCAGGGATCCCAGACCATGCACTCTCTTGTGGTTATTCAATGTAGTGGCTGGCCACACTCCCTCTGGAGAATGTCCACAACCCTAAACATGGGCCCCAACCACTGCATTACCCCGGTGGACCCCTCATGCCTTAGTCTGGGAACCACTGTGTGCATTGCTATCATTTTAAGTGATTTATCACATTAGTGGACTGACTGGACCCAGCATGCCTCCCGCAGCACAGTGCTTCCACCAGACAGACACACACATCTTATAATTGCAGCTCCACTAATGGTGTGTACACATGGGGCGATATGCCGTGAGATGCGAGTCCCGATGCGATCAGATCGTATCGGGACTCGCATCGCACGGCATGCATGGAGGGGCACAATTTAGACTATATAGTGCAGATCTGCACTATAGTGTCTTGGCTGCCCTCTCTATTTGGCTGGCGATTTGCGCTCACACCCAGAGCGCGCATCGGAAGCGCATCGGGCTTGCAAGCCCTAAAAAAGCATGCGATTTGCATGCAATATGGCTTCCGATGTCCACTATATCGGCAACATTAGAAGCCATATCTCACCGTGTGTACACACCATTACTCATCCTTGTATTACTACACTTACTGCATTACTACACTGGGCCATTGTGCGCACTGTAGACCACTGCCTGCTTTTACTGAAATTGTCACTAAATAAATTTGTCACTGCTGAGCTCCATTTTATTATAGATTTCATACACTATAACCTGCATCAATATCCATTCAGCGGTTCCTTGTGAAAACATTTTTTTGTTGTTGTTGTGCATTCAATAATGCAATTTATCGCATGCCTCTTATGATAAAAAAAAAAAGACAATCGGGCGGGATCGCATGATCGAATGTGATTGCATCGAATGCAGACAAAAACACACCAGATTATTGGACAGATCTTGAAAAATGTAAATAGAGGGCTGGGTCAGCTGGGTCATTTGGGGGATATATATAATCAGGCAGCCATTTTAAACTCCTGTTTGCTTTGTGACTAGAGAGGTTTGGTTTATATCTGCTGCTCGTTCCACATTGCTAGCTACCGTGCCCTGCTTTGTTCTGCTTGTTTCTATACTGCTGTGTGTATAGATGGATTCTGCTCGCTATGTGCTACTCTGTGCTCAAGGTGAGGGAAGATTGGGAGAGGGTCCAGCAAAGGAGGAGAGAGAGGTTTTGCTGGACAAGGGTCTGGTTACTTCAAAGGCCTAATCGGTCCTACATGCCCCTCTTGGCTCATTTCCACAACAACAACCTGGGTGATTTCCGCAACTTCCTGCGCATGGATGATGACACCTTCCAGGAGTTGCTGGGTCTGGTGACCCACTTTATTGAGAAGCTGGAGACCAGATGTGGGTTCCTATCTCTGCTCAGGAGAGGCCCATGGCTACCCTGCGGTACGTGGCTACTGGGCAGTCATTTGAGGAGGCTTTAGGACACATCATACCTGAAACCTGCAAGACTGTTATCAAGGTGCTTCAGTAAAAGTACTGTAAGGTAAGAGAATTACACCACACATTGCTTGTCATTTTAAAAATGTTTTATTTTAAAACTGCATTTTGTAGAAAAAAATCACTTTCTTATAAATATGTGGCCAACATGGCTGAACTTTAGCAAACCAAATAACAGATATGGTGCATTCTACTACTATGACGTTGAGTGGCCCGCAGATATGGGCACACATGCAGCTTGGGGTAGGAAGATGTGTCCCCGGTACCATCAACCGGTCCCTAGCAGCATGTGTGTATTGTGCCCCATGTAGCGTGGACACTCAACGCCATAGTAGCAGAATGCGGCACATCAGCTGCAATATATTAGGACATGCATACATTTGTGAACCAAAAAATAGATATCTTAAAATAAATTAGCTTTTTAAAAATATACGGCCAACATGGCCAAACTTCTGCAAACTTTACAATAATGTAACTTTAAATCTGGTGCAGTATGATCGACTGTGTTAAAATCACCCTACATTTAGGAGCCTTGTCTCCTCAACCTCCTGCTGATTCCCATCTGACATCAATGAGGTATAAATTGCGGAGGAGACGGTGGATGTAAGGCTGGCTTGGGAAGGGTAGTTGAATTGAAGAGACTGCAGAGTGGTGGAAGGGCGGATGGGTGGGGGTTGACCGTAAATGGAAGGGTGGTTGTTTTGAGAAGGGAGTTGTGCATAACTGGAATAGTAGGTGGGCTGCTGATAAGGGTGGGTACTGGAGGAAGGGTAGGTGGCGGGTGGTGAGCTGTAGGTAAAAGGGACACGATGAGCAGATGTTTAAGGTTGTGGCCCATGAACATTCCAATCTGGTGTCACTTGTCCCGTGAGTGTCTTGTACAAAACCTATGACGCCAAGCGCTGGCACTCTGTTGCTGGCAAAGTTTACGCATGGTTTTGACAACATACAAAGCAGTCATCAAATTCATCCAGTTATTGGAGCAGTTGTGAACTTGTCTTCAAGAGTAGCGGGTCTTCCACAAATTTTGTTTTCCGTGGCTTCCTCCTGGCACCCTTTTGTGGTGGAGATCTTGATTCCTTGACTAGTATGTCTTGTAGATCAGGGGTACGGCTGTGTTCTTCAGGTTTCTGTAGTAAGTCTTGTGACTGTAATGGGGAAAAAAAAAACAGTTATTTAATTTTAAAACATTTTCTTTTTTTTTACAGTTCCCTAGAAGCGTGGAAGAATGGCAAGCCATACCATAGGAATTTGAAAGTCGCAGGAATTTCCCAAACTGTGACAGGGCCATAGATGGGAAACATGTGCAAGCCCACCAACACTGGGTCAGACTATTTTAATTAATAGGGCTACTTTAGCGTTGTTCTCATTGCGGTGGTCAGCGCAAACTATGAGTTTATTTTCCTGGATGTTGGGAAAAATGGACGATGCTCAGATGGTGGGTCATTAAGGAATACTCGTTTCTATGATAGGCTCACCACCAACTCCATTCATCTGCCACCTGCTGAGCAGACACAGAATGACCTGTGATTTGTTTTTGTGGCAGACAAGGCCTGCACACTGCACAAACACATAATGAAGCCCTACCCGCAAAGAGTCCTGAACCACGATAGGCCCCTATTCAATTACCACCTTTCTAGGGACCATCGGATGCTGAGAATGCATTTGGCATTCTCAGCAACCGGTTCAGGACCTTCCACCGACCCATCAACATGAGGCTGGACAAAATTTACTATGCTGTATATTGCACAACATGCTCCGAAGCAAGGCCACCAGTAGAATTCCTTTGCTCCCAGCAGGGCCAGAAGACCTGAACCAGCCAGTGAATCTAGTACAGATTTCCTCGCTGTCGGCTCCTACAGTAACCTTACGTGGCACTGCAAGGGCCAAACAGGTCCTGGAAAGCCGATGATAAACATAAAAAAAAAACCTTTCCTCCTCGGACTCTGCCTTCATGACTAAGGATTCCTTTCTCTAGGATAAAATGTAGTTTCTTGAAATACTACAGCGGCGGTACGGTAGACCTGTACTGGCCACCGACCTCTTGGACCCCTCGATGTTGCGGATCTCTTTTACAAAGACTGTCCATATATTGCCAATTATTTGGCGCACTCAGGACACCAAGGCAGCAAAGTAGGTTTGCTTGGAGTACTCCATCAGGTGGTTATAGGCAGCCTCCCGCTTCTGCTTGTCACTATAGTCCAGGGATGACATTAGCCAGAGACACTCCTGCTCCCGGTACAGACTAATAAAGCCGTATAAAAAATATAGACTCTCATGTGACATCTGCAGAAATAAAAAAAGACAATAAACATGTTAAAATTTGCATTGTTCTTGTTAAATAAAGTTTGTTTTCTAGTTACTGAGGTGAATTTGGTGAAAAGTGTTTTTGTTAATACATTGACGTGCAGGGTGCTGTGACTTAATGGTGTGCAGTGCAGTGGGGTAGCATAATGGTGTGCAGTGGGCCTGCATAATGGTGCGCACTGGGCCAGCATAATGGTGTACAGTGAGCATAATGGTGGACAGGGTGCGGCCAGCAGCTTGCAGTGGGGCAAAATAATGGTACAGTATGCAGGGTTCTGCAGCATAATGGTGTGTAGTATGCAGTGAGGCAGCATAATGGTGGACAGGGCATGGCTAGCAGCTTGCAATGGGGCAGCATTATGATGGGCAGTGGTGATTAAACAGCATAATAATCATTGGTGGCCAGTGGTGTAGCCTGCCTACCTGTTGTTTTGTTTGGGCTTCTAGCCTCCTCTCCAGTCATGTGCACAGTAGGGATGGCCATTGATCATCGACTATTAGAAATCATTGATTGTTTATGGCCGATGTCGAATAGATTTGCCATCGATGGGGGAGAACCAGATGGTTTCCCACCATCGATGTCAAGCTTAAACAAAGAGTTTTGTTTTTGCAATTTACCCAAAGTTGTCGGGACACGGAGCATAGCTCTACCCACAAAGCCCTGCCCCGTATTTCGAATGGCCCACAGGCCAATAAGATAAAATGGATGACCATCGATATGTAAAAACATTGATGTTATCCATTGAATAGTTATACACTATCAATGGGCAGTTGCACTTTTGTCATCGATGGCAAAGGCAACAATGGCCATCCCTAGTGCACAGTGGGTGGAAGAGGATCTGGCCAGAATTGACCAGAAATCTTCAGGAAGGTGCGGGGCGATACTCTATAGCTTGCTTAGGCTTCAGGTCGTGGGGGGAGGAGGAGGCACCCAGGGATGTGATGGGGAGCACACCACATCACAAGTATTGCAGGTGGTCTCCGTCACCACGTTGCGATGTAAGTCGCATATGTTAGTACATATGTGCTAGGATCGCTGCGGTGGGGCGTCAATGTATTTTAATATATCCCACCCTCAATCTGTATCCAAATCGTGTTACATGCATCTAAAAAACATATTCAAAATATGACCCTATCTGACACAAGACACTACTAAATCTCCTATCCATGCACTCATTCTATCCCGCACTGACTACTGCAATAGTCTCCTAACTGGTCTTCCCAAGAACAGACTCTACAGCAATCCATTCTAAATGCTGCTGCTAGGCTGATCTTCCTAGCAAGATGCTCATCGTCTGCTGATCCGCTCTGCCAGTCCCTTCATTGGTTGCCTGTATCTTACCGTATTCAATATAAAATACTTCTACTCACATATATAAAGCTATTAACCAAACTGCACCAGCATATATCTCTTTACTTATCACTAGAGACAGGATTATATGCATTTGCATATTTTGCCCATTCTCACTGGTTATTGCATATTTTACCTAAAATCTAGTGATGGTGCATATTTTAGGCCCCGTCCTCTTCCCACCCGCGAGTTACAGCACTGCTTTGCCCTGCTGCTGCTGGCCAGGTAGTGGTACAGTGTGCATGCAGGGGCAATATGTCCACAGTGTGGGAAACCTTGGATGTACACTGACACTGTTCTAGGCTGCCAATCCATGTTGATAAAAGTCAGTTGGGCGGATGCCATTACGGAGCTCCTGAACCTTTGCCTGCCCCTGGCCTGGGACTTTACACCAAGAGACAGACTTCAGCAGCAGAGGAGGTGGGCGGAAGGGTTGTGACATCATGCAGCGCAGAGGAAATGCCGTGTCACAGTGAATATGCAGCGCAGGGAGGAAGCCTTCCAATGCGCCGCCCTCACACACTATGCTCATATTTGGTCCATCGGTGCTGGAGATGAGGGTCTGTGTAGTTGATGCAAGATGAGCTTTGGACGCTGCAGTATGCTGTAGCAGCCAGGAAGAAAAAAAATCCTGTGTACAGCACTAAACATCTGCAGGTGCTGTGGGCCTATTTTTGAGGTTTATTTGCAACTAATTGTATCCTGATTTTTAAATAAATAAGTTAAAAATTACTTTATTTATTTAATGTAGCATATTTTAACACTTTTTATGCATATTTTATGTATTTTTCATGCATATTTGCATGCATATTTCAAGCTTTTTATGTTGCATATAATCCTGTCTCTACTTATCACAAAATAACTACCACTCCGCTCTGCACAAGATCTACGTCTCTTCTGCACGGATCACTAGCTCCCATTCACTATTACAGGTCTTTCATCGGGCTGCTCCCATCCTATGGAATGTCCTTCCATGCAGGGCTGGCACCACCACTAGGCAGCCTTAGGCATTTGCCTAAGGGTGCTGGCCGCTGGAGGGTGGCAGTTTGGAGCTGGTCCCCCCCATGCCGCATCACCATCAAGCCGCCCCACCCCACCATCAAGCCGCGACCCTCATCACCTGGCAAGCTCCCTCCCCCCCCCCCCCGGAACGTCACGGCACCGGACCCGGCACGCCCCCCCCGGGGAGCGTTGCGGCGGCCAGCGCCTCATTGCATGGCAAGCCCCCTCCTGGAATGTCATGGCACCATGCGCCGCATTGCTGGACCCGGCAAGCCAACCCCTCCCTGGGGAGTGTCGCGGCAACGGCCAGCATCGCACGGCACTACCCTCCCTGGAGTGGGTAAGTGATTGAGCGCCAGAGCGCCCCCCCTCCCCTCCCCGTCTGGGGCACTCCGGTACCTAGCACCAGTCCTCGAGAGCTACCAACAGTTCATGTTTTTCAAACCACCTGTGGATCTGTAGACTCTGTCAGTTACGCCGTGTACACACGGCAGCGATATGGGCTATAATCGCTGGAAATATGGTCGCTGGCGACCATATTGCCAGTGATGGGAGTGTGCCCCCGCCGGGTGCGCGCTCCCGTTTTTACCCCCATTCGAATCGCTGGTCTCCTCTGCGGCTCCCCCGGCAGAGGTTCCTTTTCAGACACTGGAGCAATATATTGCTAGCAATATATTGCTGAGCAATATATTTCCCCCCGTGTGTACGCACCGTAAGGGATGAATGCAGCATGTTTGAAAATCTGAGTTAGTAATTACAACACCTGTGCACCAGCTAGTTGGTTTGGAAAATGTGAACTGTTGGTTTGGCCACCCCTGGTCTAGAGGGATGGTAGGTTCATTGTATAGCATAGTTTAGTATCTGTATTCATAGAGCTGGGGTTCTACATTTGAGCTATCCTTGGACCTCTCTGTGTAGAGTTTGCATGTTATCCATGTTATATGTGAGTTTCCTCTGATTGCTAGGTTCTCCTTCCACACATTTGGGACAAAAAAAAAGTGAAAAACCCATGTTAACCTTTTGACTGTCGACCTAATGCTTGTGTCGATCTTCGAACCATGTTGACCTTAAGCATGTCGACCTATTTCAGGTGTTGACCTTCAATGGTTGAACCAATGTCGACCTTCAGTTGGTATATAGAACAAATGTGAGTGACGCTGGTGTTTCAGTGGATATTTTGAGCATCTCTCACAGAGACGTTGGCACTAAGGGTTAATTCATTTAAGCATAATGTAAGCATCAGGTTGGCGGATGTGAATGATACTTTTTGTCTGTACAGTGCTGTCTAATACAACTACAGTAAATACATAGAAGTACTAATAATATTTGTCATACCATAACAGGCACAGGGGAGAGCACCAAATTGGACAGTGGGTTTTGAAGAATTTGATCTAAACAATGACTTCTCACTTGATGTTTCAGTTGAGTGCGATAACAGAGTCAGTGAAACAGTGAATTTTGTTGCGCAGTTGGCACCAGGTAATTATTTATTCCATTATATACCTGAAAGATGGTCATTTTTTCCACTACTGTGTTCTTTGATTTTGAAATATGTTCCTATAGCATCCGTCTCATGAGTTACAGATTTTTTTTAGGCTGGGGCCACACAGTGGTCAAGCAGGTCCTGTGCAATGGGACCTGCGGTCATACATAGCGTTTTGGCCAGATCCGGCAGAACAGGATCCGACCAGTGCCAACTAGATGTCAAGTAGAAGACAGTGTGGCAAAGCGACACTGGGTGAACACTTACATTCAAATGTATGTGTTCTCCATGAAATCCAGTCATCCTGCCATCCTGTTCAACCGCAGCATGCTGCAGTTGGATCCAGTGGCTGTGGCCCCGTTGCCCTGCTACATGTGTGGATGTTGAACGGGACCTGCTTGACCGCTATGTGTGGCCCCAGCCTTAGTGTGCAGATGATACTGTCTATGGCTGGGGTAGCCAACCCTAGTCCTCGAGAGCTACCAACAGTGCATGTTTTGCAGGTCTCCTCACAGAATCACAAGTGAGCTAATTAGCTCCATCTGTGTATCTTTTAAAATATGTCAGTGATTAATGAGTGCAGCTGTGCAGCAGCTAGGTTGTCTGGAAAATGTGAACTGTTGGTAGCTCTCGAGGGCTAGGGTTGGCTACCACTGGTCTATGGTATAATGCTTAATCCATTATTGTCAGGAAACTCTATAATTAGAAGTGGAGTAGTTTAAGGGCGGGATGTACCAAGCAGTGGTGATACGTCCTGCCCCCAATCGCACCGATGCTCATCACATGTGTTCTAACATATGCGATGAGCAACGCAAAGTGCAGCTCTCCCAATAAGAGCTGACCTTTGCGATCCCCGTCAATACTTGGATTTCCTCGTTTATGACGGGGTAGTTCAAATGCACGAGAAGCTGGCGGCCGCTGTGCATGGTGGGAGGGATCTGTGTCGGAACCCTCAAACAGCAGCATGCAAAGAGAAGCCCATTTGCTTCTTTGGGGTAACGCCAGCTAGCCCCCGCAGCGGAGCCCCAATGAGAGGGCTTAATGCATTTCACAATGTGGTAAAAACCCATAAAACTGTGTTTTTACCACATTTTTTGTTTAGTACATCCCGCCCTACATGCAGTACTAAAAGAGTGTATTCCAAGATCGGTTGCATTAACAGGGCAGCAGTTCAGGCATCCAAGGTTAAAAGTCAAATGAAGAATCATACAGTGCCAAAGAGTAAAAACCAGAAGGATAATATTCATTATTATTTATATAGTGCTCTGTCTCCAAAGGGACTCAAAGCACTTAACAAAAGGCCACCACCGGCACAATTGACCAGCGCCGTCAAACGTGCCCCCCACCATAATGCCCACCACCAAGCAATACAACCACCATTGCAAAATGTAGCATTGGCCGAAGCGCAAATCAAGCAGAGCTTACAGACTACCAGCCAATCAGGCAGTGATGGTTCCTGATTGGCTGCTGGATCACAAGCTCCAATTGGCTCGTGAGGCAGTGTCACACTTGGAATGTACCCCGGCATCCTCTAGCTCTAGTTATTACTATTCAGCTTTATATCGGCACAGCTACTGCCCCAAAGAGAGTGCCCATTACTGATGTGTCCAAGGAGGCCAGGTATGAGCAGCGCCTGCAGCGGGGACAATGAGAGGGAGTGTAGCTTAAATTGAGAAAATATTTGTGTGAAGGATAAGTTAGCGCTTCACTTAGGGATCAGCCTGTCTGGAAATGCTGAGACCTACCCCTAGACCTCTTGCAATATTCAGTAACAAAATTATATGGCGATACCCAGAAAATGGGTGCTCCCTTTTTTTTGGACACACAGGGGCACATATAAATTTAAATACTCCCCTCTGTCTTTTGTATTCATATTCTCACAGTGATTTCTCAAGATAATGATGGTTTCAGATGATCCATTTTGTCACGGTGAATATGTGAAAATGAAAACACAGGTATAGATGCAATGGGGGAATCTGGCTATGGGCACAATACTTCATATAAAAGTGAGAGATCCACAAGATGCGTACCAAACTCACATGAGTATTATAATGACATGCAGAAAGGTATCTTTTGCAAATGATAGACAGCGTGCCGGTACTCACTGTGCATGTCGAAGTGAGATGTCCATAAAGGTTTCTTTACTCCAGAAAAAGATTTTTATTGGTATTTAAAAAAAAAAAAAAAAGCTTAAAATAGGTTGTGGTCTCAGTATAGGCAAGAGGTTGATACGGTCCTCACCGAAGGGATCAATGATCCGGATCTGGTCCAAACGGGAACAAACTCACCTACCCAAAACTGTAACCTCTTCCACTGGTGACACACTGAATCAGATCAAAATGTTTCGAGATTTATAATCTCTTCCTCAGGATCCATATTCAGTGTGCTTAAGATGACTTTTTATATATATAATGACTCCTCCTCCATGCCTCTTGTTTCCAAAACCGGAAGTGCCTGCTCCATTATTATATTATCCCCAAATATTGTTAATATGGTCCACAATAACTTCAAGAGATGTGTCCCCAACTCACACATAATACACATCTTTAATAGAACTCCCATCTTAGTAAATCTACCCCTTTGGAGTTTATAAAAACCTTTGTACACATTTTTATGATACAGGACTAACAGCTCTAATTCCAAAGCACAACACTTTACCAATATATGCATATATACAGTATCATATCTTGTTAGGAGGAAGCAGAAAAACGGTACTTGTATACTATCACAGCTCCGATCGCATGCCATCGCATGCCATATGTAATGGCATGCGATGCGATTTTACCGAGTTTTAATGCATTTGTGAGAAAATCGCATGTGATCGCATGCGATGCGATGCCATTTTTCACAAAAATCATGGACATGTGTTCAAATCATGTAAAATGCACCCCAAATGGCATTTTTCACACTGTATCACCCCCACTATCAACGCCAACCCGAAGTGTGGCGAGCGGCGGCGGTACGCGTCCTACGACCTTTTCATACCCCCACTATCCACGTCGGCGTGGAGTTGAGAATAGAAAGTGTGGCGAGCGCAGCGAGCCACCGAGCCCGAAGCGTGGCGAGCGCAGCGAGCCCCGAGAGGGGACGCGGATACCTTCACAGGTATCCGTGTGCCCTCGCGGGCTTCACAGGTATCCGCGTCCCCTCGCGGGGCTCGCTGCGCTCGCCACGCTTCGGGCTCGGTGGCTCGCTGCGCTCGCCACACTTTCTATTCTCAACTCCACGCCGACGTGGATAGTGGGGGTATGAAAAGGTCGTAGGACGCGTACCGCCGCCGCTCGCCACGCTTCGGGTTGGCGTTGATAGTGGGGGTGATACAGTGTGAAAAGTGACATTTGGGGTGCATTTTACATGATTTGAACACATGTCCATGTTTTTTGTGAAAAATGGCATCGCATCGCATCGCATACGATCACATGCAATCGCATGCAATGCGATTTTTCCCTGTACGATGCCCATCGTGGGAGCCGTGATAGTATACAAGTACCAGAAAAACATTAAAAAAAGAATATTTTGTTGTATAAAACACTAATTCGTATATTGATATAATAAACGGATTTAACTTGATTTTTAATTGCTCATGTTGTTTGACAGGCTACAGTATGACTTCAGTGGAAAATTTCAGCTGTGTCTGGTATTATATGAAATATGTGGAATGCAATTGGACGATTGTACACGAACCACCTAACACTGACATCTACGTTGTTTATTGGTTGGTAAAAATGTCTTATATTTCATAACAGTTTACCATAAATTAGAACATAATTGGGTATTTGCCCTAATATTTACATTACTCCAGATTCAACTTCATGATGGTCCCTGTGGTTGGACTGTAGACATGACTCCCAAATGTCTAGTCCTAGTTTACTTCTAAAAATAGGGAAATACTGAACAAAAGGTGTAAACATGCCTAATCTTAAATCTATATTTACCTTCATACATATATAATGACTCTTGGCCCACTGTCATGCATTGAGCACTTTGGGGGAAATTTACTAACAAAAATTCATGGGAAAAAATCTTATTTTCATACGAAAATACGATTTTTTTTTGGCGTATACGTATTTTTGGCATTTACTATGCCAAATATACGAATTTTCATATCCTTATTGATGGGACTTTCGTATTTGTATTTACAAATACGAATGAATACACCATTGAAAGAATACGACAGAAATCACCATTCAAAAGGAGCCGAGAAAGCCAGCTCCTGATTGGCCGCTAGGTGCCCAATAGAATCATTCAGAGGAGAGGCGCGGAAGATGAAACATCTCTGCGCCTCTCCTCAGTCCGATGCGGGGAGCTGCCGGAATCGCCGGCATGTGACAGAAGACCAGGACTACGTCGGATCAAGAGGACAGATCTTCACAGGATGACCTGGGTGAGTTGGATTTCCTTCCACAGGTCCCCCATGGATTTCTTCGGATCCAGGATTCCAGACTCTTCAGCCCTGGAGCCCAGGACTCTGCAGCCCTGGTGCCCCGAACCCAGGGACCTACTGATGGGCTCAAGATAGGTAAGTATCAGTTGTGTGTGCTTTGGATGTATTAAAGTTTTATTTTTATTGTGTCTGTGTGTGTATTTATTTGACTATTTTTAATACTGTGGAACTACAAGTGCCAGCGGGCCCTTTAATGCCCCGCATGCTGGGACTTGTGGTTCTCCAAGTCCCAGCTTGCGGGGGGAGGCTTGCTGGGACTCATAGTTCCACAGTATTAAACAATAGGTTATTCTTTCTTTTTACACTGCAATCAGCTTGATGCCCACCGCCCAGGGGCATCGAGGACAGCACCAGGCTTCAGCCTGGTCAGGTAAGTCCTGGAGGGGGGGGGACCCCTTTATTGGGGGGGTCCCCACTCCCCCAGCACCCCTGGCCAGGCTGACTGGTCAGTGGGAATGAATGTTCAATACAACACCAGTCTCCCATGGAGTGAAGGGATTGGGTGCAGATATTCACTGCTGTGTTAGGGACTGATGCGTTTCCCGCCTGCGTGTCTCGGCATTTTTTCTCACAGATCAGGTGGAGCAGATCCTATGTATACCACAAGACAACAAGATGTGGATCTCCACAGCGCTACCTCCGGAAGTGTTCTTGATCCCCTAAAAGTATGTGGGTGGAGAGAAGAAATCTCAAATTGTACGGGAAAAATAAAACAACACAAATTTTCTGATTAATATAGGTCTGTAAACTAAATTCCACCAGTTCCGGATCTCAGAGTGACTCACCTAGTCAAGCTAGGAGATGTTCCCATAACGGTTTCTTTATAGACTGTCAACATTTGTATACAAAAATGAGAACTCACCAGAAGGCAATGCCCTATTTTCATCCAAAGGTTTCTTTTTATTTTCTCATCCAAAAAGACAGGACCATATGGATCATCCAAAACAGCGACTTTAATTCCTTAAAAGCAGGACATTCACCCTCCCACCGCACAAGAACGTTCCTCTCCCACCCGGAATGGAAGAGATAAAGTCCAAGTCGTGTAGATGACAGCACACAAGTGGATAGGGGGTCAGTCCAGAGTTAAAATATTCCTTAAAACACCAACGCGTTTCGAACTAATAAAGTTCTTCCTCAGGGTGTAGAGTATAAATACAAAGTGCACCCGGTGGGGTATTTATACCTGACCAGTCCTGGTCTTTGCTAAAACATGGCATCAATGGTAAAAATCATTATGTATAAAACCACAAAATTCCCAGCTATCCCAGAAGTATGTTTGACAGCAGGGGAATAAGTAGCGATGAAAGAGGAATAAGTACAGGAGAGAGTCTGAAACCAACCTGCTCCTTGGAAAATCGGACCAGAGTGAAGATCACCTGACTCTCTGGCTATTCCTACACAGGAAACTCCTCCCTACTCCCTAATTGGCTATAGCCGCAGCATCATAGCCTAAACACAAACCACAACCAAAGTGCAGGCATCTCAGACTCCTTCGGTAGTTTATGTTACCTCCAGCTTATTCAGCCATCGGTTTTCTTTATGTATAAAACCACAAAATTCCCAGCTATTCATATTCTAATATAATCATCCACATATACATAATTACAAACAACATATAAAGACACATATTCATTCACATATAATTTAATCAAAACCTGTATAAAAGCTTAATTCGCCGTTGCCGTATAATCCACTTCATGTATTGTCCACACAGACTGCAGATCGCTGTGTCCGGGAGGTTTGCACATCATTTCCGGGTCCGGCTTCTGGTCATATGGAACGCAACTTGCGTTCCAGGCGTTCCGACATCACTTCCGGTATGATGTAGTTCCGGTCTTTGAGCCGCAAGTGGTGTGTGTGTATTACATTCATCTGACCCGCACAATAGATCCCATATAGACATGTGGATCTTCATAGGGGATATCTTTCACCGTTTTATATTTCAAAAGGATTGTCCCACAGTGTTATCCATATGGACATACAAACATAGACAGAAAAGAAAGAATTAGAAATTTGTTCCATCACGAAAATACGTTCAAGCATAGATATTTCTAGGCAGACAGTGACATGTAGTGGACATTTTCAAGAATAGCAGGAGTCTGAAAATTTAGTTAGTAGATTTCACAAAAAACACTTGAGCTCGAAATCTACATTCAAACCCATGGGTGCTAATGTCTTTAGCTCATAGATGAGCTTCATTTCTGTTTGGGACGGTCTTAGCTCTCTATCATTTTTCCTCCAGTTTGCTTGGACCACCCTAATGCCACAAAAAGATGTTAGGTGGCTGGGGTCACTACCGTGTACATTTTTGAAGTGAGTGACACATTATGGGTCTCTACTCCCTTTCTAATATTTCTGACATGCTCCGCTAAGCGGATTTTGAGGGCTCGGGTGGTTTTGCCCACATACTGTTTTTCACAGGAACAGGTCAGCAAATATATACAAAATTTAGGGCCTTATTCTGATCTGAGCTCAGTACAAATTTGTTCTTAAAATGGGCAAAACCATGTGCACTGCAGGTGGAGCAGATGTAACCTGTGCAAAGAGAATTAAATTTGGGTGGGGTGTGCTGAAACTGAAATCTAAATTGCAGTGTAAAAATAATGCAGCCAGTATTCTCTCTATACATGTTACATCTGCCCCACCTGCAGTGCACATGGTTTTGCCCATTTTAAGAACAAATTTGTACTGAGCTCAGATCAGAATAAGGCCCTTAGTGTCGCATGTAACAAAATCTCTCACTTCAAATGTCTTGCCTATTTGATTTGTACGTTGTCAATTTAGTGTCATTAGATCTACAGATCCTACAAATACTACAATTCCCACACCTGTGGAATCCTTTGGTTTTTATATGGTTCCCAATCTTAGGGGTATTGATAGCACTCCTTACCACCATATTTTTTATATTATCTGCTTTCTTGTAAATAAATTTAGGGGTGGGGCCTATATGCTTTTTTAGGAGCGGATCACTACTGAGGATTTTCCAGTGTTTTGTAAATATTTTCTCAATTTGTTTGTGTTGGGAGTTGTATTTAGTTATGAAGGGAACCCCTCTATATCCCTCTTTTTTTCTTTGATCTGGTTTTCTTGATGACTTCTGTCCGATCTAGGTGCTCTCCTTCCTCTAGAGCAGTGGTGGCCAACCCGTGGTTCTTGAGCCTCATGCAGCTCTCCCCCTTGTAAAGTGAGGCTCCTGCTCCCACTGCTGCCCGCCGCCCACCGTCTGTCCCAGTCCCCCCTGCTGCCGGTTCCCTGAATCCCTTCTCCTTCTGAGGGGAGGAGAGCACGCATCGCGCATTTCTCCTACCCCTTACTGTGCATCCTTGTGACTGGGCCGTCCGCCAATCAGAGCTCGCGGGCCAGGAGCCAGTCAGGAGCCGGCCAGCGAGCTTTGATTGGTGGACAGCCCAGTCACAGGGAAGTGAGGAGGAAGTAGACGCATGGTGTGCTGTGCTCTCCTCCCATCAGTGACATGACAGGAGGACTTCAGGGGGACACCAGACTGTTCTCTCCCCGCCCGGCAGCAGCAGCAACAATGCTGGGAAATTTGCACTGTGGCAGCATAGCAGTTTGTGGCACTGTGGGGGCATACCAGCTTTCTGGCACCATAGGGGCATACCCGGCACCGTGTGGTGCATACCTGGAACCGTGGGGGCATATGTGTATCTGGCACTATTGGAGGCATATTTGTATCACACCCACCCAAGGGGTCAAATTAAACTACGCCCCTTTTATTTGGCGCATATGCCTTCGGCGCGCGCATGATGGCGGCTCTTTAGCTTGACTACCAATATTTTTCGGCTCTTTACCTCTGACCGGTTGGCCACCCCTGCTCTAGAGCCTTCTCCACCAATGTTGGATCGTATCCTTTTGATATGAACTGTTCCTTCATAATGCTTGCTTGCTCCTTGTAGACCTCCACATCGGTACAGTTTCTACGAATCCTAAAGAATTGGCTCTTCGGGACTCCCTGTTTCCAGTTAGTATGGTGGTTGCTGTCAAATGGGATGTAGGAGTTACAATCGGTACTTTTTGTATAACCCCTGGTATATAGCCCGAAGAGCCAATTCTTTAGGATTCGTAGAAACTGTACCGATGTGGAGGTCTACAAGGAGCAAGCAAGCATTATGAAGGAACAGTTCATATCAAAAGGATACGATCCAACATTGGTGGAGAAGGCTCTAGAGGAAGGAGAGCACCTAGAACGGACAGAAGTCATCATGAAAACCAGATCAAAGAAAAAAGAGGGATATAGAGGGGTTCCCTTCATAACTAAATACAACTCCCAACACAAACAAATTGAGAAAATATTTACAAAACACTGGAAAATCCTCAGTAGTGATCCGCTCCTAAAAAAGCATATAGGCCCCACCCCTAAATTTATTTACAAGAAAGCAGATAATATAAAAAATATGGTGGTAAGGAGTGCTATCAATACCCCTAAGATTGGGAACCATATAAAAACCATAGGATTCCACAGGTGTGGGAATTGTAGTATTTGTAGGATCGGGATGCAGTTAAAATCCCGGCGGTCGGGATCCCGGCGTTTAGAATCCCGACACCGGAATCCCGACCGCCGAAATGCCGACACATTCTCCCTCCTGGGGTGTCCACGACACCCCTGGAGGGAGAATAAATTAGTGTGCCGAGCGTAGCAAGGCACCGGGCCCGCTGCGTGGCGAGCGCAGCGAGCCCGCAAGGGGGGGCGATCCACGTCCCCCCTTGTCGGCATTTCGGCTGTCGGGATTCCGGCGTCGGGATTCTGAACGCCGGGATCCCGACCGCCGGGATTCAATACTGAATCCGTAGGATCTGTAGATCTAAAGACACTAAATTGACCACATAAAAATCAAATCAAACAGACAAGACATTTGAAGTGAGAGATTTTGTTACATGCGACACTAAATTTTGTATATATTTGCTGACCTGTTCCTGTGAAAAACAGTATGTGGGCATAACCACCCGAGCCCTCAAAATCCGCTTAGCGGAGCATGTCAGAAATATTAGAAAGGGAGTAGAGACCCATAATGTGTCACTTCACTTCAAAAATGTACACGGTAGTGACCCCAGCCACATAACATCTTTTTGTGGCATTAGGGTGGTCCAAGCAAACTGGAGGAAAAATGATAGAGAGCTAAGACCGTCCCAAACAGAAATGAAGCTCATCTATGAGCTAAAGACATTAGCACCCAGGGGTTTGAATGTAGATTTCGAGCTCAAGTGTGAAATCTACTAACTAAATTTTCAGACTCCTGCTATTCTTGAAAATGTCCACTACATGTCACTGTCTGCCTAGAAATATCTATGCTTGAACGTATTTTCGTGATGGAACAAATTTCTAATTCTTTCTTTTCTGTCTATGTTTGTATGTCCATCAGGATAACACTGTGGGACAATCCTTTTGAAATATAAAACGGTGGAAGATATCCCCTATGAAGATCCACATGTCTATATGGGATCTATTGTGCGGGTCAGATGAACGTAATACACACACACCACTTGCGGCTCAAAGACCGGAACTACGTCATACCGGAAGTGATGTCAGAACGCCTGGAACGCAAGTTGCGTTCCATATGACCAGAAGCCGGACCCGGAAATGATGTGCAAACCTCCCGGACACGGCGATCTGCAGTCTGTGTGGAAAATACATGAAGTGGATTATACGGCAACGGCGAATTAAGCTTTTATACAGGTTTTGATTAAATTATGTGAATGAATATGTGTATTTATATGTTGTTTGTTATAATGTATATGTGGATGATTATCTTAGAATATGAATCGCTGGGAATTTTGTGGTTTTATACATAATGATTTTTACCATTGATGCCATGTTTTAGCAAAGACCGGGACTGGTCAGGTATAAATACCCCACCGGGTGCACTTTGTATTTATACTCTACACCCTGAGGAAGAACTTTATTAGTTCGAAACGCGTTGGTGTTTTAAGGAATATTTTAACTCTGGACTGACCCCCTATCCACTTGTGTGCTGTCATCTACACGACTTGGACTTTATCTCTTCCATTCCGGGTGGGAGAGGAACGTTCTTGTGCGGTGGGAGGGTGAATGTCCTGCTTCTAAGGAATTAAAGTCGCTGTTTTGGATGATCCATATGGTCCTGTCTTTTTGGATGAGAAAATAAAAAGAAACCTTTGGATGAAAATAGGGCATTGCCTTCTGGTGAGTTCTCATTTTTGTATACAAATGTTGACAGTCTATAAAGAAACCGTTATGGGAACATCTCCTAGCTTGACTAGGTGAGTCACTCTGAGATCCGGAACTGGTGGAATTTAGTTTACAGACCTATATTAATCAGAAAATTTGTGTTCTATTTTTCCCGTACAATTGGAGATTTCTTCTCTCCACCCCTATGTGTGTGTGTGTGTGTGTGTGTGTGTGTGTGTGTGTGTGTGTAGGCCAATAGTGACCCCTGTGTGTAGGGTTGCCACCTCTCCTGGATTCTCACGTTTTGGGTGGCAACCCTCCCGGAGGCTTTTCCAGTCTCTCTGATCCGATACGCGGTCCCGTGCGCATCGGATCAGATCCAGATGTCGGATGGTCTGCACATAAGATTAATCATGTGCAGCCGTCTGGGGGAGCATTAGGAGCAGGCTGGCAGTGGGGACCTGTCCGGGGAGCGACAGGAGCAGTTAGTGGTCCGGGGAGCGGCACGAGATGTAGGGAGCGGGGACTGCGGCGCAGTGCAGACTCAGAGCAGAGAGACCGGGGGCGCGGCGGGAGAGTAGAAAGAAATCCTGTTCAAAAGACTGGGCGGCCGCTGATTGGCTGGGAACTCAGCCAATCAGCAGCCGCCCAGTCTTTTGAATAGGATTGTTTCTATTATCCCGCTGCTCTGCGGTCCCCACGGCGAGCGGGAGAATAGAAACCAAGTGCGGACTCCGGGAGTCTCCCTGATACTATTCCCAGTGTCCCCTCTGTCCCAATTTGGCACAGGGTCTGTCCCTCCTAATGGGTATATGTGTGGAGAAGGGAGTGCAGGTACGAGTTGCAGGGGGGTGTCCTGTGGTGTCGGAGAGGTCAAGGGAAGGTAATGCCAGGCACAGCTGGGGTCTGCCTGGGGTGAGTGGTGGTATGGTACCTGTTGTCTGGAGACAGTTGCAGGCTCCTGCCTGTCACTATGTTCCTCCTTTTCTGCTGCTGCAGCGTTGCCGCACTCAGTCCCCCTCCGATGGTGTACTGATGGGTCGCACTGTGGAGACCGATGCCTCCTGTCAATCACCGCCGGGTACTCGGCAGGCGTCTCTTTGCTGCGGGCGGGCGCAGTCTCCTCTCCCAAGTGCAGCTCAGCTGCCGCTCGACACAGCCCCTGCTGCTGAGTGTCTCCCCGGGCTCCACGCTGTTTTCATTCATCCCCACTTTTCATGGCCGTGTCCTCACGCGACAATATGAAACGTAAGTGTTCCTGGTACGCAGCTCCTTCTACCAAATTCCGTAGCGTTATCTCCTTTAGGACGGTAAGAACGCCTGTGGAACAGACGTCGGTTGGAATAAAACCGGCTTCCCTTAACCGGTACACTACCGGGGCCAGTCACGTTAGCTGCCTCAGCACCCTTCTCTCCTTCCACCACATCAAATTCCACCATCTCGCCATCTGCACACAGGGGTCAGTGGAAAACTACACACACACATACTCACTCACAGGGGACAGTGCCAGACTACACACACATATATACACACACACACAGAGCACAGTACCAGACTTCTTACACAGTGCCAGACTACACACACACACCATACTTGCCTACTTTTAAAAACTAGATTCAGGGAGATTATAGTTGATATTTCTTGATAAGAAAATGAGCGCAATTGTCATGAAAATCAATAAATTTATTAATACAGTAATAAAATATAAAAAAAAACTATAAATTTCTGAATAGAAATAGAAGGTGATCACAATGACATCTGTGGGACACTTATGCAAATTCATACATTATTAATTCCAACAGTAGTTACATCCATAAATTGCAATACTATCAATATGCACATATATGGGGATTGGAATTTCCGATTGCGTATGAGTAGGCTCAGATTTAGAAAAGCATGGATATACAGAGTCCCAGTATAATAATAAGCAGCCAGCAGTACCATAAACGTACCATCGGCAATCTTTATGCCATAACACTTTAATAACTTATCTAAACTTATCTAACTTAACACTACAAATAAAGAGACAGACACAAGTGCTGGCGTTTCAAATAATGAATGTCAAATTTATTAATTGACAACTATATATATTAATCTATAGAAGAGGGTGGCGGCCCTAAAGAACGGTCATAGAGAAAAGAGGGGTAAGATGACATCACACCATTCACACATCATTGGTGTTCAACTCTCCCACGCTACCCACTCGGGCAAGTGGTGCATCCCACCCCTGTCCAAGGGGCATGGGCTACAAGCGTATCATTGACGGGAGAGCGCACCCCACTATCCTCATAACACTTCATTTGAACAAGGACCGTTCTTTACCGCCACAAGCCAAGCCTTAGGCTGCAGCACCGCCACCCTAAACGCTCAGCACTTACTAAACAACAACACATCAACTAAAACCTCTAAACAAATCGTCCAGGAATATGGCCATTCCCTCAGGACTCAGATGGACACCGTCCGGCCTATACAGGGAACCCCGCTTATAGGTGATGGAGTCATGCCTGATGACCCCTCCCCTATTAGCCAACAGGTATCGCTGCACCGCAGCATTGACCTTCCTCCGTGCGCTATCCAAGCGGGGCCCTGACCTAGCATTCCTCCAGACTCGCCTAGGAATCATTGAGGACCAAATCAGTTGGCAGCAAGGGAGCGCCTGAGCCACAATATGCAGGTCTCTGATGATAATCGACCGCAGTTCTAAGGCGGTGCATTGGCCTAGATCGTTTCCGCCCAGGTGCAAGATTAGCACCTCAGGGACTCCAAAGTCCCGCACCGACCTTAGCAACAGACCCTGTAGCGCTCCCCAGCGCATGCCTCGCACACCCAACCATCGCACTTTCTGAGCTTTCACTCGCATACTGTCATTCAAACTGCCACATGCCATCGATGCCCAATGGACAAAAGAGTGTCCCATCACCCACACCGTCTTGGAGTCCCTGCGACCTGAAAGATGTAAACAGGTTAGGACACATGCCATCAAAATCACACCTCACTTGACAGACCAACCACACTGGAGAAGGCAAAGAAAAAGTAAACCGTAACCGACCAGACCTTAAGGCACACTGCACAGAAAACCCCCGGAGTAAACTAACCAGGACGCCATGTCAGATTGGAATTAAGCCGAATTGTGCCCCCGGGGGAAAGTGGACCACCTCAAGACTCCCGCTAAAGTGAGACGAGTACTTATGCGTCCAGTCGATTACGGTCTTGCAGATGGAGAGACAGACCAGGCCGAATGTATCTGCGGAACGCTGCCGAGCGCCATCGACCCAGAGACTGTATCTCTGCGTCGGATTGACCCCCAGCAGCAGCAGATGTGGCCGCCCCGATCCGAAGGGAGTGTGTCCCAAACTCCCGCGGATCCAGGCCAAGAGATCCCAGGGCACGTCGCAAAACATGGCAGAACTGGTATTTTGTCAATGAAGAGCCGTCTGCATGCATTAACCATGCCCCGGGGCGGTCAGGACGCAGCAGGGCGTAGGCGCTTGCCATCGCCACTGGGAAAATCCCTTCCACCGGGCACGGTTGCAATGACAGCCATTGGCCTCTCCCAGTCTGATCCGTCTTGGAACGTCTTACCCGGCACCAAACCAAATCGCCCTGTATCAATACATCCTCTAACAACAGAGGAGAAGGTCGATGCCTCGATGGGGCTACCAGCTCGCCGACCCTGAAAGCTCCATGGAATGCCATGGCATATGCCAAGCAAAACAGTCGGACCTCATACTCAGAGTGACATACATCCCAAACTGCCCCCAATAAGGGAGGCAGCAGGGACACGTCAATGGGCCTTCTGCTATCTGGAGCCACAGGGGAAGCGCGCCGCCAGCCCCTCAGGGCCCGAGACACAAGACAAGACCGACCGTGGTCCGATCTCCCATACAGCGATGAGAAGAACGACACGCCGGCCAACAGCCGTCTCACGGCTGACACAGTCCGCCCTCCGGAGTACAAACTCCACACAAACGCCAGCATGGCGTCGCCAGGGGCCTTACCTTGTTGTGACGCGGACATTCTGAATTGTTCCCATTCCAGCCAGCCAGCTTGGTAACAACGCAGCGTCCTGGGAGCAATAGCCCGCATGGCTAGTTCCTCCATGCCGGCCTGATGACCTGCCAAACATAAGGAGGACACGGCTCACCAACCAAATCCGCTCCCGGAGCTAGGGACCGGAACCTAGCCCAGTCACGCCTGGACAGGGCGTCGGCCACCGAGTTGTCCACCCCGGGAACGTGCCTGGCCACAAAATGCAGGTTAAGCCGCAGACAAACCAATACAAGGCGAGAGAGCAAGCGCACAACAGGCAGCGAAGAAGAGCTCTGCCCGTTGATGGCCTGCACCACCCCCAGGTTATCACACCAGAAGGTGATGCAGGCATCACGTAGGCGGTCGCCCCACAGTTCCAAGGCCACCACAATAGGGAACAGCTCCAGCAGAAGCATGTTCCTGGTGAGCCCCTCCAGCGCCCATTCCTCCGGCCAGGTCTCAGCGCACCAAGAGCCGTGCAGGAAGGCTCCAAAGCCGATTCCCCCCGCCGCATCGGTGTATAGCTGCAAGTCCCCGCTGTACCGCGGAGGGCTAGGCCACAGCAACACGCCGTTGAAGTCGCGGAGGAAAACCTCCCAAACTCTAAGATCCCGTTTGAGTTCCGCATTCAGGCGGACGAAGAATTGGGGCCTATTTGGACCCGCCATGGCCAGTTCCAGTTTTCGACAGAAAACCCTCCCCATGGGGATAACCCGGCAGGAGAAGTGAAACAGGCCCAGCAGGGACTGTAGCTGGCGTACCCGGAGTTTGCCGGAGGCCAGGGACTGGGAGATCGCCCCTTGCAGCCGTGCAAGCTTATCAAGGGGCAACCTGCAGCACCCGGCCCGCGTGTCAATCTCGATGCCCAAGAATGAAAGGCACTCAGTCGGCCCCTCTGTCTTGTCCGCCGCGACTGGGACTCCGAAATGTAAGAACAGCTGCTGCATTGCGTTCAGGAGAGCCCCGCAACGCGGGGAATCAGCCGGGCCTACGCACAGGAAGTCGTCCAGATAATGGGCGACCCCCGGCTCGCCCGTATACTCCGTGACGCACCAATGCAGGAAGCTGCTAAAACACACGAAATAGGCGCAGGACACGGAGCAGCCCATAGGCAAGCAACGGTCTACATAATAACCTGAAGGCAGCCTAAACCTCATGAACCTAAAGGAGTCCGGGTGCAGGGGCAGCAGTCGGAATGCCGACTCGATGTCAACCTTGCCTAGCAGGGCCCGCCCCCCGAAGCCGCGCACAATAGCCAAAGCCTCCTCAAAGGATTGGTACCGTACGTGACACAACTCCATAGGAATTGCATCATTCACGGACAATCCAGGTGGGTGGGACAGATGCTGTATCAGACGAAACTTGCCTGTCTCTTTCTTGGGGACCACTCCAATAGGTGACAGCACCAAGCCCTGAACCGGAGGTTCAGGAAATGGCCCTACCATCCTGCCCAAGTTTACCTCCTTCTCGACCTTCTCCAGGACGACTTGAGGCATGTCGATTGCTGACTTCAGGTTTCTCGGAGACCTGGACGCCACCTCCCCTTGAATGGGGAGGAGGAATCCTTGCGAGAAACCCGCGGCCAGAAACCGCGCTTCCTCCCAGAGGGGGTAACGCCCCAGCCAACTGGCTAGGCGGTCGCCCCTCACTGGAGACGGGGCCTTACTGAGGAGGAGCAGGGGCTGGGTTGGCCCCGGCATTTTGCCTGGGCGCCCCCCCAGCCTGCTTGCCACGCGTGCACTCCATAACCGGGTGTCCTCCCCAGCACTTTGAGCATTGGTGACGAAACTTACAGCGGGAACCCGCTGCGCATCCTGCCCCGTTGTAAGCAAAACATCTGCCCGCTGACTGCCCCCCTCCAGAGCCCCCACGAAAGGACGAGGGGGCCCTGCGCGGGGCTGACGCAGGTGTAGGGGCCGCCGGAGCCGGGGCGGCGGAGGTCGAAACCGACGGTTTCTTACCCATCCACACCTTGACATCCTTAGCGCCAAGGGCCATGATCTCACAACCCGACTGCTTCCGTCGGAATTGCTCGTCATAAGCCCGCCAGACGTTCTCGCCGTCGTCCATATACATGGCGTGCATCATATGGATGTATCTAATAACATTCATATGCTCCTGGGGTCTGGTCTCCAAGTAGCATGCAGCAAACATGAACAGCCCCACTTGCCATCTCTGATACGTGCAGTAGCCGCCTCGCCAATCCCCCCTTTACGCTTCGCCTCGCGATAGTCCTTCTCATCTTGCGCAGTCATGGTAAAGAAGCTGACGTATCTGCCCTCCCTTATCCTATCCCTCACGCTGCGCCTGAGGCCTCTTAGTACTGCCGTATTCTCGCAGTGGACCACCTGCCCCCTAGGAAACAACGGGGAGCCCGAGTCGCCACTGGAGCACTGCGAGCGCCTCCGGTGTCTCCTAGAGCGTCTGCGCCTGTGCCTGGATCTGCGTCCCCCCTCCTCGCCGGAGGTCACCGACTCTGACCCCGAGGAGGAGGATGTACGGGAATACCTGCGCCTGCTTTTCTTGCGTGCTCTGGCTGACCCACCTGACACAGCTCCCGCTGTAGCCGCACCTGCTGTTCCGGAAGGACCAGCCACCTCTGACGGCCCGGCAATGGCCCCTTCTGCCTGGTGCTGCGACGGTGTCGGCACGACTGCGTCCCTTGGCGGTGTGGAAGCCATCCTCGTGAAAGGCGTGCCCAGAGCTGCCAGCACGTGCGCCGCAGGGTCCCGGTTAGAAAGAACAGAAGGGAGGACAGCAGTAGATTGATTCCCAGACCCAGACTGTACAGAATGCTGACCCGCCCGCGGCGTCAGCATAGCTACCAGCTGCCTCACCACCGCCATATCCACCTCTGTGGAGGGTGCTTGCGCAACTCCAGGGGACACTGTCTCTGCAGCCGTGGCTGAAATAGCCTGCGCTGCCTGTGAGAGCCTGACGCGCTGGGATAGCAAGCGCGCCCTAGAGAGCCACCCGCTCCTTGCCCTCCTTAAGGGAGTCATGGGGGACCCCGTGGAGGGGTGGCCCTGCGTGGGCAAAGTAGGCTGGGCTGGCTGAGCAGAAGAATCCCTGGGCTGTGTCCCAGAACCCGCAGCTCGCGTCCGGCGGCCATCTTGGACAGGCGCGGATGCACCTGTGCCTGCTGCTGCGGGACCCTGGGACCGCGTACGCCTGCCCCGCTGCCTACCTCCGCCGGGGGTGCCTCCGCTACCCCGGGCGGGAGCGCTACTCGCTCTGTTAGCTTGCGGCCTGGCGCCGCGCGCCACCGCGTCATCAGCCGATGACGCGGACCTTGCGCCCCGCCGCAGTGTACCCGCTCTCGCCGCCGCTCTGCCTCCCCGCCCAGCCTGCGTGACGCTGGCCGTTGGGGGAGCAGAGGGGGAGCCGGGCTGTGCAAAACGGGAGGGAGGGTGGATGTTTCTCCGCGGGCGCGGCATGGCTAGGCCGGGCAGCAGCAGCGCTACACTATCTGGCCCAAATCCCCCAAGGAGCAGCCGGAATGAAAGAGAAAGAGAGATAGGTGCAAAAAGGAGATGAGAGAGAAGTATGTTTGACAGCAGGGGAATAAGTAGCGATGAAAGAGGAATAAGTACAGGAGAGAGTCTGAAACCAACCTGCTCCTTGGAAAATCGGACCAGAGTGCAGATCACCTGACTCTCTGGCTATTCCTACACAGGAAACTCCTCCCTACTCCCTAATTGGCTATAGCCGCAGCATCATAGCCTAAACACAAACCACAACCAAAGTGCAGGCATCTCAGACTCCTTCGGTAGTTTATGTTACCTCCAGCTTATTCAGCCATCGGTTTTCTGGTGGTTGATGTTATTATCAGTACTTCAAAACAAATGGGAGTTGATTTTGATGTCAACACTCCATGTCGACAAAATTTTTATCCAGGTTGATAATAATAACTGCTGGAGTAGAATATGTGCTCACCAATTGTTGAAACCCTCTGTCTCTGGAGGGAATTTCCAATCTCCAGGGGTTATAGCTTTTCAGGTTCTTACCCCGTTGTCGAGCTCCAGGACCTGAAGCGTCCACACACCTTGTAAACGCTGTGTGTGGAGGGGTGTCTGAAGAAATTGCACAGGTGCAAGGACCGCTTTCAATCAGCTTCCAGATGGCAGCACCGCTGCCGCTTGTACACACTCGAGCTGGGAGCGGAGAAATAGCCGCACAGATACGGCGTCACCCTGGGTGGCAGGTGAACTGGCTGTAACATTATCCAACGTATGCGCAAAGTGTCCCACAATCGTCAAATGGATCACCAGGGGCCTTGACGCGTTTCTCCGGTATAAACCAGTTTCCTCAGTTGGTAGCAGAATTTTGCACAGCGCCCCATTGAGGGGGCTTGTCTTGCTCCACCCAAAGGGCATGGCTAGTTCCATATACAGTATGGAGAGATTGTGAAAAGAGAAGCATGGGTGTGTACTGCTACATCTGAGAAGAATCTTTTACAATGATTGGTACTTGTTTCCTAGTACGGCACCCATCGGGTCCCATCGCATACCTTAACTTAAGGTATGCGATGGGACCCGACGGACCCGATTTCCGGCTTTTTTTGAGGTTTCCCGACAAATGTAAAATCGGGTCCATCGCATGCCATGTCGGCATGGAGTTGATTTTATATAGTGTGGCGAGTGCAGCAAGCCGCCGAGCCCGAAGCGTGGCGAGCATAGCGCGCCCCGCAAGGGGACGCGTAAAACTAAGCAAATAGCTTAGTGGGCGCCCAACTAACATATAAGCTACCTATTTTATTCTCCCACCACACCATAGTGGATGGTAGGGTATGAAATACCGCCCGTCAGCTCAAAAAAAAAAAGTGAAAAACCCCATGTCGACCTTTTGACTGTCGACCTACCCCATGTCGACCTAATAACCCTTTTGACCTAATGACACTGTTGACTTAACAAGGGCCGTAACTAGGGGGGGGGGCTAGGGGGTCACGCGCACCGGGCGCTGGAGGGTGGGGGTGCTAGTGTGGTGTCCCAGCAGCATGGTCCCTGGGATGAGCAGCGGGGGTCCGGGGACTGGTGGGTTAATGCCAGGTCCTAGCGGGGTCCCGGGGACTGGTGGGTTAACTCCGGCTCCTAGCGCTGCCGGACGGTGGGCGGGAAGCAGGTTTTGAAAAGACTTGCCGAACGCTGATTGGCTGAATTCAGCCAATCAGCGTCCGGCAAGTCTTTTCAAAGTCATCAGCGCTTCCCGCCGCCAGGCAGATAGCGCTAGGAGACGGAGTGAGTGAAGGCTGCCGCTACACCAGTCCCCGGACGCTACACACAGGTATGTTGGCAGCGGGGGTCCAGGGACTGGTGTAGCGGCAGCTTTCACATACACAGCCGCTCGCTATTTGCCTGGCAGCGGGAAGTGCTGATGATTTTGAAAAGACTAGCCAATCAGCGTCCGGCAAGTCTTTTCAAAATCTGCCTCCCACCCACCGCCCGGCAGCGCTAGGAGCCGGAGGTAACCTTCTCCAGTCCCCGGACCCCCGCTGCCTGTCCCAAAGGCAGTGATTTTTTTTTGGGCCTAGTTTCGGCCCTGACTTAACCCATTTCGACCTACACACATGCACCTAAATGCATGTCAACCTAATGGTGTCCACATAATGACTGTTGACCAACATGCTGGGGACCCAATGACTGTATCCCCATCCACTACGGTGTGGAGTGAGATTCGACTGAGCCCGAAGCATGGCGACACTGTGCACTCACACGGTGTCCATGTTGACTGTGTCGCCATTCGGGACAAAAAAACATGAAAACCACATCAACCTTCTTACGGTTGGCCTTCCCATTGTTGACCTAATGCTTGTAACCCTGTCAACCTTCAGTAGTCAACCGAATGCATGCCAACCTTAATGTGGTCGACCCAATGACCCATTACCCCCCCCCCCCCATGATAATGAGGAGCATACTGTGTCAGTATCTTTTCCTTCTGGATCCTGGTCACTTGCAACATGTTAATAATCCAAATAAATTGCTACACTGGAGGCATTACAGGCGGGATGTTCTAACATCTGCCGCCCCCCTTCGACGCACATCGCATTATTAATAACGGCATATGCTGTAACATATGCTGTTATTAACACAAGGGACAGCTCTTACGATAAGAGCTGTCCCTTGCGATGCGGTGCCGGCACTGGACTTCCAGGGTCTTCAGGGAATCGCCAGCTTTTGCTGGTGATTCCCTCCTCAGCGCTGCCACTGCGGAGGCACATTACAGCATACAGAAATGCGGTAAAAACCCAGATAATCGGGGTCCTTATTCTGGTCGGTGCGGATGTTTTGTGGCTGCGCATGTGCAGAGGCGTCTCTGCGCATGTGCGAGCAGGGCGTACGGCCAAATCCCGCATGATATGTGAACACTCCGAACAGGGGGTGGAGAGGGGCGTGAAGGGCTATTTGGGCTCATTACCATATGCATACGCCCCGCGTTTCATGGGCGTTCCCGTGCAAACGCTGGGCGTACGTATGGTAATGCGGCGTGTAGGGGGCGGACATATGACATCGCCGGATGTCAGCTGCCCGCCCAGATCCCGGCTTTTGCACGGAAAAATGTCCGTGTGGTCTGAGGTTGCGGGAGCTGGTGGAGCACTCGGTCCTGCATTCGATGGTCTGCGACCATCGAATGATGGGGGAGGTTCCCTGAGATGGAGGAGGCGTATTCCGTGAAAAATACACGTGCGGTCCGTTCGGCCAGCTTCTTACCGCGTACGGACGGAGTTGGCGATCCGTATGGAAGGCGGGGTTTCGCATGCACGGTCCTGGCCGCATAATCGGATCCGGCCGCACCGATCAGAATAAGGGCCCGGGTTTTTACCGCATTTCTGTGATAGAGAATCGCCTCCTACACCATCCGTACTGTTCTGACGGGCAGCACAGGTGGTGTAATAATTAGCATTACTTTTTTTTTTTGACTAACAGTACTTTCTGTCTTTTTTAGAAATACTCAAATGAAGAAATCTCTCCAAATTTATACACGTATATATGCCTTTTAGTGAGGATGATGTCACCTACATCTGGTCCCAGATGGGTGAACACCCCCACTGGAATAGTAATAACCTTTTTATCTTTGTGTCTATAAACAAGTCATCAGCTGTTGAAATACTGTAAAATATATTAATTGTTTTTTTCTCTTTGTATATAATGTCACCTACATCTGGTCCCGGATGGGTGAACACCTCCACTAGAGTAATAATGATTTTTTGTAAATGAGTCATGAGCTGTTGAAATATTGTAAAATAAAGTAACTGTTTTTTTCTCTCTTTGTATACAGTATAATCTGAATTGAATAATATGTGTATATATATATATCCTTATTGTAAAGCGAGATGTTTGCTTTAGGAAACACTATTAAGCTAACCTTTCCGCCTTCTAATTTCTAAACCTTATATTGCAATTTATGTTACGTGCCCCTAGGGGACGCAACTCAGTGGAGAAACACGGTGTCCCACTACTATCGCGCCGTACGAAGTGACACACAAAGTGCGTTCCATCTCCCGGAGTCCAGCACCGGAGGTGACGCACTACTAGGGTATACGGCATACAGGAAGTTAAGTGACATGCATAGTGCGTGTCACCTGTTCGATTCTAAGACCGGAAGTCACGATGTACCCTATTATCAAAGGAATCGTGGAATATAATAAACCACGGTTCTCCTATTACATTAGTATGCGTAGTTCAGATCCCCAACTACGCTAGAACCCATCTACAGTATATGCAATTTCGGCCCTTTCTTTCTTCTGATTATTTCTGTATCCCGGTGGAATGCGTTCCACTGCGGCACCATTTCATTTTCCGGAAATGAACCATCGGTGACTTAAATTAAATCCTTGTCACTCACCATATTTACATAGTGAATATCTATTTGATGTTACCAGAAGCAAACACGCCGCTCTGTTATAATATTGTATGTATTTTAAGGTTTTTGTATATATGATATGATGAATATTCATGAACTGATGTCACTTCCGGTGACCTTGATTGGAGGATCACCACATAAATACTGAGATGCCTGTTAAAGTCCCCATGTCTTGAAAAAGGCTCCAAGTGAGCCGAAATGCGTTGACACCAGGGGACTTTGTTTTCTGCATCCTGAAGCCGACCAGAGCCACGGAGGTAACTTTGGATTCTATCACCATTCACTTCTGTCCGGACTTGTACCATCTTGTAGTGATTGTGTTTTGGTCTCTTATGTTGCCTCCTGGTTTTTGGGGCTCAGCCTGCAATTTTTTATTTTATTTTTTTTTCATGTTTTAGCAAAACCAATTGTGTATTTTTTCTATGTCTGCATTGCCATATCGATTGGACCTTTTTTAACCTGTTTTTGGACTTTGTAATAAAAACCTTTTTTACATATATTTTTTTCTGGAAATTTTCTCAATATATTCTATGTGGGAGGATTAAAGAATACAAGGAAGCTAAAGGCAAAGATACCCAGATGTTTTTGGTTCCTGCTCTGGACACCGTGGACGTGGTACGCCCTGTCAAGTTTCTGATGACTGGCATATGGAAAAAGAAACTGTTATATGTTTTAATTTAATCACGGTCCTCAAGGCACACCAACAGTGCAGGTTTTAGTGATATCCAGGCTTCAGCACAGATGGTTTAATCAGAATCTCTCAGATACTAATTAAGTCACCTGTGCTCAAGCCTGGATATCTACAAAACCTGCACTGTTGGTGTGCCTTGAGGACCGTGGTGTGGAATGCCTGATATAGATTGTAAGCTCCACTGGAGCAGGTAATCATGTGAATGTTCAAATATTCGGTACTTGTTTCCTAGCACGGCTCCCCCGATTTTGATCGAAGTGCATCTTATACAATCGCATCGCATGCAATATAGCGGCATGCGAAGCGATTTTTATTTGTACAAGCACCCTGATGGGTGCTTACAATGTTAAATGCACCCCCATTGTCAACGCCACCCCAACTATCAATGCCAACCCGAAGCGTGGCCAGTGCAGCGAGCCCACGAGGGGCGGCGGTACGCGTCCTCCGACCTTTTCATACTCCCACTATCCACGTTGGCGTGGAGTTGATTTTAGATAGTGTGGCGAGTGCAACGAGCCACTCTGCCTGAAGCATGGTGAGGGACACTGATTACTTTACATGTACAGTATTCCGCGTCCCCTCGTGCCGCTCGCTGCGCTCCCCACGCTTCGGGCTCGTATTCCGCGGCCCCTCGCCACGCTTCAGGCTCGGTGGTTCGCCACACTATCTAAAATCAACTCCACGCCGACATGGATAGTGGGGGTATGAAAAGGTCGGAGGACGTGTACCGCCGCCCCTCCTGGTCTCCCTCCGCTCGCCATGCTTCGGGTTGGCGTTGATAGTGGGGGTGGCGTTGACAATGGGGGTGCATTTAACATTGTAAGCACCCTGATTGTACAATTAAAAATCGCATCACATGCTATTTGCTGGCATGCAATGGTATGCGATATTTCATTGTACAAGCACTCCTGTTAATTTAACAGAAAATAAAATATAAGAAAAATTAGACATATCTATGTAGGCTCCGATCAGGGTACTCTGGGTTGGTCTCGAACTCGGGTCTCCTGGGTTGCTATGTTCTCGCTTTAAGTGTTGCGCCACAGCAGCCACACTGTGATTTATGCTAGTAATAAATACTTCAATGTGGTGTTAATAGATAGTAATTAGTGGAAACAAATGTTCCTGTCTGTTTCTATATACAAAATATATACCTGTTTTTTTTGCTGTTCCGTGCTTATAAATATTATTGCCCCTTGGATAATAATCTATTCATTACTCTCTCTCTATATATTGTTGATAGAAACTTGCCATTGAAACACCATACAAATAATATGGGATTTTGTTTGAACAATGTATGTGCCGTCTTGATTGTGAATATAATACAGGTGATCCCTTTTAATTCCGCTGCTCTGATTGGTGAACAGCCCTTTAAATATCCACAATGAAACAGAGGGAGTATCTTCTGAGGAAACCGTCAAATTGGTATGACGGAGAAATGCGTCAAGAGCTCTCTCTGCCTGTGATGCCCTTGATGCAAATTGCTTAAGACGTGTCCTGTGCCATCCTGTTTCTCACTGCGCCTACAAGGAACTTTCTCCAAGGGATAGAGACTGCAGGTCACATTCTCGCTACAAGTGGAGCGCGGCGCAAGCCGGTAATCACCTGTCGGGAGCTGAGGTAGCTATACACACCAAACAGTTGTTACATCTGTTCCCCCGCAGCGTCCGTCTCAGGGCGGTCGGCTCCCTGACACAGCGAGCAGGTCTCGGTGCTGTGGTCAGGTTGAGGAACCACTCAGCAGTCTAAATCTGGAAGGTAACTGTGAATCTGCGTGTTATCCGCTTCCATATACCTCATGCTGACGGTGATTAAGTCATTATACGGAAAGGCTTAAAGTGAGAGTAATACGGGTGCCTATACAAATTGCAATTCTAATACTGACTGTTGTCATTACCTATGAGCAAGCCATAATCACGGATCAAGTGACCCTTACTACAATTGTTGGCTATTTCTGGACTTCTTCCACCTCCAGCTAATTAAATATCCATTAATTGGAAATATGCAAATTCTGTGGATATAATTACCTTAAATAAATAATTTGGCTATTGGAACTCATACTGTCAGTATCCTTGGAAATTAACTATTGACAGACATTGGAAAATGGACACAGTCTTTTTTACATATTTTTATGTTTATTAACTCATTCAAGGGATCAATGTACAATTGTGTCTTTTTTACTAAATGTAATATGTGTGACAATCATGTTTAAATAAATTTGTATTTTTATACAGCTAAATCTTTCAGTGTTTCTTGCGCTCTCTAGATATATATTCTGCTTGTTTCTTTTTTTAATTTAACGGGAATATCGCATCGCACGCATCGCACACCACTAAGTACAGTATGCGATGGGTGTCGTGCTAGGAAACAAGTAACAAATCTTCTCTGTAAAGCGCTGCAGAATATGTATGCGCTATATAAGAAACGGTTAATAAATAAATGATAAATTACCAGTGCTAAAACTGATCATTAGGATACATATGCACATTTAAGACACTGTATACAAGGAGAAAATGAAATAAAAGTCAAGTTAAACAACATTTTTTTTAGAGCAACCAATCGTAGAACCAAATAAGTCCAAATATATTGCAAAGCATTACTAAACATATGAAAGCAAATAACAAATTGCATCCTAAGATTTATTGTAAATGTACATGTGTTTTTCTTAATCATGTTGAGGGCTGTTTAGTGGGCTTGTTAAAAGAACTGGAGGGAATATATCACTTGTAATTTATATAAATCCTAAATATCTAATTATTGATTTTGTTTATAATGCAGGGAACAAAACTCTACTACTGTACAGACAAATACCGAACTAAAGTAAGTTGGGTTATGTATTATTGTAAATTATTATTTTTTTCTATGGCAATGCAATTTTTAGTAATATGCAGATGGAAGATTGTTGTAATTGGAATAGTGGAGCAATTAAATGACTTTCAGATTGTTTCTATTTTAATATACAAAAAAGAACCAAAAGTTTTTATTTTGTGTGTGTGCACAGTATATATACACTATGTAGACAAAAGCTATTGGACAATGAGAGCAAATAAATCAACAAGAATTTATTGACACAAGTATTTTGTAGGGCCGCCACTTGCATTGATTACTGCATACACCTTTTGTGGCAAACTGTCCACAAGTTCCTGGACAACCGCATGTTGTATGTGTTACCATTCAGCCTTCAGAATAGTGACCAACTGTGACATTGAAGAAGGTCAATTCGGCCTAGAATGCACCCAATGCTTCAATTTGTCCCAGAGGTTCTCAATGGTGTTAAGAGCTGGACTCTGAGTTGGCCAGTTCATCCGTGTAACCAAATTTTCTTTAAAACCAGCTGAAACCGCTCCACAGCATAACGCCACCATCTCCATTCTTCAGTATACCTACTGTATGATCCCAAACACGTTCATCTGATCTGAAAAGTTTTGTACCCTCATGAACATGTGCCTGCCGTAGGAGCACACCATTCCACTTGTGCTGGGGGTGTCCAATCACTTTTGTCTTCATAGTGTGTTTGTACTTATGTGTATATGTGTGTGTGTGTGTGTGTGTGTGTGTGTGTGTGTGTGTGTGTGTGCGTGCGCGTGTGTGTGTGTATATCTAAAAATATATATATATATATACTTCTGCAGTAGAGCTGGCACTCTTCCAATCAAGAAAACTTGGCCCCGGTGCCTACAGATCACAGCAGCACTGTGACCAAATATACAATACCAACACCAGTGGCACTCGGGTGTATCCAAAAATGACAACACACAGCGGTGTTTTAACGACGTTTCATTTCTCTAAACGGAAATTTCATCAGGTTACAAAGGTAACCTGATGAAATTTCCGTTTAGAGAAATGAAACGTCGTTAAAACACCGCTGTGTGTTGTCATTTTTGGATACACCCGAGTGCCACTGGTGTTGGTATTGTATATATATATATATATATATATATATATATATATATATATATATATATATATATATATACACACAACACTGATCCCATCAACTAGAAGCATCCAGGAATGAGAGACCAGCACACCACCAGTTAAATTATCCAATTGTATTGAAAGAAAGATATTCCAGTAACCAAAGCATTTCAATGCAGTAACAGATGAAGCAATACAATGCTGTACTTATCATTATCTTCAATCAAGGGGCAGCCCTGTAGTATTGAGCCCCATTCAGCCCGACAGCTGTTTCGGTGTGGGTACACCTTCCTCATGGGCACAAAGATACCATAAATGCAATGGATATAAATAGGGGTAGAGTTCCTGCCACACTTACCCAAATTGGTCACACCTGCAGTCCTCATTACTATGATACAGCGTGTATACCGGCTCCGTATATCTTCTATGGCTTCCGGCCATAGTTACAGATCCTGATTGCGGAAGTGCTCGGTGGAACGCACCCGTCACTTCCGGGGGGCGTTCCCGGCATCACTAAAGTGTCCCTGTCAGTGCGCTTGTGGTGCTGTGCACCATGGGCTTCCGTCCAAAACAGCCGGGGCTTAACGTGGAAGTGACTGGTGGAACGCACTCGTCACTTCCGGTCAGCGTCTCCGGCAAATCAGGCGCAGCATCTAGAGAGCGTCACCAGCTGGCGTCAGGCTCCCCTGTTACGCCCACCGGAACTGCTCGATCGTAGTGCAGCCCTTCTCATACGTCAGGTTACCATGGAAACCGGAAATAAACAATCGCACAACCACTATATCTGGACAGGCATCTGTGTATTAATATTATATTCTATAACCTGATTTATATCACTGCAGCAATTATAGTGACCATTTGGGCAGAATAGCGGTCCCCCCACTCCTATCTGTGTATAAGATATGCAATACAAATGGCAATGAATATCAAGACACCCAGACTAATCTTCTGGATGATCAAAAATAGCCGATAATTAATGAACCAATATTAAGATAATACTGAACAGTAATTACCTCATGTGTTATTAAAGAAGACATATATTAATGAAAGCTAACAAACAAACCATCTATTGATTGAATAGCCCAAATAATACCCGTAATGGCCCACATTACAGGAATACATTCAGATTGAGTTCCTCATTTAAACCCTTTGGAGTCATCGACTCAAAATTATAGATCAATTGACTCTCCTTTTGAAGTAGCTTGAGATGTCTATCTCCACCCCTCAAGCTACTTCAAAAGGAGAGTCAATTGATCTATAATTTTGAGTCGATTACTCCAAAGGGTTTAACAGGTACACAGGTAAACGCGTCCCTTCGCGGGCTTCACAGGTATCCGCGTCCCCTCGCGGGGCTCGCTGCGCTCGCCACGCTTCGGGCTCGGTGGCTCGCTGCGCTTGCCACACTATTCTATTCTCAACTCCACGCCGACGTGGATAGTGGGGGTATGAAAAGGTCGTAGGACGCGTACCGCCGCCCCTCGCGGGCTCGCTGCGCTCGCCACGCTTCGGGTTCACGTTGATCGTGGGGTGGCGTTAACAATTGTGGGGGCCATTTCACACTTTAGGGTGCCTATTTGGACTCTGTGGGCCATTTAACATTGTTTCCTATGGAAAAATCGGGTCAATTGAGGCATTGAACAGAAAAATCGGGTCAATTGAGAAATTTTACATTGGTCCATATAGGAAATCGCGGGTATCGCGTTGGTCGCGTCGCACCCGATTTTTTTGTGCATTCAATGCCAGCGATGGCCGCGATGGGCGCCGTGCTAGGTAAAGAGTACCGCAGTTACTTTGTGAAGGCTTCAACAAAGGTCTGGCGGTGTCTAAACTGAAAGTGCATATTTCTGCGTTAAGTGCGTTACTAGACAGAAGACTGGCGGAGCATGATCTGATTAAAAGATTTTGCCAAGCAATTAAAAAGATTCGACCAAGAATGAGGTCTATCGTTCCCCAATGGGACCTAAGTTTAGTTTTGAACGGCCTGATGTCTCCTCCATTCGAACCTCTGAACAGAGCTAATCTGAAGTTTTTAACTTGGAAGATAGTGTTTCTCGTGGCAATCACTTCGGCCAGAAGAGTGGGAGAGCTGCACGCATTATGGATAGAAGACCCATATTTAAAGATATTTCCTGACAGACTGGTTCTCAAAACCAAACCAACGTTTCTGCCTAAAGTGGTTTCATCTTTTTATCTTAGTCAGGAAATTGTCTTACCACGTTTTTATCCTAATCCTGCTAGCCATAAAGAAGAATATTTACACACTCTGGACGTGGTGAGAGCCTGTAATATTTATTTAAGTAGGACAGTGAGTTTTAGGAAGACAAAGGGTGAAATGTAATAGGATGAGAGATTCAGAAAGTGAGAGATTTGGTAAGAAATCTCCAGGTTTTTTTAAAGCGGCAATCATTTACAATTCAACATCCAACTGGTTTTGCAGTGTAAATGATTGCCGCTTTAAAAAAAACTGGAGATTTCTTACCAAATCTCTCACTTTCTGAATCTCTCATCCTATTACATTTCACCCAAAGTCTTTATTTGTTATCCCTCAAGGAGCAAAGAAGGGATTTGCTCCATCTAAACAGACATAAGCAAGATGGTTGCAAGAGGTGATTTGTTTTACAAAGAAGAAAGTTGGACGTCAGGCTCCTGAAGGCATAAAGGCACATTCAACAAGGGCTATGGCAGCATCCTGGGCGAGAGAGGCAAGTGTTTCACCGAAGGAGAATATGCCAAGCTGCCACATGGTCATCGTTACATACCTTCTCAAAGCACTATGCTCTGAATGTGTCAGAAAGGAGTTTTGGTAGTGAAGTCCTACGTCAAGCTACGGTACATCCCATTGTAAAAGGCTGCCATGAAGTATGTAGAAGAAAGCAACGGATTATACTCACGATAATACCTTTTCTTCGGAATACTTCATGGCAGCCCATAAATTGCCCTCCCTGTGTGTGTTGTTTTCCTAGGATCAATAACCGAGACACTCAAAGACTAGAGTACATGGGGAGAAGTAGAGCTATATAGAGGAAGAGGAGGGGCTGGATACTAGGGGAGAAAAAAACTACCTGTCTAATTAAAGAGGAACAAGGGATAATCCCATTGTAAACGGCTGCCATGAAGTATTCCGAAGAAAAGGAATTATCGTGAGTATAATCCGATGCTTTCGGTCAGTGTCCTTTACAAATAAAGATGTTTTTAGCTGGCTATTGTTAAGGTTAATGTGTACATCCAAAAAATCAACATCATTAGAGTCAATTTTGAAGGTTCGTTTAACCACGCTGTTAGATTGGTTATGCGTATCCAGGACCCTCCTCAAAGTGGTATCCGACCCCTTCCAAACAATAAGCAAGTCATTGATAAATCACACATAATAAATTGATTGATGGTAAAACAGTTGTTTCTCAAGATGGTACATAAAGGCATTTGCATAGGATGGGGCCACATTGGACCCCATCGCCACACCCCTTTTTTGGAGGTAGTACTTACCGTTAAAATAAAAATAATTCTGTGTAAGCACTAGCTCCAATAATTTCAGAAATAAAGACAGCGGGGGACCATTGTACAGTGCATTATCAGTCAGCAATAATCTAGTGGCCTCTATCCCTGCATCTTGTGAGATGCAGGTATAGTGGCTCACAACATCGATGGTACATAATGTTGCATCAGGTGGGAGGGGACTCAGATCTTGCAGACCCACCAAAAGATCTGTGGTGTCCTTTAAATCAGAAGGTATTGATTGAATACATGGGTTCAATAGAGAGTCTAAGTATACTGTTATAGGTTGAAGGAGCGACCCCCTAGCAGAGATAATTATCTATTATTGGTGTCTGCATTGTTGTGGATTATATGCTGGTTCCATCCAAGGCACCGCAGGTATTACTTTACCAAGTTATTCACTGAATATAAAACATCAAAATAAAGCATTGTATTTTTGCACTTTAAAAAGTTTCTGAGTGCCACCTACATTGGAAAGCTTAATTTGTGGGGGGAAATACCTGTTAGGGTTTTGGGTGTAACCTCACCGCCAGGACCGCTGTTTCGAACGGCAACGGCACACCCTACACTGACTCTGTTGACCTCCTCGGACAGGTGACTGTAGTCTGTGGGAAGCTAGGCTTCTCCTGTAGTCGCCACATGCAAAGGAGTGAGTTAGGCTTGCTCCAACCTCGATGCAACCAGGTCTTAAGTGGCGACCATCAGAGCTAGTGCCAAGAGGAGATCTAGCTAACTGGCGCTATCTGGGAGGAACACCCTGCCTAACGGCAGCTGGCCAAGGAGGGGGAGTGTGACTCATTTGCAGACACCAGACACAATGGAACCGGGGTGCCTCCAAGCTACAACACACCAAAGTAAATAATAAGTACATAAACACACGGTAAACCAAAACAAGCGTATACCCACTACCATGGGTTTCTTCACACCTGGAAGAGCTGGACCAAGGGAAAATATAAAGTAACAAAGGAAACAGGTCCGCTCACCCACAAGTGAATAACAAAAGGAATATGGCAGCTTGCCAGAACTACTGTATATGAATAAATAAAGAACAGAACCTGGCTCCACTGGAGCACTTACGTGACCTGAACTGGATACACAGCGTCAGGGCCACGACACCCAGCTGCACCAGATGGAAGAGTGCAGGCTTGACTTGACCCCGTATTTGCAGACTTTGTTTAATTCTATATTGGAGGGCAAGCCCCCAAATAGAGAATTTAATAAAGCAAGAATTATAGTAATCCCTAAAACTGGGAAAGACCCTACCCAGTTATCTTCTTACCGACCGATATCCTTACTCAATCAGGACTTCAAAATATTGACGGCCATTATGGCAGAGCGACTGCAAAGGGTACTCCCTAAGTTGCTGCACCCAGCTCAACTCGGGTTTATCCGGGGCAAGTCGTCAGTCCACAATGTCCGCCAAGCAATTGCAGCGATAATCCAGGCGGAATCCAATTTAGAGGGGCAATCCATAATAATAAGTTGCGATGCGGATAAAGCATTTGACCGGGTGTCCTGGGCTCACCTTCTTAGAGTATTTCACTCCCAAAATCTAGGGGTTGGTTTTACCACTTTCTTTCGAAAAATGTATGCATCTCCTACAGCAATTATAACGGTGAATGGAGTAAACACTCCAGAATTCACCCTCTCCCGTGGGACTAGGCAAGGCTGCCCATTATCCCCCTTGCTGTTCGATTTGGGGATAGACTCCCTGATAAGATCCTTTTACCTGGATAATACGTGGAAAGGTATTCAGATTGGTCAAACAACATTAAAGGTATCAGCCTATGCTGACGATCTATTATTATATTGTTTAAATCCACATATGGAAATTCCAGGCATTATGCAAACCTTCCGAGAATTTGAACAGGTGTCTGGGTTTAAAATAAATAAAACAAAGACCAAGGCCCTAGCACTCCATAATAAAGCAAAAAAGGGGTGGGGAGAAGATTTTCCTTTTTCATGGGAACCTTCGTCACTAAATTATTTGGGAATTAGTTTATCTAAAAAAACACAAGATATCTATCATAATAACTTTCAACCTGTCATAGAACGAATCCTAAGGGATCTCAAATCATGGAGATGTCTCCCAATATCATTTATTGGAAGATGTAACCTGATTAAAATGGTAGCATTCCCACGCCTATTGTATTACATCCAAAATTTGCCATTTCTTCTTAAGAAAGAAGATTTTAAAATATTGAATAAGGCGATTAGAAGTTTTGTATGGGTAGGGAAAAAACCTCGTATATCAATGACCAAACTAAGTCAAAAAGAAAACTTAGGAGGGATAAATTTACCATGCATACATAGTTATACTCTTGCAGCAAATTATAGATATGCTATTGACTGGATAAACAACACAGATAATTACGCCAATGTTCCGATAGAACAAGCGTTCTGTCCAAACATCCCATTAAACAGTCTCTTGCATATAAAGCCTGCAAAATTTCCACCGAATCTAATAAATAATCCTTTAATAGTAACTACCTGTAAAGCATGGAAAATGACCCGGTCCAGACAAGGAATGTCCCCATACAAATCAATATTCTCTTCGCCTTATTATAATACAATATCTCAAGAACCTCTGATTCAGAATAAAAAATCAGTACAGAAATGGAGAAACGCAGGTATCGGATCAATAATAGATGTGGTAGATTTAAAAGACGCCTCAATGCTATCAATGGAAGGGCTAAAAGAGAGGTATAAGGATTTAGATATCAATATCTTCCAATATCAGCAAATGAGAAGCTATCTGAATGATGAAGAGGTAAAACCATTAAAGAAAGATATAACAGAAAGCTTAGAAGTAATGGTACGAAAAGCAAAGGGGAAAAAATGTACCACATCAATGCTGTACGCACAGATTAGGGGGCAAATCCAGGCGGACAACATAACATCGGGGTTGGCAAGATGGGAAGAAGATCTGCCTGGGCTGACCAGTCGGTCTGTGCTCACAGCATTTATGCGTATAAATAAAAACTTGGTGGAGTCATCCTACATAGAAATGCAATATAAACTGTTGCATAGAGTGTATTACACCCCTAAAAGGAGATATCAAATGGGTATAACTACAGATGCCAATTGTTTTAAGTGCCTGGCTTCAGATGCAAATTTGTTACATTGTATGTGGGGTTGCGGGGAAGTAAAGAATTTCTGGGGCACAGTAACCCAATATGTGCAAAATACATATGATATTAAAATACCCCTTGGACCGGAATGGGCAATATGGGATATAGATCCAGAGTATAGACAAACAAAACTATCCCAGGGACAGCGGCTATTTCTAGCCAAAATTGCTGCAGCAACAAGGAAAACGATCCTTTCCCAGTGGATACTAAGAGACACATTAACAATAACACTACTAACCCCTAGAATTGAATACCTATTCAAAATGGACTGGATAGAAATGAATAACAACAAGGAGAAAAAGATAAATACATTTTTTGATATATGGCTTCCATATGTCAAAACGCTACCACCACATACAAAAAGTCTGCTGAAGAAGTCAATTGCACTAACAAAATGGTAAAATGAGGAGATAACCTCGAAAGGAGTAGACCCATTCTGAGAAAGGGTAGAAGTATAAACAGATAAATAAATACTTAAACAATTAGCATGGGCATAGTGAGATAGAAAAGAGAGAATTCTAAAAAGGTGCAAAGGAGGCGTCAAAGAAATTGATAAATAAGAGATTTTAACCGGAAAGGAGATAGGTGCGAACAACTAGAATAACGGTACAGGAACAAATGATACTGTGAATATTGAATGTATTGTATGTAATATATGTATTGTATGTGAAATGTTTTAATGTTTGTATTTGTGAAAGTAATAAAAAAAAAAAAAAAAAAGTTTCTGAGTGCCACCTACATTGGAAAGCTTAATTTGTGGGGGGAAATACCTGTTAGGGTTTTGGGTGTAACCTCACCGCCAGGACCGCTGTTTCGAACGGCAACGGCACACCCTACACTGACTCTGTTGACCTCCTCGGACAGGTGACTGTAGTCTGTGGGAAGCTAGGCTTCTCCTGTAGTCGCCACATGCAAAGGAGTGAGTTAGGCTTGCTCCAACCTCGATGCAACCAGGTCTTAAGTGGCGACCATCAGAGCTAGTGCCAAGAGGAGATCTAGCTAACTGGCGCTATCTGGGAGGAACACCCTGCCTAACGGCAGCTGGCCAAGGAGGGGGAGTGTGACTCATTTGCAGACACCAGACACAATGGAACCGGGGTGCCTCCAAGCTACAACACACCAAAGTAAATAATAAGTACATAAACACACGGTAAACCAAAACAAGCGTATACCCACTACCATGGGTTTCTTCACACCTGGAAGAGCTGGACCAAGGGAAAATATAAAGTAACAAAGGAAACAGGTCCGCTCACCCACAAGTGAATAACAAAAGGAATATGGCAGCTTGCCAGAACTACTGTATATGAATAAATAAAGAACAGAACCTGGCTCCACTGGAGCACTTACGTGACCTGAACTGGATACACAGCGTCAGGGCCACGACACCCAGCTGCACCAGATGGAAGAGTGCAGGCTGGGAATGACTGGCAGGACTGGACAAGAAAGATACGCTGACCAGAACTGGGACTGGACCAGGACACACTGCAAGAGGCAATGAACTCCCTGCAACAGAAACAGTAAAACTATCACCCGCTTCTCTACACATTTTACTCACAGCTCTCCTATACTCAAACACTCAGTGACTACCTTCGTCCGCATACTCCTCTCCATCATTGGCCTCAAGCCTCTTATAGTATGTTAATTGAGTCCTCACTACTTATATTTAAGCTGTAATGTCCATTAAACTGTGGCGCTCTTTTTTTGTACTCTATTTTTGTTATTTATTCAATGTTATGCCAAGTTTTGACTCCCTGTACTGTTCCTTTGTACGGCGCTGTGAAACACTTGTGGCGCCTTTAAAAATAAAATTATAATAATAATAATAACAATAATAATAATAATAAAGAATGCCTTAAGAAGGGCTCATGTGATCAAGACACCTGTGAACAATCCAGCCCAACTCCCAGACTGGGATAATGAGGTCAGACTTGTGCATAAATCAGATCAAAGGATACTGGGCTGTAATGGCACAGACTCACCACTGGAGGCCACCAGAGAGTCAAATAACTAACACAGAAAAACAGAACACAGAACTGACACGACAGAACTGAGCCATAATTAATGGCTCCTAACAATACCCCTATTTGGAAAGGCAACAGAGTAATCTTTTTTTAATATACCTGTGTGTTCTGATCATAGGCCTAATTCACACCTGAGCTCATGGCTCTGAATTGGCAAGATGAGCAATTATCAATAGACCCATAGTATGCATGTTCAAGGCCATCCTGCAATAAAATTCTTCTCTTTTTTTCTAGCTGTTTGAGCACTAGGTGATTGACAGGAAGCTGGTGATTGACAGGAAGCTGGTGTTTGTGTGTGGTGACTGGACGTTTTATGGAAGTGTCAGGGAAAACACAGGCATGCCCAGGCATTTAGGGTGTGAAATGATCACGCGGCTCCAAAATCAGCAGCCCAGCGATCAGGTCTGAATTAGGATATATATATTTAATATTGTTTGTATTGTGTTACAGTTTACTGGACGTAATAGACACTGGGAAGCCCTGTACACAGTACTTTGGTTATTGTCAATGGAATCTAAGTTGCCAGCTCCGAGAAGAGAAATGTTTCTCCCTCAATTTATTAATGGTCGTAACAGACAAATATAGGAAAGTAAAGCCCTTCATCTTCTATACAGCAGCTAAAGATATAGGTAAGATTTGTTTTTCAGTTAGATTGGGACTTATACTAGCTAGTAATACATTCATGGTATGATATACTAGCTAGTAATACATTCATGGTATGATATACTAGCTAGTAATACAGTCATGGTATGATACACTAGCTAGTAATACAGTCATGGTATGATATACTAGCTAGTAATACAGTCATTGTATGATATACTACCTAGTAATACAGTCATGGTATGATACACTAGCTAGTAATACAGTCATGGTATGATGTACTAGTTAGTAATACATTCACGGCACGATATACTACCTAGTAATACAGTCATGGTATGATATACTACCTAGTAATACAGTCATGGTATGCTATACTAGCTAGTAATACAGTCATGGTATGATATACTAGCTAGTAATACAGTCATGGTATGATACACTAGCTAGTAATACAGTCATGGTATGATGTACTAGTTAGTAATACATTCACGGCACGATATACTACCTAGTAATACAGTCATGGTATGATATACTACCTAGTAATACAGTCATGGTATGCTATACTAGCTAGTAATACAGTCATGGTATGATATACTAGCTAGTAATACAGTCATGGTATGATACACTAGCTAGTAATACAGTCATGGTATGATGTACTAGTTAGTAATACATTCACGGCACGATATACTACCTAGCAATACAGTCATGGTATGATATACTACCTAGTAATACAGTCATGGTATGCTATACTAGCTAGTAATACAGTCATGGTATGATATACTAGCTAGTAATACAGTCATGGTATGATACACTAGCTAGTAATACAGTCATGGTGTGATATACTAGCTAGTAATACAGTCATGGTATGATATACTAGCTAGTAATATAGTCATGGTATGATATACTAGCTAGTAATATAGTCATGGTATGATATACTAGCTAGTAATATAGTCATGGTATGATATACTAGCTAGTAATACATTCATGGTATTATATACTAGCTAGTAATTCAGTCATGGCATGATATACTAGCTAGTAATTCAGTCATGGCATGATATACTAGCTAGTAATTCAGTCATGGCATGATATACTAGCTAGTAATACATTCATGGTATGGTATACTAGCTAGTAATATAGTCATGGTATTATATACTAGCTAGTAATACATTCATAATATAAAATACTAGCTAGTAATACATTCATGTATCATATACTAGATAGTAATACATTCATGATATGATATACTAGCTTACGGGCGTAACTAGACCTTTCTGGGCCCCTTAGCAAAATCTATTATCAATATCGATATAAATATAACCAGATGGACAATAAGTGAAGTGCGCAGTTTACGTACTCTCTCCGTAACCTGCTGACCCTTTAATCCTAGCTACGTGCGAACAAAGCGTAGCGAACGTTTCTCGTGTATTGTACACGCTAGACCGATACTTGTAATTAAGTATCCTTTCGCAATACTTGGTACCCAAACTAAGAATACCTTTAAGGACTATGTCCGTATTACACCTTTGTCGCTATATGCGAATAAGAGTCAAGGCAAGAGATTAACTCAAATGTAAGGAGATAGAGTCTCCAAATTATGTATTTAGTCCCTAGCGGACAGCAGGGTGGTACAGAAAGAAGAACACAGTATAACACAGTATACAGTTGGTTTAACAATACTAAATACACTTTTAACTACTATGGGAAAAGAAACAGATACAGAATATAATCAGCCTAACTACATACAGGAATACAAATGTTACCGCCGTCATATCAAATAGCGCAGCGCAGTCCGGTCGAGCTCGCTAGGTTCAAATAGAACTTAGCTCGGTCAGGATGGAGGAGGGGGAAAAGCAGTGAGCCGAGCCAGCCAGGGATCGCTACTTTTATAGTGTCCACACAAAGAGAGGTCAAAGTTAGTTTTCATTGGTCCAAGAGTTCAAATGTCAGGTCCTCGTGGATTGGAGCAAAGGGGATGCACTTTAAGTGGATTGGTGCAGAGGGAATGTGCTTCTAGATACTTTGTTAGCTGGCATCGTCATAGGGCACGGGTGTCAAACACAAGGCCCGCGGGCCAAATCCGGCCCGCCAGACCTCGTCATGTGGCCCGCGCGAGGAGATAGCACGCAGGGGAAGTGTGTCTAAAACAGGAGTGCTGCGTCCACGTCCGCCTTACCTGTTCCTCCACTGTCGGCGGCCATGTTCCTGTAGGCACATATGTATGCGGCTACAGAAACATGGCCGCCGGCCTCCACGGCTACGTGGAGGAGGGCCCGGCCGCCTGTTCCCTCTGATGCCCGGCAGTGACAGACACTGGGTGGGAACGTCATGACGATGACGCCGCCCGCCCATGCGTCTGTAGAGAAGTAGGAGCAGGCAGGGAAGCTGGACCGGGAGTCGGGGACAGTGTGGCCGCAGCAAGCAGTGAAGAAAAGCTGGAAGCCGCAGGAGCTGCAGGACAGACGGAGAAACAGTAAGTGAGGATGAGGATCACACTCACAATAAAAGATATATATATCTGTTGTTTCCTGAGGTGTCCCCGTGTATAATAATAATAATAATGCCATGACACCACAGGCTGCTCCTCCTGTATAATCATTTATGTGTCATGGCATTACTTTTATTATATTATACAGGGGGAGCAGTCTGTGGTGTCATGGCATTATTATTATACAGGGGGAGCAGCCTGTGGTGTCATGGCATTATTATTATACAGGGGGAGCAGCCTGTGGTGTCATGGCATTATTATTATTATACAGGGGGAGCAGCCTGTGGTGTCATGGCATTCATTTTATATTATACAGGGGGAGCAGCCTGTGGTGTCATGGCATTATAATTATACAGGGGGACCTACAGATACAACCGGCCCTTTGAGGGTGACCAAACTGCTGATGCGGCCCCCGATGAATTTGAGTTTGACACCCCTGTCATAGGGGATCGTAAATCAACCACAGGAACTGGTTACAACCAGGGCCGGATTTGTGCCTAGGCCCATGAGGCACCGGCCTCAGGGCGGCACCAATTAAGGGCGGCAGGCAGGCTGACATTCTGTTAAATTTCACATCTGGAAATGGCTCAGGCTCACTGCTGCCGACGCCTGCCCATTGGCTACTCTACACACACACAGTCTATTGGCCGCTGTGTATCCAGCAGCTGAGCTGAGCGGCACGCAGATCCTCCCTGCGCTCAGTCAGTCACAGTGTGAGAGAGACTGACGGAGACACTGTGCTAATCACTGTACTAATAAGTGCCTCCCTCCCTTCGGGTCCTCCATACAGTGAGCAGTCTTAAAAAAATATTGAGGTGGGCTACAGTTAAATTTTAATGAAATATATAAATAACAATGTATATACATATATGATTACATTTAAATATTGTGCCTAGGGGCGGCCTGACCCCTAAATTCGCCCCTGGTTACAACTTGATCCTTTGTCTTCCTCAGTTCACATAGAAAGAACCACTAAGCGAGACGAAAAACGGTGTATTGCCCTGCTGAATATAATAAATCACAACAATTTGGAATGGTGGAAATAACACAATATTGGCTGGAATAAAATGAATGACGGACACACTGTTTGTTTTGTAAATTTATGTAATAAAAAATTATAAAAAGATACATTTAATTACATACAAAAAATAGACAATACATATAAATAAATTGATCTAATATATAAAATATAGCAAATTAACTACTGAACTGGGATCCCGGTCTTATAAAATAGCTTAGCAGCACCTGTTGCCAAATTATGGTACCAATATATGTTCTCCAATTATTATCCGTTTGGATCAAACAGTACGCAAAAAGACATTTTTTTTTTTTTTTTTTATTGTGTAAAGCGCATGCAAACGCTGCACAGACACTAGCCTGCAATGTATTTACTGGATTATTATTTTCTTTTTTTTTTTAAATGATTTTATTTCTTTTTACAAACTTACAAATATACATTTACAATACACAGACATTTCATTATTTTAAATGCTCTGAACATATTTTTTTCCGCTGTCTTCTTTCAGCACTTAATGCATGGTAGGTTAATCAAAGCATATTATTATGGTCTCTTAACATTTTACACACTACATTTACATAAAACACGACATACAATACACACTCGACATATATTTTTATGCATTTTGCTCTTTTGGACAATAGAATATGATTTATTTTGTCTTAATCGTGGTGTTTGATACCGGATTGCCTTATTTATTTTCTATAGTCCAGCTGTAAGGGGGGGGGGAGGGAGAAAGGGGGGTGGGGGGGTGGGAATGGGGGAGGGTGCTTTTCAAATCATTATTCAGTTTTTACTGAAATAGGTCAGGTTGGAGTTTTGGGTTATCTGAGTTCGAGTTTCTTTCACCTTGCTATTCTAATGGCAAATTGTGGTATATTAGCCATGGGGCCCATGTTTCTTTGAAAACTTCTACCTTGTCTTCTACCAAACTGGAAAGATGTTCCATATGGAAGAGGTGCCATATCATTTCTTTTATTGCTATTTCCGGAGGTGCCCTCTCCATTTTCCAGTTAACCGCTATTTTTATTTTTACCGCACTTAACACATACCATATAAATTTCTGAATGGGGTATCTTACCCCTGGAATATTCATAGGAAGTAACATAAACTCAGGAGCCTTTGGGAGTCTAATTCCTACTACCTGATAGATCAACTCAGAAGCGAATCTCCAGGTTTCCCGAATTCGAGGGCATTCCCAAAAGATATGGATTAGATTACCGCTATGTCCACACATCCGCCAACAGCAATCTGTTGTCCCTGGATATATGCGCTTTAGTCTATTTGGGGTCAAGTACCACCGGGAGTATATTTTAAAAGAGTTTTCCCTGAATCTGATAGATTGTGAGACGGATATCAGATTTTTTCTAATCTTGACCCAGGTCTCTGGATCTAATTGCTTCCCCAGGTCCGTCTCCCAAGATAACTCATGTGGCTCCCGAGTTTGCTTCCCATGATATAACAGAAGTTGATACATTATTGTAATCAATCCCTTAGAGGTTGTCCTCTTTTGGCATAAGTCTTCAGTTTTTGTTTTTGACTGAATTCTTTGTTTTTGTTGAGTGCGGGAAAAGTAACTTTTTATCTGTAGGTATTGATAGAACCCCAACTCGGGGACCTCATATTTTGATTGTATCTCCGCTAATGACAGAAAGTTCCCTGCTATTTCTAATTCATTTATAAATAGGATTTCTGCTTTTGCCCACATATTTTAAAACAAATGTTCGCTACTAAGAGGGAATTGGGGGTTATCTCGTAGGGGGGACAGTATAGCAGGGGTAGATGTTAATTTATAATCTTTGTTCAATTTATCCCACAGAGATAGGGAGAACTCGACCACGGGAGTTTTCTTTACAGCTGGAGGCCTCAGGCTCTTAGGAACCCACGGTAGTGATGCTATTGAGAACACTTTTAATAGCTCTGATTCCAATTGAACCCATCTGCGGGTTTCTCTATTGGAGTGCCATAAGATTATTTGTGAGATGTGTGCTGCACTATGATAATATCTTAAATTTGGGACCCCCAATCCACCTTCCTTAGTACCCCTTTGTAGGGTTTTCAAGCGGACCCGAGGTCTTTTACCCTGCCATAAGAAGCGAGAGATCAAATTCTGCCAATTTTTGAAGGTTGATGCCGGGATCCTTATAGCTAAGGATTGGAATAAATAGAGCATACGTGGTAGAATGTTCATTTTCAGGATGTTTGCTCTACCCGTCCATGATAGATGTATATTAGTCCAGTCCTTAAGATTGTTTGTGATTTTAGTTATTAGGCTGGGGTAGTTCGCATTATATAGTTGATGATAATTTTTTGTTATATTTATTCCCAAGTATTTAATTTGGTCTTTTTTCCACTTAAATGTATAAGCTGCTTCAATGCTCTCCTTCACATTCGAAGGAAGCTGAAGCTCCAGCACTTCTGTTTTTTCAGTGTTTATCTTGAAATTTGAGATTATACTAAATTCATGTATTACCTCGAATAGTTTATTTAAGGACTCTACCGGCTCAGCTATCGTCAGGAGTACATCATCGGCATATAATGCCGACTTGTATTCCTCCGCTCCAATTTTTATACCTTTTATTTCCTTCTCATTCCTTATTATAGCTGCCAGGGGTTCGATCATGAGAGCGAATATCATAGGGGACAAAGGGCACCCCTGCCTTGTTCCGTTCCTTATTACAAATGGCTGGGATTTCAGTCCGTTAATTGTTACATTCGCCTCAGGGTTCTCATATAAGGCCTGAATTCCTATCAGGAACCTTCCTCCAATTCCAAATTTCGGAAGGAGGCTGTTCATGTATGGCCAGGAGACCCTATCAAAGGCTTTTTCCGCGTCTAAACTCATAATAAGGGACGGAATTTTTGACTCATTAATAAACGCAATCGTGTCTATTACTCTCCTAATATTCTCGAAAGCCTGTCTGTTTGGGATAAATCCCACTTGATCTGGGTGTATTAACAAATTAATTACTCTCGATAGTCGGTTTGCCATAATTTTTGCGAACAGTTTAAGATCTGAGTTTAACAATGATATCGGTCTAAAATTGCTACATAAAGTGTGATCTCGGTCGGGCTTAGGTATTACTATTATTTCTGCTGATGTGGTTGCTAAATCCAATGGACGTCCTTCCAAGACTGACTCAAATAATATCTTCAGCTGGGGGGCGAGGGTCTTGGTAAATGTTTTATAATATATGGCCGAGAAGCCGTCCGGTCCAGGTGCCGAGGCATTTTTTAATGTTCTAATGGTTTGTTCAACTTCTTCCTGCGTAATGGGAGCATCTAATGTAGCCGCCTGAGATTCAGTCAGGGACGGTAATTTACCCAGTGCTATCAGCCTCTCAAACCGACTATCAAATTCTTCATTATTTATTACGTTCGGAATGTTATAAAGTTTATAATAAAAATCCCTAAAACATTGAGCAATGGCCTGGGGATCTTGAACCAGGTTGTTTTTGGCATCCCTTATTGCAAAAACGCGGTCTCTTTGCCTGCGCTTCCGAATACGGTGAGCCAGGAGGGAGTCGGCTTTGTCCCCCTTTGAATAGTATTTGTATTGTAACTATTTCATTGTTTTTGCTGTTTTTTCTGAATATAATTGATATAGTTGATTTTTTAGCGATAATAATTTACTAAATAGGCTGCGATTGGGGGTATTTTGGTGTCTAATTGTCAATTCGCTAATTTGTTGTTCTAGATCCCTAATTAGTTTTTCTTCTTTTATTTTTTGTATCTTAGTGAGTTTCATTATTTGGCCCCTTATTACCGCTTTATGCGCTTCCCAAATTATTGTAGGTGGCATACCTATTGTGTTGTTAATTTCAAAAAATTCTACTAAAGATTTTTCTATCTCCTCTCTATATGATTGTTTAGCAAGTATAGCCGAATTAAGTCTCCATTTGAACCCCGTTGTCTCCATCCCCCTCAACTGGATTGATAGTGAGACTGCCATGTGGTCGGACCATACCACGGGGGTGACCCATGCTTTCTGGAGATCTCCCGCTAGTTTTATATCCACAAAAAAGAGATCTAGCCTAGAGTAAACCTTATGGGGAATTGAATAATGAGTGAAGGTAGTCTCATTGGGGTATAAAACCCTCCAGGCATCATACCAGCCGCTAGATGTAACTTTTTCCTTCAATCTTTTTGATTCCTGACTAACTGAATAGCTAGGTGGGTGTTTTGCTTTTCTATCCCACTTTGGGTCCATAATTGCATTAAAATCACCCCCGATAATTGTTTTACCCTTTGCTATTTTATTGAATTGTTTAAAAAAATCGGCATAGAAACTCTTTTGTTCTGCATTGGGGACATAAACTGACGCTACTGTTAATAAATTGTTCATAACTGAAAGCACTGTTATGTTAAACCGGCCCTTAGGGTCCGAGTACGATTGTTCTACTTTGTAAAGTAGGGATTTATGTAGCAATATAGCTGTCCCTTTTTTTTTTTTTTCAAAAGTAGCATAGTAACCCTCTGGAAACATTTGTGACGTCAGTACTGGGTGTTCTTTTTTAAAATGTGTTTCCTGTAATAACAGGATCTTTATTTTTTGTTTTTTAAAAAACTGTTTCGCCATAGCTCTTTTCCATGGGGAGTTAAGACCGTTGACATTCAGTGACATTATATTCAAAGTCATGGCGGGGACCTATGAGATTTTCTTTTCAATGGCTGGTGGTTTTTATGTTTGCCCTTGGCCCAGGTACGCTCTATGTTGGAGGAAAGATCTTTAGGGTGGGGCTTAGGAATCCATGCTCTCCCATCATAGAACCTTGAGGGAGGGGACAGTTTAAACCAATGGGAAATTTGAAAACACCCAAGGGAGGGGGGGGGGGTACAAAGACAATTAAGGTAACATATATACGAACACATAACAAAAAACACAAACAATTTGATGCGTCACACCGCATCTCTATGGCCGTTAAATTGACCTAAACGGCGATCCTAACTATATTGGTGGGTGTCTGCCCGATTTGGGCAAAGGTCCATCTAGTTTGGAAGATCTCACAGTGGGGGGGGGGGGGGGTAGGGAGTTTATACGAAAAAGCGAGAGAAAAGGGGAGTCGAAGGGTGTTCTTCACCTATCCTCCGTTATTCCTTTTTCACAAGGACATTTAAATTTTCCAAATAGCATGAGAGAAACTGGCGGGGAAGAGGAGGAGGCGAGAGAGCAGGGAGAAAAAAAAAAAAAGGGGAGGGGGGGTTGAACAATAAACTTCTATATATATGTTTGTGTCCTTTTGGGAATTTTAAGTTATATCATGATAGACACATGGGGCTACAATTTTCCGTAATAATAGCATCCATATCCCAGGTATAGTTATTTGTTTCTCTGGCCGCCTATTGCCTGACCGCGTGAGGTACACAAACAGTGATATATCAATTAATGTGTTCATTCTCCCTTTTCTTTTTAACTATTTCAATATCCTCCTATAAGGCTTTATTTCAGATTATTCTTGACCCGCACATAGTGAGTAGGAGAGAATCTGATATTATGGTGACCTAGTCCTTATTTTTAGAAGAGGGAAGGAGGGGGAGGTGTTTCCGTGTGTGTTGCTTTGTCTTAATCCCATTCTAGGCCAGTTTTTCAAAAGCGTCCAGAACTACAATTAATTATTTTTCCTTTATGGTGAAAACAGTGGGTTGTATACAGAGTCTTGTATCGATAGCCAGTTAGCAATATTTCAGGGTATTATTATTACCTAGGGTAGATACTTCTCTGTACACAGTGGACCTCACTTAAATTAGTGCAGGTACGGTGCTAGATTAATTTCAACTTCATAGGTGACCAAGGTGAGACATACATATGAAACAACTTGCTTATAACTTAAATACAATTCCTAAACCTGTCCAGACTGACGCCTGAGTCGCTATGTTCGGGCCGGGTGCCTTTAAAACCTTAAAGAATGCCTATAAAAAGTACTTTATAATAAAAACGAGATTACAAAAGCCCTCTGATAGCCAGTTATTTTCTATGGGAACAAGGTACAAAGCCCCTGTCATATCTATTTGCATTTTCTTTCTCCCTTCTTGCTACGGCTATATCAATATGGTGTAAAGGACAAGAGAGAAAAATATAAATAAGTGAATAAATAAATACATAAATAATGAGAGAAAAAAAAAAAATAAGAATAAAAATAAAAAAAGGTGTACACTAGTGTATCATTATAGCACTACGTGAACGCCATTGTCCGACCAATGGCCCTATAGGTGATTCAAACCGAGTGTTATCTCCAAGTGATTCCCCCTTCAAATTTAATTTTTATAAAACCGATCAAATATCCCATTTATTTATACTTCAATAAGCCTTTGCACATTGATTGGTCCCGTCTGGGCATCTTCCCTCCCGGAGGGCCTATCCGTTCAGGGGGCCCCTGGGCAAGGGAGAGAATTAGTAGTTTCACCTTCACAAATAATTTTTATATAATAAAAAAAAAAAAAAAAAAAACGTGTAGCCCATTTATTCATAATACTGTGAATCTTTAAGCAGTAATTGGTCCTGTCTGGGCAGTCTCCCCCCTGGAGAGACTGTTCATTCAGGTAGTCCCTAAACAAGGAACTGTGGAAATCCCAAAAAAATAAAAAATAAATCCCTGTGCAAATCCAAAAACCAGCCCCAAACTTTAATTATATCTATCATATCAATATTTCAGGGTATTATTATTACCTAGGGTAGATACTTCTCTGTACACAGTGGACCTCACTTAAATTGGTGATAGTACGGTGCTAGATTAATTTCGACTTCATATGTGACCAAAGTAAAACATACATGTGAAACAACTTGCTTATAGCTTAAATACAATTCCTAACCCTGCTCAGACTGACACCTGAGTCGCTATGTTCGGACCGGGTGCCTTTAAAACCTTAAAGAATGCCTACAAAAAATACTTAATAAAAAAAAAAAAATGCAAGTAAATACAAAGAAATCAATTAAATTGTTTTGAACCGACAACTTCACACCTTGCCAATCAACTGTTGTTCAGCTGAAGTCACATTCATATAACCTTTACACCCCTATAAAATTTTTATAAGTACTACCTCGGCATTATGTGCCTTACTAGCAAGTATTTATGTTATGAACATAAACCGACAGTCCAAAGGGGAGAGAGAAAAAAAAAAAAAAAAGGGGTCTCTTATTCGAGAGAGGGAAATAGGCCAAAATTATGTTTTAGTCCATTCTGTATTCGGAGGTTTATCGGTGTCTGTCATTTTCTTTGTTTCCTTTCGGCTCGAGGTTTGTGGGCCGCTGCCCAGGCCCATTTCTTCTAATGCCGTCATGCCAGAGATAGGATCCTTCAGAGTGTATTTTTTACCATCGAAGGTGAAATTTAGGGCGAAGGGAAAACCCCATCTGTATCTTATTTTCTGTTCTCGTAGGATTCTTGTGATATTTCCCATCTCTCTCCTTTTTCTTAGCGTGGAAGGGGCCAGATCTTGAAATATTAGTATGTTAGAATCTTTATACTGTATGGATGGAGTTGTTCTACTTATGTCCATGATTTTTGATTTAATGTGGTCATAGTGGACCCGGGTTATTATGTCTCTTGGCGGCTGATCCATGGCAGGGACTGCTCTCAGCGCTCTATGGGCTCTGTCCAGTGTTAGCTGTTCATCACTACATTCTGGTAGAATGTGCTGGAGAAAACCCTTTAAGTAGCCAGGCAGATTTTGGTTGTCAATTGTCTCTGGGACATTTCTAATACGTAAATTTTGCCTTCTGGACCTGTTTTCAAGGTCTTCTATTTGGTCCTTAAGTGAAGTTATTTCTGATTTCATTTCAGAAACATCCTGAAAAAGGCCTTGCTGAAATCTGCATATTTCATCTGACTTTTGCTCAATAAAATCAATTCTAGTCCCTAGAGATGACAGTTCATTTTTCAACTCTGAGACGGCCGCCTTTAATTCTGTTTTAAATGATATAGTGATTTTTTGTATAAGCGAGTCATATGGATCAGCTTCTACCAATTGGGATGACTCAGAGCGTGACATTGAGCTTGAAGGGCTCAGTGCCGGCCCAGGTGACGCTGGTTGTTGGGCTGCTTGCTTATTATTATTTTTTTAGCTAAAAAAAGCCGATTGCTCTTGTGTAGCGGCCTTACGGTTTTTACCCGACATCTTAACTCTTTTAAATCTGTCGCCCCTCTTTCTGTAATCCTTATCCTTTTCCCTCCTCCTGCCCTCTCTCTCTCTCTCTCTTCTAGCTGAACTCTCTCACTTCTCCTCTTTTCTCATCTTGCTTTTTGGAGGAAAGATTTCAGTCCCATTCTACTCCCTCCTTCCAGCCTTACATGCTGGTATCACCACAGCTTTATTATTCAGGCTATGCTGCTGCATAGGTACTATCAGAGAGACAATGTACAAGGTTGCCAGTTAAACTGGGGCATATGTTTGTGTGCCAAGCAGACCTGTTCAGCCTTTATGCTCTGTAATGAGCACCCTTTGTTGTTATAAGGGATGGACTCAGGGTTTAGGCACTACACCAGTCCAGTGACCAGCCCAGTTCCATTCTCTTATGTCCTTTTTCTTGTCTCCCCCACACACATACAGGGATTAGTTTAGCTTGACCACAGCCTAACCGCAGTGTCAGCTCTGTACCTTACAGTCTGTGTCTCTCTCCTCCTGTCTGATCGTACTTTGGGACCCTCTGCAGGGAATGGGTCTTATCCTTTTGTTCAGGTAAACCCTCCGACAGGTGTAGATGCTCCCTCTAAGGGCTTCTGCCAGACGCGAGTAGGGTCTCTGGGCTTCTCCCTTAGCGTGGCTCTGCGAACCCCCTCACAGCGCCTGGTTTGTTGGCGATTCTCTTAAAAATTCCTTTTCTCCTCTGCCTCAACCCGCAGTGCCGGCCACTCCGTGCACCCGGTTCCGAGGAGAGGTAAGGTGGCTGAGAGGTCGGAGCTATAGACCCAGCTCCCGCTCCTGTCCACCGGCTTCCAGCGGCTGCCCGTCCGTCCGTCAACCCGCCTCTTCGCGCCACCAATTCCCGCCTCAACCCGCAGTGACCGGACAAGCCGGGCACCCGGCTCCGAGGTACAGGGGCTGGTGGAACGCTACTGGGGACTGGGTTCAGGCTTCCCGGTACGCGGATCGTGCACGAGACACCGCTACGAGCGTCCGTGCGGCTTCCACATCCGGCCACTCCCCCCCATTCACCGCAAAAAGACATTTGTATTAATGTCCAGCTATGAATGAGGCTGACCTTCTCAATTAATACTGTTGGTATGATAAGTACTTATTGTGTGGCCACACACTGAATTGAAATGTTCACCCTTTTTGCAGTGTGCTTTGAGCTGTTGGATATTTGCTGGAAAGTCCCGGCTGTGTCGAGAGAAAGAAGCTTATCTTCTCCTGTTTGAAAGCCTGCTTTAGCGGTGGTAGAATTCACTGGTAGTCAGTGACGGAGTCACCGTCCTGACCGCAGCGGGACTCGGAACGAAGTCATTCATTTTATTCCAGCCAATATTGCGTCATTCATTTTATTCCAGCCAATATTGTGTTATTTCCACCATTCCAAATTGTTGTGATTTATTATATTCAGCAGCGCAATACACCTTTTTTCCTCTCTCTTAGTGGTTCTTTCTATATCGTGTGAGTCTAGGCGGACTCATCAAGGTGTCTGCTGCAGCTGATTATATATAGATTAAACTACGCTACCAAGTGCCAGGCATTGTAGCCCGGAGAGGTTCTGTATAGGCCCACTCCGGACTATAAATCCACTTGTTCCTCAGTTCACATGCAGCGGTGTAGCTAGGTGCCATGGTGCCCGGAGCAAGGGCATATTCCCCCCCCCCCCCTTGTAATGAATTGGGGACGTGGCTAACATGTGTTGGCATTTGAAAAGAAAAAAACTTAAAAAATAAGACACTATATAAGACATTGTAACGGAATCTGCTGCGCTATATAAGACACTGTAATGGAATCTGCTGCACTATGTAAGACACTGTAACGGAATCTGCTGCGCTATATAAGACACTGTAACGGAATCTGCTGCGCTATATAAGACACTGTAACGGAATCTGCTGCGCTATATAAGACACTGTAACGGAATCTGCTGCGCTATATATGACACTGTAACGGAATCTGCTGCGCTATATAAGACACTGTAAGGGAATCTGCTGCGCTATATAAGACACTGTAACGGAATCTGCTGCGCTATATAAGACGCTGTAGACACTGTAACAGAACCTGCTGCGCTATATAAGACGCTGTAACGGAACCTGCTGCGCTAAATAAGACGCTGTAACGGAATCTGCTGCGCTATATAAGACACTGTAACTGAATCTGCTGCGCTATATAAGACACTGTAACGGAATCTGCTGCGCTATATAAGACGCTGTAACGGAATCTGCTGCGCTATATAAGACACTGTAACGGAATCTGCTGCGCTATATAAGACGCTGTAACGGAATATGCTGCGCTATATAAGACACTGTAACGGAATCTGCTGCGCTATATAAGACACTGTAACGGAATCTATATAAGATGCTGACAGCTGTAAATAAATATATATGCAGATAAAGAATAAAGACATATACAGCACAGCAGGGCCGGGGCGGCAGCAGAAGCCAGAGATATTCACACACACCCCCCCCCCCCCACCCCACCCCAAGTTTATTACTATGTTTAATATTAACATTAATTAGCTGTATAAATAAATAAAATAACAATTCACCTTGAATTACAGGGCGGCACGGGCGGCAGCAGAAATCCTTGTCCTCCTCCAGGCTACAGCCAGCGCTTGGGATGGCTGATAATAACGCTGCTGTAGCCACGGAGGAGGGAGTGAGTCAGGTGACTCTGGGAGGAGTCTTTAGTTCTGCTACTATGCTGCGCTGCCCGGAAGCCGGACCGAGCAGCAGCAGCAATTTAGAGAAGAGAGAAGATTGTCCGCCCGCGGCCCGGCCACACCATCAGTGACACTTGGCGGCAGGGACCGGGCGAGAATGGCAGGACGGAGGCAGACGCCGGCGCCGGGTAGGGCAGACGCCGGGTAGGGCAGACGCCGGCGCCGGGTAGGGCAGGGCAGACGCCGGCGCGCGCTGCCCGTTATTATACTTAACTTGTGCAGGGAAGGGATAATTTGTGGAGGGGGGGCGGGCCGGTGGCGCCATTCCACCAATCTGCGCCCGGAGCATGAGCTCCGGTGGCTCCGCCCTCCCTACGCCTCTATTCACATGGCAAAAGTACATAGATTATGGATTTTGTCCGTAATTATCAGACATTAGGACTTGCGAACATTTCGCTACGACCGGAGTGCTGCGCATGAGACACGGAACATAAAGATACTAAACATGTACAGAAACAGTCTTGTATTATAGATTAAACTATGTGCTGTGAGCTAAACCTACAGTAGGAGCAAGTTTCATCTTTGCTCCTTTGGGCGGGGCTAGCCATGGCTAGCCATGGCTAATCTATTGTTCTCAACTGCAATACAATACGTATTGCAGCTGAGAACAAAAGAATAGCCATGGCTAGCCATGGCCAAAGGAGCAAAGATGAAACTTGCTCCTACTGTACATTTAACTATATTTTATTTCATGTAAGTGTGGAATATGAATTTATGTGTATTAGTATGGCGGCGCTTAAGGTTCGCTTCGCTACACAGAACTTGGTTATTATACTTTATTTGCGCAACTCTGCGAACCAAAATGGCGGCCATACCATTCTAAAATGGCGTGTATGTAATTCGACTTTAACACTAGAAAGGCCCTCCTCCCCCCGCTATTGTCACTACAATGCAAAAGAGAGGAGGTGTATGACCGGGAGTTAGAGTATCAGAGAGGTAGGGAGTAAGAAAGAGGGGCACAAGAGAGTGTCAGGGAGAGAAAGAGGGAGAGACATTTAGAAAGTGTGGGTGGTCAACGAGAGAGAGAGTGTGTGAGAGGGGGACAGTCAGTGTCAGAGGGAGATCGAGAACGTCTTAGTGAGAGGGTGCGAGCATGAAAGGCACTACTTGACTACAGTACAGGATGGGGTGGCATAGACAGACAGATGGAGCATTATATGGGTACATAGACAGATGGATGGCCAGAGCAGATCGCAAGGGTTTTAACCCTTGCGATCCCGATCCGATCCCGATGCGCGTTCACGTATCGGAAGCCAGAAAGTCTTGGCTGCCTTGTCTATATAGTGCAGATCTGAACTATATAGTCAAGATTGGATGCAAATCGGATGTGCCTTAGGGGCCCATACACGGTCCGTTAAACGGATCCATTTGGGTCTTAATTAGCACGCTTCGCATCGGATCGCATGCCTAGTGCATGCGGTGTGCATGCAATGCGATCCGATGCGAAGTTTAGCTAGTACAAAAAGTATGTGCAGCACATACTTTTTGTACCGTACTATGTGATGCGCGGGAGCGCGCATCGCATAGTACAAAACGGACGGTCCAGGAACGGACCGTCTATGGGCACCTTTAAGATCCTATCCATGATCCTATCTGATCGGATTGTGGATAGGATCTTAAGGCACATCTGACCGTGTGTACACACCATAAGTCTGGAGACATCTTTAGTAGATTGCCAGCATGAAATATTTTCTGTTCTTCTTCCAGTACGATTCCCACCTCCGAACATAACTCATATGAGTATGACTTCAACACGGAGTTTATATCTGCAATGGAAAGTTTTACTAAATTGTGCATCAGTGGAATTTGAGGTACTAGTGAAAACAACCAGTAAAACGGAAGAAAGATATAAGGTAAGTTTAAAAGTTACTATGTAAATCATTATTTCAATTGACCAGTAGACTAAAGGCAGTGGTCTTCAAGGAGTTCCTTCCAGGTTAGAATATGAGCTGATCATGTGATGCTCACATCCAATCCCGACACTCAAATAAACTCTACTGTTGAGGATCCCTGGGTCCAGTGATGAAACTATCAGCAGTAGAGATGGGCAAAAGGGTCACTAAAAATAGCTGGGATCAAGTGCTCAGATCAGGATCTTTTAGACGGGTCATCAACTCACTTTAAAAAAAAAAGGGGTAATTTGATAATAACGAAGCATAATTTGTTTTACAATCATTTATTGCCATAAACGGTAAAATCAACATTTATTTTTTACTTTTTTTTTTTTTTTGAGCTGAACAATTAAGAACATACATGACCGAGTAAAACACTGATCGATGGCTGGGTGCAGAATCACCATCGATGGCAACCATCGATGGTATCTGCTGCACCGATTGCCATCCCTAGCAGCAGCAGCCTTGTTATTCTTTCTTTAACTTGCAGTCGCAGCACTGTACTCAGGGCCTTATTCTAGTTCACTCTTTCTGACAAAATCCTTCTTAGATGGACAAAACCATGTGCACTGCAGGTGGGGCAGATGTTACAGAATTAGATTTGGGGCAGAATTAGATTTGGGTGGGGTTTTACTTCAAAGTGAGATCTATATTGCAGTGTAAAAATAAAGCAGTCAGTATTTATCTTGCACAGAAACAAAATAACTCACCCAAATCGAATTCTCTCTGCACATTTTACAGCTACCCCCCTGCAGTGCACATGGTTTTGTCCATCTAAGAAGGATTTTGTCAGAAAGAGTGAACGAGAATAATGCCTTCAGTCTCCAGAGTTAGTACATCTCAGCTGCCACAGGTGGCAGAGCTGAGTTCAGGCAAATGCATTGTAATGAAAAACGAAACTGAAAGTAAAAGAATGACGGTTCACCTTTTATGGGATCCGTGCCTGTCCTCTCTCAAATTAGCTAAATTCTGCCTACCTTTCACAGGTTTCGCTATGTGGTGGTGGACACAGTTGGGGTTCTTATTGTCCACATATTTTATGATTGACAGCCAATAGCACTGGTTTTGCCTACAATTTTGACCACAAATAATTTAATTTGACTCTGGTCCACAATCCCGAGGCACCCCTGCAAGTGACTCGCAGCACTCCAGGGTGCCTAGGCACACACTGACTTAAGGCTTAATTGTGATGCTATGTATTGATTATCGTTTATTGGCTATTACAGTATCTGGGGGCGGGGGGGTTGCTATTATAGTTTGAGTAAGCCAACTTGAGGTTATTCTGGTTCACTCGCAAAGGCAAATTCCTTCTCAAATGGACAAAATCATGTGCACTGCGGGTGGGGCAGATGTAACTTGTGCAGAGAGAATTAGATTTGGGTGTGGTTTTACTTCAAAGTGAGATCTATATTGCAGTGTAAATATAAAACAGTCAGTATTTTCCCTGCACAGAAACAAAATAACTCACCCAAATCTAATTCTTTCTGCACATGTTACAATCTGCCCCACCTGCAGTGCACATGGTTATGTCCATTTGAGAAGAAATTTTCCTATGCGCGTGAACCAGAATAAGGGCCTTCGTTTCTGTTCTGCTGGTCATTCAGGGCCTGATTCAGACGCGCTAGGCAGCAAACAAAATTCAGTCAGGAATGTCTCTTTTATTTGCCACAGAGATGTCTGAATTCAGGGTGGGCACTGACGTCACGTGAAGTCAGTCGCCCATTCCAGCAGGCTCTGACACGCCTGCATTCGAATGAGGACAATTTTTGTGGGCACTCCCAGGAAACGTTGGCCGCTCCCATTCAGCAGCCCACTGCCCACCCCTCTTTATGCAAATGCCTCAGTGAGTGAGATACTTGCTAAAGGCGTTCGCATTACGGGTCTGCATATCCGTATTTTCAGTGATACGCATGCTCATTCCAGCAACATCAGTCCCCGGACTGATTTACCGACCCAACCTGAATCACCCTATTTGTATCCAACCAATCCGCTTCTGTCATTTTATAGACTGTTATGTTAAAATGACATAAACTCATTTGTCACGCTCTCCATGATCTGCTAGATATAGAAATTGAGAGGTTCTATTGTGTTCTAGTAAATTTCCTAATTCCGTTTTTTACATAAAGGTTGAAGGAAACTGTTCCAAAGAAATACCGAATATACTTCCTGAAGTCACGTATAGAATCAAAGTACGTGCGAGGCTTAAAAAATCTTTGAAAATGAGGTCCGTTCATCACTACTGGAGCGACTGGAGCGAGGAGATTAAGTACCCAGGTAAAGTCATGAGAATATGTATAAACTTGTTTATGAGATTTTATTATAAGGGTGTACTGTATGTTCATATTTGTGATTTATTACATCAGTGTAATGAAGTTTGATGAGTATATGTTATGCTGTATATAAGGAAGGAAGCCGGCTCACCCCGCTGTCAGTGCGGGGTGACAGCCCCGGGCTTCAGCCCTGGACGGGTGAAGCCTTGAGGGGGGACCCCTTTATTGGGGTGTCCCCACTCTCCCAGGTACCCCATCCAAGGCTGACCAGCCTCGGTGCTCATGATACGGCCGGGGGACCTTATGTAAAAAGTGTCCCCCATCTGTGGCATGACACTGCGGGCTGTTGGAGGCCGGTGCTGGTTTCAAAATACGGGGGACCCACAGATTTTTTGTCCCCCGTATTTTTGGAACCAGGACCAGCCCAAGAGTCCTTGGGCTGGTTTCAGAAATACGGGGGACCCCTAAACTTTTTGTCCCCCATATTTTTGGAACTAGGTCCGGCTCAATGAGCCCGGGGCTGGTTATGCACAGGAGGGGGGACCTCACGCCATTTTTTTTCCTATTTTTTAACACAAAATTGCACATTTCTTCAAATTCACACATTTTCAGGAGTAAAAATCACATATTTTCATGACTAAAAACCGCACATTATCGCACTTTATCGCCGCAAATTCGCATCTCATTACATATGGGAATTTGCTGCAAAAAATGCGATTTTAAAATGTGCGATATGGTGCGATTTAGGAAAGTGTGATAAAATCGCACCCTATTACATTTCGCCCAGAGAGTGATAAACAGCCAGCCAATCAGCTCCTGTCTGACATTTTTCAAACACCGTCTGTAACATGGCAGGTAGGAGCTGATTGGCTGGCTACTTATCACTGTTCATTTTATCACTTTTGAAGTTTAGGGCATCTGGCCCAGTAAATGCATATTATTCTATATACTGACTACCTGTGTAATGTGTAGATGTGTGTAAGAGGCAGCTACATATTACTCAGATAGTAGCGGTGTACTAGGATTACACTAATTGTAGTAATGGTAAGTCACATTCCTGACCTGTTTTTTTCTTATAACTTTCTAGAAAATGGCAATGATACAAATATATCTACCATTTTGCTAATTGCAATTCCACTTATAGTAGCTGTTGCTGCAATCATTCTACTTATCTTCCTGAAAAGGTAAATACTTTATTCTCGTTATTCCAAGTTTATTTTAGTTATAATCACTGATGACCTATTAGTAGGTGTTAGTAATCTATTGGTAATGTGTCTTTTATGTATGGGAGTCGCAAAGTTACTAATATCAGCAAGGAAAAGGGTTAGTTAGCCACTTTACCATTTCAGTATTCTATATACAAAATGAATAAGCATTGCAACATCATTGTGCAGGAACAGCGCAAGTTCTGGTATGTGTCAGGCGATGGTATTAAGTATGTTCTATAAAAAGGTCTTTGGAACATGGGGAAATATAACTAGATAAGAATGATGCTGCTGCTGATAATAACAATTGATGCAGGGGTGGAGAAAAAGTAGCAGTGGTTTGGACCAAAGCTGGAGGATAGGGGGGGGGGGTTTTCCTGCCTTCCAGCTTTGGTCCAAACCACTGCTGCATTTTCTCCACCCCTGCGTCGATCATCATCATCGTCTTCATTCATCATCATCATCTTATTTAGGAGGTTATTTGGGTCGGCTGGCAAAGTACATTTGGGGCCAAATGTAATAGGGTGAGATTTTCAGAAAGTGAGAGATTTTGGGAGAGTTTTCCCGTTTTTTAAAGCAGCAATTAATTACACTGCAAAACCAGGCTGATTTTGCCATGTTATTGATTGCTGCTTTAAAAAACAGGGGAAAACTCTCCCAAAATCTCTCACTTTCTGAAACTCTCACCCTATTACATTTGGCCCTTGGTTTGCTAAAGGACAAAATCATATGCACTGCAGGGGGGGCGGATGTAACATGTGCAAGAGAGTTAGATTTGGGGGAGTTATTTATTTCTGTGCAGAGTAAATACTGGCTGCTTTATTTTTACACTGCAATATAGATATCAGTTTGACATACACAACTCTCCCAAATCTAACTCTCTTGACATATTTCATCTGCCCCACCTGCAGTACAGATGGTTTTGTCCATTAAAAAAACAAATTTACTTTGCGAGACAACCTGAATAATCCCCCCCCCCCCAATGTGCTTTGCGAGACAACCTGAATCCCTCCCTCAATCCCAAATTCCAAGTAATCTCTAAAATATACCGAATTCCTAAAATTGGTGTAAAACTTGGATTGTTTCTCTGCAGTTCTTCCTACCCCAATTGCTACAATCGCACAGATATCTGCATAACGAAATCATTGTGGAAATGCTGATGCGTTCCTCTCCTCTCCTGTTTCCCATAGATTACAGATTTGTGCTTGTCCTTTAATTCCTGACCCTGGAAAGAGTTTATCAAGTGATTTGCAGGTATGTATTAATCTCATAAAACACCTGGAAAATAATTGAAACACATACAAATGTGATTTGTGTGTAACATGTTTTATTTCCATTGTTAAAGTGTTTTCTCAGCTATATTACTTACCAGTAGGGGATGCCAATCCCGGGATCAGGATAGGTGGGATCATTTTTCACCAGGATTTGAATCCCAAGATTGAAGGCTCCAATCCCGGGATTACGGGATCGAAATGCGCATGCGCATTTGATCCCTTTTCTCCCGTGTAGCGCTGAGCGGGCCTGGGAGAAGGTGGGTAAATGTGAGTCCGGGCAGACGCGGCGGCATTGGAACACTGTGTGGTTGCGCAGCGTGACCTCTAAGATCACGCTGCCCTGCCTGGCAACAAGATTGTGTGGCTGCGCAGTAAGCTGCTCAAAACATGCTGTTTTGAGTGGCTTGCCCAGTGTGTATGGACCTTAAGGGTCAACTGTGGGCTAGGTGCTTAAAACTGGCACAGCAACAGAGAGGCTTCCTGCAGTACTGCAGTGGGAAAAGCAATGCCACCACCAATGCTGAGATACATAGTCTCTCTCTCTCTAGGGGCGGGATGTATTAATATACATCGCGCCCCTCGCCGCGATGCTACTGCATATGTACTAACATATGCGGCTAGCATCGGGGTGTGGTGACTGAGCCCCCCCCGCCATACCTGTAATGTGGTGTGCGGGGGTCTCCGTCACATCCCGGCTGCTGTCAGCATCCCCCGGCGCCTCCTCCTCCCCCTGCAGCCGGATGTGCTCCCGGCTGTGACACCTGCTGGGGGAGGAGATCGATGGAGGACGGGAGGGGGGTTGCGCGGATGGCGGGCAGCGATAGAAGCCCATAGGCTTCTATAGGGTATCTCCACCCAGAGGTGGCGATACCCTGCCCGGCGGAGACGGGGCGGACGGGGCGGACGGTAATGGTACAAAGGAAAATGCGGTAAAACCCCCGTATTACCACATTTTCCCTTTAGTACATCCCGCCTTTGGTCACAGTTCCTTCCTCCTTTTATTCCTCAATAAACTGTATGCCTTCCCCAAACTGCTCCTCCCAGTGACGTCCCTGGCCAGCGCATGCATAGAGTACATCAACTATTCACTAGAGAAAGGGACTGGGGTAAATCCTAGACAATCTCTACATTAGGCTCCCGCCACAGATTTTCCTGCAGAGCTTTTGTGAATTTTACACACCTTTCACCTTACCAGTTGTTCATGCAGTTTTCTGTTCATGGCTCAGTTGCTGTTGTTCCTCGACGGTTCCACTTTCTAATACTATCACTTACAGTGGCATCAATTGCCCTTTGCATAAGATAACTTTTTCACAAGCCTTTCTTTTACAGTACACAATATTTCCTTAGACTAAAGTTTAATGTAGTATTGGGTACAGGGGAGCCGAGAGAGGGGGGGAGCAGGTACTAATTACCCGGGCCCAGGCTTGCTGAAGGGGCCCCGCAGGGGCCCTGGTTCGACCCCTTCCTTCCCCCTCTGTCCCTCCCGGGTATCACCAGTAGCACACACTTCTACAGCATGTGCTGTTCTGACAGCAGGCTCAGCATGAGTGTCTCACTGACAGCGTGAGAGGTCATGCTGAGCCTGCTGTCAGCACAGCACATGCTGTAGGTGTGTGCTGCGTCTGAGATTACAGTTTTTAGAGTTTGCTTTTACCCACCTCTAAACATTTTGGGGGTGTGGCCTAAGTGTGGGAGGTGCCCACACCACACACACTTAGGCCACACCCCCAAAATTTTACCAGGGCCCGGCATTCCTCTCGGCTGCCCTGATTGGGTATGAGTACAGCACTCTGTCCCTTATATGTGGAGCCTTCATTTGTGATGATGACTTGTACGCAGCAAGTAAATTAATCAATAATTGACACGTCTCCTCACTTATTTAAACAATATTCCTACAAAGGATCATCGCAAATTAAGGCTCTACATATATATGGGACAGAGAACTTTACTCATACCGTATACGATTATCCATAACACGGGGTGGTCACCCGTTTCTTGGTAAAGCAGCAGCTAGTCCGACCACACTTGTCTTAGCGCACAGATAATCCCCATTTACCAGTAAAGTTTAATGTAGTAACTTTTTGAATTTTTTTCCATATATTGTATTTGTCTCCTCACAGGAATGGTTTAAAACCGAGAGATTGAATTTACACAACAAGCCAGAGGATGTGGAGGTCTACACGGTGTCTCTTATGGAAAACCCATCACCTTCTTCACAAACCAGCTGAGGGACTTGTGTAACAATAGCCTGGGATGTACAGGTTGTGCGGGAATTCTGGCAAGTTTGTCCTTGTTTTTAAATTGGCAATCGTGTATTGGTAAAACCAGGTTGGTTTTGCCTTTAAAATTATTGCCACTTTAAAAATACAGGCACACTCGCCAGAATTCCTGCACAACCTGCACATCTCAGGGTAGTATTACATCAGCTGACAAAGCTTTTTTTTGATCAGAGAAGAGCAATATTTTCCTTGACATTGCAACTTTATTTGGAACAAAAAATGTTGCTCCTCAGGGGGAATTACCTGCGAAAGCTGAAAATGCGTTAAGGTGCATACTTACGGTGCGATATGAGCTACCGATTTTGACTACATACTGTAGTCAAAATCGGTAAAAAAACTTAGCACATATATTGCCATGGGGGTAATTCAGAATTGAATGCTTCTCTGCTAAATTGCAGAGCCCTGCAATCATAGTCACCAGAGTGAAAACCCGCCCTGTGCAAGGCTGCAAATGGCTTGTGAAAATCACGCCGCTCGGCGCCTAGCTGCAAATCCATTCCCAACTCTGTCACCATCGAATGACTTTTCCAGCCTGTGCGTAACCCAGAACCTACTCTTCCTGTGTGACAGAAACAGACTGATAAAGTCCAGAGCGGGCATCTCCCTGAAAACACCTGGGCACACCTGCCGTTTTCCTGAAACTGTTGGTTACCACCGACAAACTCCGGCTTCCTGCCAATGAACTTGCGAATGGATAGTGATTAGAAACTTTGTTAGTTTTGTCTCTTTTTGGCCTCAGGACAGGCATTGGCGGTTTCAGGACTCTGAGGAGGGTAAGGGAAAGAGTACATAACCAAAATGTCACCATGTGTATGAACCTTTACTATCGATCGGTCTGTTTCTGTGTCCCCTCTGCTTTTTCATTACGGGTGACATTCTATGGGATGAGATGTGTGTTTTTTGGCGAATATTAGTAAAAAAAATGGCGACCGCATTTTTCCTTGAAATCGCATATTTAATAGGATGCGCTAAGGGAGGGATATCGCATATTATGTGCGATAACTCATGCGGACTGAAAGTGTGGGAAAAAAATCGCATTTTTATCGCATCCAGATGTTTTCGTACAGAAAACTATATAAAACGCTTATTTAATGGGATGCGTTTTCGTAAATCGCACTTTTAAGGTGTCTAATAATCGCACTTTTTTCAGACCAGGTTCTGTTGGGCGATTTGTCCCAGAACTCACTTTGGTCAAGTGCACAAATGGTTAATTTCAACACAGGTGCCCTCAATTTCACTCATAAACACCCCTACATATACCCCAACATCATTAAGGACACCCGTGAGGGTTTGAGACATGGAGATTTTGCAGAGTGGTTTGGAGTTGCTGATTTGTGATGTGGCCCATTTGGAGGAGCTGCGCAGGAGGGAGGAAGCTGCGCACCAGATCCAGGTAGCCCCCCGACTACTGCGTACCCCACGTATGTATCGTGCTCGGCTGTACCTGGACTCCCTCTCAGATCAACAGGTTGAGGGGATGTTTAGGCTGAACCGCAATAACCTGTTGGACTTATATGAGCAGGTGAGAGAGATGATTTGGACCCTTTCGGGAGAGGCAACTATGCAGTGTCTGGGCTGCAGAAATTAATGTGTACCCTCTACTATTTGGCCACAGGCTCCACTCAGTCTGTGACCTCATGGTCCTTGGGGGTATCACAGCCCACTTTCTCTAAGCATTTTACTCAAGTGTTACTTGCTTTAAAGAAGTTGTGGCGCACATACATCAGATTCCCACGTTCTGAGTTGGAGTGGCAGGACCACAAGGTGGCTTTCTATAGACTCTCAGCATTCCCTCACGTGCTGGGAGCTATAGACTGCACACACATTGGGATTAGGGCACCGCACGTGCGGGGATACGTCTATGTCAATCGGCATGGGCGGCACTCTTTGAACATACAGGTGGTATGTGATGCTCATCTCAAAATCCTAAGTGTAGTAGCAGGCTTCCCTGGGAACTGCCATGACGCCTATATTCTGAGG